>NC_000080.6:120659944-120959944 GCF_000001635.26 Mus musculus | reverse complement strand
AAGCCACTTAAGGGAGAAAGGGTTTATTTTAGCTCACAGTGCAGGGGTGCAGTCTGCCATGGTGGGGAAGTCAAGGGAGCACGGTGCAGGGGTGCAGTCTGCCATGGTGGGGAAGTCAAGGGAGCACGGTGCAGGGGTGCAGTCTGCCATGGTGGGGAAGTCAAGGGAGCACGGTGCAGGGGTGCAGTCTGCCATGGCGGGGAAGTCAAGGGAGCACGGTGCAGGGGTGCAGTCTGCCATGGTGGGGAAGTCAAGGGAGCACGGTGCAGGGGTGCAGTCTGCCATGGTGGGGAAGTCAAGGCAACATGGACCAGGGGTGCAGTCCGCCATGGCGGGGAAGTCAAGGCAGGAGGAAACTGAAGCAGCTGGTCGCCCATAGTCAGAAGAAAGCAATGGTGTGTGCTGCTGCTGCTCAGCCCCTGCTCTCGCTGTACACAGTTCCAGGTCCTCCATCGAGGTAATGGTCCACCCACGATTAACACCCATCTTCTCACATAAGATAATCCCAGAGGCCTGTCTCCCAGGACATTCTAGACTTTGTCGAGCTGACAGTGAACACCAGATGTTGCAGCTTCACGTAGATTTGTCCCGAAGTTCTGTTTTGTGGTAAAGCCAGGAACCCCAGACTCACCTGTGTAGAGATGTTTGAAAGAACACTCTGTGCGCTGCCAGCAGCAGTGAGTCGCCGTCTCGGCTTCTTACACCACAGACTGCACTGGGGGCTGAAGCCATGGCCTCCCACATGCTACGGAGCCACTCTGTCACTGAGCCATACCCCCAGTCCTCTACTTACTCTTATTTTACCTGTTTTGAGACAGGGTCATATTCTGTAGACCAGGCTAGCCTTGAACCCACTATGTACTCCAGGTTGAACTCAAACTCAGTCTTCCAGCTTTATTCTCCCAAGGGCTGGAATTATAGGTATCAGCCACCATGCCTAGCTCCATCCTCCTCCTCCTCACCACCACCATCATTATCACCATCACCACCATCACCACCACCATCATCATCTAAGTATTATCACCATCACCACCACCATCACCACCACCATCATCACCATCATCTAAACATTATCACCACCCCTGAAGGCAAACTATGTCCCATGGTGAGAGGCTTCTTTGCTCTCTCATGTCCCTTTCATGTCATCTCCCTTTTTATACTGCCTTGAGCAGAGTTATACGCCATGGTCCTTCACCAAGTGTCTCTCTGGCCATGGGGTTGGGAGCATGTGGAATAGGATTCTGCGTGCTGTACTCAGCTGTGCTTCCTAGTTAACTTCCTACTCTGCTCAAACTGTAGCTTGGGGGTTAGTTCATCCAGTGTCTTACTTAAGTTGAGCAGACACCATGAATAAAACAACTCTTATAAGGACAACATTTAACTGGGGTTGGCTTACAGGTTCAGAGGTTCAGTCCATTATCTTCATGGCAGGAACATGGCAGCATCCAGGCAGGCATGCTGCAGGAGGAGCTGAGAGTTCTACATCTTGTTCTGAAGGCTGCCAGGAGAAGACTGGCTTCCAGGCAGCTAGGATGAGGGTCTCAAAGCCCACACCCACAGTGACACACCTACTCCAACAAGGCCACACCTCCCAATAGTGCCACTCCCTTCCTGGGCCAAGCATATACAAACCACACATCTAGCTTCAGCAGGCTGGCCAAACTGATTGGGCCAACAAAGATGGCTGCAGAGTGATATCAGACAACTTCTAGCTCCCCACCTGTATGTGGATACATAACCTCCCCTAACCAAAGAGCTGAGAGTTGCCACCAAAGTGATTGGAAAGAACCATAAAAGGAGGGGCTGGCGAGATGGCTCAGTGAGTAAGAGCACTGAATGCTCTTCCGAAGGTCCTGAGTTCACATCCCAGCAACCAGACAGTGGCTCACAACCACCTGTAATGAGATCTGATGCCCTCTTCTGGTATGTCTGAAGTCAGCTACAGTGTACTTATGTATAATAATAAATAAATCTTTAGGCCAGAGCAAGCAGGGACTGAAGTGACCCGAGTGAGTGGGGCTGACCGGAGCCGCAGATGTCCTAAAAATTCAATCCTCAACAACCGTATGAAGGCTCACAACCATCTGTATAGCTATAGTGGACTCACATATATAAAATAAATAAATAAATCTTACCCCTCTCCTTCACTTTATTTATTAAAGTCCTATAACCTCTGGCTAAAGATTGTAAAGCTGATTTTTGAGTTCATCGCCCATGTCCCATATTCTGTGTATGTGCATCTTTGGATGTGTGCACTTCTGAGAGTGGAGGGAGGCTACAAGGCCATACTGGGCCCCCTCTACAGCCTCTCTCCACTTTATTACCGAGGCAGGGTCTCTCTCTGAACCCGGAGGTTATGGACTGGGTACCAGCCAGCTTTCTGGAGCATCCTCTGCCTCTGCCTCCTGAGCTTTGGCAGTATGCCCAGCTTCTTAGGTGGGTTGTGGGAACCCGAGTTCCAGTTCTGTGTGCACGGCAGGTGCTGTATCCCCTGGGCCAGCTCCCTAGACCTTCGCTTCTTGTATTCTTAGCCCAGAAGAAAGGCTTCCTCAACTGTCCAGTCAGAGCTGGGTCTTATCACTGGTTTCATAGTTCCCAGGGTGTAGGGGGAGGGTGTGGGAGAAACCAGTCTGGGAGCAAGAAGTGCTACAATTACAAAAATCTGTATCTTCTAGCCAGCAACCTGTTTGCACAGATCCCTAATCTACCCCTAATCTTTCCTAGGTAGTGGAATCAGAAACATTCATGCTGTAGATGGGACATTTCCATGTTTACGCATGGGATTGCCCTCTGGGACACAAAGAAAATCACTATGTATTCAGAACACACAAAAATACACGTGCGTGTACACACACACACACACACAGTCTGACTACCTAGGAAGCAGTAAGGTGACTGTTCTTATGTGCTTTTTGTAGGAGAAATAAATGCATTCAAATTGTACACATGACATGTCGCGCCCGCTCTCGACCAGCAAGAACGACGCGACCACCAGTCCTTCTAACAGCAGTTTATTCAGTCCTGATTCTTCTTGTTTATATCTCCCCCGAACCCTGGGCCTCTCACTCCTTTTATACTCTCTCTCATCCACGCACCGCAGGCCACGCCCCCTCATCAGTCACGAGGCTTCAGCTAATCAGGGCAGCAGGGGCAAATCTCCACCAAATTGGATTCATCTGTATCCTGGTACACCTGCGCAGCACTCAAGATGTTTGTGTCTTATATGAGGAAGTCAGGTGCAAGTCATATGACTTAGCTGCAGTCCCTGGCGCCTTTGGGACTGCCGCCACACCCGCTCCCCACAATGACAAGATAGGCTCTAAGTCCAGCAGTATGTCAAAACCACGTATTTTTTAAAGGCTATTTAAAAAAAAAAAAAAAAAAAACAGGCATATGTTAGATTTCTAACAATATAGAACCCTTTCACCAGATGGTACACGATTCCGTTTCAGAATTGTGTTCCGAGCTGGGTGTGCTGGCTCACACCTGTGCTTGGGATGATGAAGGGGGATTGGCTGGGGTTTGAAGCTTGCCTCGGCTAGAGTGAGACCCTGTCTCAAAACAAAGCACCTAGAGGTAGCCTAACTTACATTGTAAAGCCATGCCACTTCTTACATTTTTCCCTAATGGTTTTTCCTGATTCCTCTGGCTTCTTTGTTTAGCCCTACCATTCCAGACCAACATTCTGATGGGAATTGGGAATTTCAGATTGCCTTAAAAGTCACAGCAGAGGATGGAGAGATGGCTCAGCAACTAAGAACATGGCTGCTTTTGCTGAGGACCTGGGCTCGTTCCAGAACCCATGTGATGCCTTCTTCTGGCTGTTGAGGGCACTGGGCATGCAGGCAGGCAAGGCACCCCACCCCCATGTGACATTAAGTCATCCGATAGCACCAAATGCTTTCTTACCTATTCAAGTAACATCCCTCGCCAGGTGTGGTGGCGTACGCCTTTAATCCCAGCACTTGGGAGGCAGAGGCAGGCGGATTTCTGAGTTCGAGTACAGCCTGGTCTACAACGTGAGTTCCAGGACAGCCAGGGCTACACAGAGAAACCCTGTCTCGAAAAACAAAACAAAACAACAACAACAACAAAACCATCCCTCCATGGCCTCTGCATCAGCTCCTGCTTCCTGACCTGCTTGAGTTCCAGTCCTGACTTCCTTGGTGATGAACAGCAGTATGGAAGTGTAAGCTGAATAAACTCTTTCCTCCCCAACTTGCTTCTTAGTCATGATGTTTGTGCAGGAACAGAAACCCTGACTAAGACACAGAGGGATGAGTCTATCACGGCAGAGGGGCACCACAGCAAGCTGCAGGCATGGTCACAGGAACAGGAGGCTGAGGGTGCACCCCTAGAGTCACAAGTATAGAGAGTAACCTGAAGGTGGCACAAGTCATCAAAGCTCCAAAATGCACCTCCAGTGGCATGCTTCCTTCTGCAGGACTGGACTGTCTGTACCTCCCCTGGTAGGGACCAGTGTTTATATGCCCAAGGCCATGAGGGGCATTTTTATGCAAACCTCTACAGCCCCCTGCTGCGCAGGTAACCCACAAAAGTTCATGAGCAAAAAGCACATCGTGCCTAGAAGAGTGCTTCACACACCTCCTACCAACTTTTATTCCACTTTTAATTACTAATAGTAGCTTTCATATCACATATCACACTTTACACAGTAACGCAGACCTATTTGTAACTTACAGAATCGCTACAAAAGGTTAAGCAGACCACAGAATTAAAACAGAAACAACAAAACAACAGCAGCAGCAGCAACGACAACCACCACCACAACAAATCCCCCCCCGCCCCCCCCCTACACACCACCCAAGTCTTACAGGAGGCAGACCACAGCTTGAGACGACAAGGTATTGACACCTGGGTTGAGAGCTTGCTGGAGTTGCTCAGATCATCAGCGTCAAAATAAGCCAGGGTTGAGCAGAACTGCAGAGCCAGCTGGCCAAGCAGGGAATTCACAGGATGGTTGCACACTGGTGACAGGTGGAAGGCAGTCACTGGGTTGCATCAAGCCCTGGGGGATCATGGTACCCTGAAGCCCTGGGGACAACTGGTTGTCTCTATTGGTCGGTCCCTTGAAACACAGGCTGTGTAGCTGGATGTCAGGTGGCTGTTGTGGCGTTATCTATCTTGTTTTATGGGGTCCAGGTGAGGGTATTATATTCTTCACAGGAGAGCGACATGGTCCCCATGTACTACTTTACAGGCAGCTCCTTTTTACCTTTATTTAAAAAAAAGATTTATTTATTTTATTTTATGAGTATACTGTAGCTGTACAGATGGTAGTGAGCCTTCATGTGGTTGTTGGGAATTGAATTTTTAGGACCTCTGCTTGCTCCGGTCAACCCTGCTTACACCGGTCAACTCGGCTCGCTCAGTCCTTGCTCGCTCTGGCCCAAATATTTATTATTATAAATAAGTACACTGTGGCTGTCTTCAGACTCACCAGAAGAGAGAGTCAGATCTCATTAAGGGTGGCTGTGAGCCACCATGTGGTGGCTGGGATTTGAACTCAGGACCTTCAGAAGAGCAGTCAGTGCTCTTACCCGCTGAGCCATCTCTCCAGCCTCTCCTTTTTACTTTTAGGCATAAGCTATCTACCTGCTACACGGGTGATTCGGGTGTTGTCCTACCTCTGTATCTGCGCTCAGGATGGAGCCAAATGCTTCTTGTAAGGTAGGGACAGTCTGGGCCTGAACCCATCCCAGTTGAGTAAGCCAGAAAATTCCAGGCAAGTCCCTAGCACCCCCTTTTGCCCCTATGGGGTAACCCCACACCCCATCCTTCTCTGGAGCCAGGCTGGCCTCAAACTCACAGTACTCCTCCTGCCTCAGCCTCCCCAGTGCTGGCATCATGTCTTGTTTCTTTGCTCTTTTGGTGAGAAGAGGAGAGTTAGAAACCAGTTAGCCAGGGCAGCAAGCCCAAAGCAGCCATTCTGAGAATGCCCTTGCTGGAGGCCAGGGATGTCAGGGAGAACTCTGGTTCCTGGCTATCTCTCACCATTGCCTGGAAGCTCTAAGTGAGGATGTGACAGAAACTGGGAGGAGACGGCTGGACAGCTTGTGGTTGGGCCGACCTGGCATAGTTCACACCCTCCCGTGCCTTACCTGTCTCTGCTGTAAGCCCTTTCAAAAGCCCCCAGAAGAACAGTTTATTGATGTCCTATTTCCCAGGACCCACCCTGCCTGCTATATAGGAGCTCTGCCTTCTGCCTCTCTAATTCCTACCTACGCCATCTATAACAAACTTCTCCCTAACACCTACACCCTGTGTCGTCCTTGAAGTTTAGGCTTTGAATGTGAGACTAGCTCACATTTGACAGCTATGGTGTTTTCAATGATCTTAGCCCATGGAGCTAGGCTCACCAACCTGATAAAAGCTCTGTTGCTCTCAAAGACACCCCAAGTTTTTTCACATCTCTTTGAAAATTTTTAAAAGATTTATTTTTAAAAATACTTATTTAATATAGTCATATACTACAGCTGTCTTCAGATGCACCAGAAGAGGGCATCAGATTTCACTACATTATAGTGGTTATGAGCTACTACGTGGTTGCTGGGAATTGAACTCAGGACCTTTGGAAGAACAGTCAGTGCCCTTACCCGCTGAGCCATCACTCCAGCCCTAAAAGACTTACTTTTCATTGATATGTATGTGTGCGGGCATATGGACATGAGTGCAGGTGCCCTTAGAAGCCAAAAGATGTCAGATCTCCTCTAGCTGGAGTTGCAGACAGACCTGAGCTGTCTGACACGGGTGCTGGGAACTGAAAATCTGGCTCTCCACAGCAGCAGTGTGAGCTCTGCAGCCCTTCACTTGGCTTTGTTCAAGCACAACTGATGGCTGAGAAATTGGTTTCAGATCTGAAGTATTTCAGTATAATCAGTATGAAAAATTTCAGAAATAGCCTTAGCATGAGCTAGTGTGTGTGTGTGTGTGTGTGTATGTGTGTGTATGTGTGTGTGTTTAATGGAAAAATTCTAAATGCCATTGTTCCCAAACTTGTTAGAGCAGAGATGCTGCTCTCCTGCCCTCTCGAGGTTTTCAAAGCTTTTCTCCATTAGCAAGAATTGATAAAAAACAAACAAAACAACAACAACAACAAAACCCAAATAACATCTTGAAACCACACCTAAGCTGCTCATAGTGTAAACAACCGTGTCTTCACTATTTAAAAACTTCAGCAGCATCACCTTCTGCATGCTTGCTGTGAGGGTGGTGCTGGAGAAATGGCTCTGTGGTTAGGAATGCCTGCTGCTCTCAGAGAACCTGAACTCCCAGCATGCACATACCCATGTAGGGCAGCTCCAGCGCCCCCTTCTGGCCTCTGCAGGAACTACACTCACATGCACAAGCCCCTACATAGACACACACACACACACACACACACATGTAACTGAAGAAAACAAAACCAGAAAAAATTTTTGAGGATTTTTAAATTCTTAAATACATAATTAAAAATACTTTTTATACATTTATAGAAAAGAGCAAAAAAAATCTTTCCTTAGAAGTAATTCTCAGGTCTTAAATCCCAACACTGCTGATCTCAGCAGCACAGGCACAGGTTTGGGCCGAGAGAGATCAGCGTGGCCCCTGTGTGAGAACAATGTGCAAATTCCTGTTTGATGCTTTTTAAGGCATTTATTTTGCAAATTGTGCGCCTATAACTTGACCAGTAAGACAGGAAATTCAGAGAGTTTATACTATAATGTTTCAGGAAAAGGAATCTACTGCTTTATATTTTATTGATGAAATCCTACAATATTGGGTTCTGGGGTTTTTGGTTTTTTTCAAGACTGTATACCCACTGTCCTGGAATTGACTCTGTAGACCAAGTTGGCCGTGAACTCAGACATCCTTGCCTGTCCCTGCCTCCTGAGTGCTGGGATTAAAGGTGTGTACTACCACTGCCTGGCATATTGGCAGTTTTAAGGGATAAAAAAGAAATGTGAACTGGAAAAGTTCCTGTTGCATGTGGCTGGTCATGCAGCAACACTTTTGATTAAAAAACACTTCAAAAATAGAAATTAAATCATTAAGGACGTTACTATTCCTGTGGAAAACCTGACTCCACTCTCATTGTACTGGGCAGCTCTTACACGCGTTCTCGCGACCGGCCAGGAAGAACGCAACAAACCGGAATCTTCTGTGGCAAAAGCTTTATTGCTTACATCTTCAGGAGCAAGAGCTTTATTGCTTACATCTTCAGGAGCAAGAGAGCAAGAGAGAGAGAATGGCGAAACCCCGTCCCTTTTAAGGAGAATTATCCTCCACCTAGGACGTGTCACTCCCTGATTGGCTGCAGCCCATCGGCCGAGTTGTCGTCACGGGGAAGGCAGAGCACATGGAGTGGAGAACTACCCTTGGCACATGCGCAGATTATTTGTTTACCACTTAGAACACAGGATGTCAGCGCCATCTTGTAACGGCGAATGTGAGGGCGGCTCCCCACAGGCAGCTCACAGTGGCTTCCAAGGGACATCATGCATTCTTCGGTATATATATATACACATACATACTTATATATACATTATATTTTTAAAATGTATATTACTATATAATATATATTACATATATATATCCAACCACAATCAAGGAAAAAGGGTAACTATAATATAAATGACAAGTTCCATTATTTTATTGTATTTACCACCAATCTTTCTACTATTATTTGTTGAGATATAATTCTTGTTTGCTCCCTGGAAAGGTGGGGAGGAACCATTTTGGACTTTGAGGCCACCCTAGGAAGCATGGTACTGTTTTAAGACAAACAAGAAGAATAATTAGAAAAAAAACCCAAATCTAAAAAGGCAGCCTGGGGGCTGAGCAAAGATGGCTTTCTGATGTTTGTGGTGCCAGGGAATTGAACTCAGGGCTCCTGCATGGCAGGAAAGAGAAGAACTCCTAGGCCCCTCTTCTCTAACAGAGGGGCTCATCAAGTTGTCCAGGCTGGGGTTGGATTCTCTGTGTTCAGGCAAGCCTTGGATTTCCAAGCCTCTATCTCCCTACTAGCTGGGCTGCTTTAAAGTGTAATGTTTTCATTTCACTGAAACTATAGTTATATTTTGACTTTTTTAAGTCAATGTAGACATTTCATTATTTTCAGCTTTAAGCCACTGTGTAATTGCATTCTGTTCTGGGGAATGCAGTGTTTTGATACAGATACAGGTTGTATAGTGAGCTAATCGGAGCGGTTGTGGGAAGGGGCTGTGATGGTTTGGGTGAGAATGGCCCCCATGGGCTCATATATTGAATGCTTGGTTTCAGGGACTAAAAAGATCAGGTGTGGCCTTGTTGGGGAGGGCTTCATTTTGAGGCTTCAAAAGTCCACACCAGTGTTGACTGGACCCAGGACCTCCCGCATGCTAAGGCAGGGTCCACCTTAGGCTGTGGCTAGTATCTGGAAATGACTCCCTGGGAGTTTCCCCTCACCCCCCGCCCCCCCAGGACATGGGTGTTAGCTGCCACCAACACAGTGCCAGTGCCAAATCTGGCACAGGAGCTAAATTGTCTCAGTTACCACAACACTGCCACACGCCAGTCAGGAGACCTCTGGTGACTCTGGTAGAAGGCAACCATTTATGCACAGACATCTTTGTGGACCTCATAGAAAGCAGCGTGGCTGTGGTAGGGTGTTGCCAGGTAGTTTGAGGGGGAAGATCAAAGTCCTTGGGTGTGGCATTCCTCTATCTATAACCCAAGCTATGGGGACTTTGGGGCAATGTCTAATTGCAGCTGGATGAGACAGCCAGACCCCCATCTGTCACCCCTCTGGCCTTGTGTTCCTTCACCAGAGCTGGCAGGCCATGGGGGACTGCTGCAAAGCCAGCTGGGTGCCTCAGCCAGATCCCCAGATTCAATGGAGAGGCTTTGTCTCCCGGTCTTTTGAAGCGTGTGTCCCCCATGAAGCAGAAGGCAGCTGTGATAGATACCCTAGGAGATACCTCTTACACATGCCCAGGATCCCTCACTTTTGTGCAGGCAAGCGACTGCTCCTTACAGGGATCTAGTGCCAACACCATAGAAGCTGCTGGTGTTGTGGCAGTTACTATGGTGATCTCCCCCAATAGGAAGCAGTGCGCGAGACTATACTGACAGCCTCTGTTTTCAACAGACCCCTTTTCTCGTGCTGGGGGTAGATGCAGGGGTCTTGTGTGTTACTGAGAGCCAGAAGGAATCACAAGCATGAGATACTTACTCACTTTGTAGAGTTCTGGTCTCAGAACTCAGAAATCCGCCTGCCTCTGCCTCCTTGGAGTGCTGGGATTAAAGGAGAGCGCCACCACGCCCAGCTTTTTTTTTTTTTTTTGGGAGATACTTTCACTTACCCATGTCCTGCTCAGAAACCAATCTCTCCTTTACTTAAGACTGAGCCCAGAGCGTCACACTCACTGGACTTTAGCCTCCTGCAGCCTGGGGACTGGAGCCAGGCTTCATGCATGCGGGACCAGCACTCAGCCAGTTCAGCCGATAAAGGTGCTTGCTGCCAAGTCTGACAACCTCAGTTTGATCCCTGGGACTTATACTGTGGAAGGAGAGAACCAACTCTAGCAAGCTTTTCTTCTGACCTCAATACAGCACTGCAGAAAATGCACACTAATACATGTAGTAAAGGAATAAAATACAAAACTCTAGTAGGAACTTGAGAGGGTGTGGCTCAATTCCTAGCACCCACGGGGCAGCTCACAACTATCTAACTGCAGTTCCTGGGGATCGGATGCCCTCTTCTGGTTTCCTCAGGTACTGCACATACGGTATCCAGACGTACCTGGCAGGCCCTTAACACTCATGCCCTTAACAAAGCAAAGGCTGGTACAACCTAGGAAGCCAGGGCAGGGCTAACTGAGGGAAGATGTTTAGTGGGCTACTTGGCCTTTTCAATGACCTACTTGGCATTTAAACGAGAAACCTTCAAGATAACTAGACCACAAAATGTCTACCAAACTACATGTGTGTACATGCCATTTATTAGGAGACCAGCGGCATCAAGAGTTATTTTTTTTACTTATGGATACTTGCTAAGTCAAGCTACAACCTGAATTGTGATAAAAGTGCTTCACATTACAGAGTCACAGTTACCACTATGACAGTTTTATTTCTAATTTATAGCATTAAAAAATATTCAAAATTGAGTTGGGCTGAGTATGTATTGTTACAAAATCCCCAGAAAAGATGGAGCCTTAGTTTTCTCTCCAGAAAGCTCAGATTCATAAAATTTATCACTTACTGACATGCAAGGCCAGTTAACATTTTCATCTTGCACGGACAGAATGAGATATCCCAGGTGTGTCCCCAAACAACGTAAAGACTGTCACACAGTTGCCTCTGGCACCTGCTTCTTCCCCACCAAAATTCACTGCCAATTCTTCCTCTTGCCAAACTGCATCAAACCGCCAGTATCCTGCTGTGGATCCCACTAGTCACTGACAGGGAGGTATTTGTCCTCACAAGTACTTAGTGCAGTGCGTACACTTAGCTCCCCACAAATCCCAGTATCTCCTAACCACACCACTCACTACCTTACCTTGGCAGGTAGGCTGTGTTTATCACGTGCTTCTTTTCAGCAAATGCAACAGTAATTTAAACAAAAGCCAAACTTACGTTGCTCCAGGCACTGGGCAACAGTACAATGCCCCACCTCAGACTGGAGCACAGAGGGTTTGCAGCACTGGTACGGGAACAGAGCACTAAGCCCCTCCAAACATCACCACACCCCTTCTCCAAGAGGCCAAGCACCTGACATTCTGGAAGCACTGCCCGATGGGATGCTCAAGCCACACGCTCAGCATATTTCCTGCAGACCTGAACCATGCAGAGCTGGAGGCTGAGTGCGCAGTCCAAGGGCACATGCCAATCAGAGCCATCTGAATAAAATCCATTTCATTTTCAATTTCATTCCAAATTTTGTTTTAATGAAGTAATGCAAATCATTTAAAGAAAAAATTTTTTAATTTTAAATTCTGATTTATGCATAAAACTCATTTTTGTATCACAGTTAAATTTAGTACAAACTATGAAAACGTTAACACCAAGGTTTCAACAGAAATCTATTAAGATCCCTTAGAAAATTACTTAAAGGAAACAACAGCTCATCAGTTACTGCTCTGAGGTTAATACATAAAGAAAATTTCACACATTTTACTGAAATTTTCAGTAAATAAGTTTAGCCATAATACTTGTAAAATTAAAAAAATTCAAAAGCTGCGTGTGTCTCTAAAGCAATTACAATCTGCAATGGAAATCCTAAGCCAAAACGTTTGGATCTACAGAACAACCCTAAGCTTTAAAAAAGCCGGTTGAATGTGCAAACCTTCAGAATACCAATTGTGAACAGAGTAGCTGTGTTATAACTGCGCTTTCCAAGACAGGAGACACACTTCCAAGGCTGCACTGCAGAGCGTGGAGGTAAAACACTGAGCCAGAACTATCACCTTAAAAAAATATCAGATCACTCTTCTATTAAAACATGAAAGGAATCAACGACAGACAGTACTGAAGTTCTACACAGGCCTCTTTGTATTTCAATGCTGTTTATTGAGGAGTGAATGAGACGACTGCCAGACATGCCAACGACACTTCACATTCAAGGGCCGGGAGGGAGTGGGACAGCCTCCACACCGAGTCACTGCATGAGCCTTCTTGCAAAGAACCAGCGTGACATCAAGTGACAGCCCTTTGCTTCTGGCTTGTCAGCAGCTGGTTGGCTTCTTTCCATCCCCCCAGACTCTCACTCCATTTACAGAATAAACACTAGGTTGTCCCCCAGTCTGTGTAACACACATCTATGTGGATGAACTGATCTGAAAGCTGCGTTCCTTACGTTTCTGCAGGTCTATGAGAAAAAAGGAATCGTTTCCTCTTTCCCTTCTTGTGGGTCAGACACAGCAATAGAAAAATACTCTGCAGTGCTACCATCAGGCTTACAGGGACCTCCTCTGCGGGTTTGATGAGATCCATGGCAGTCCACCCTGCACACAGGGTTACTTTTCCTGTGCACGGCTCCAGAAGAACGGCCTACACACAACACTACTGCTCTCTTGCTCAAAAACAAAACAAAGAAACCTAAACAAAAGGGTAAACGTTTATTTGGAGTTAGTCTTCTGGCAGGTGGTAGTTAAGGCCCTTCAGGCAGAGTTCAGGAGCTCCTGGATGGCTGCCTGCTGCTCCGGACTGAGTTGAGCTATGCATTCAGTCCACAATCCTCCAGAAGTCTAGGGGGAAATGCACATGTTTGGTCATAGTGATCTCTTCAAGTACTAAACACACACGACTGTAACAATGCCCAAACAAACGCTCTATACCTTAATTTGACGACTATTGTAAAACCAATAAATCTGACCTTTTTTTCAGAGTGCATTCCTCTACCTCAATAAAACTGGCCCGGCAGCCGGTACCTTAAAGCAGCCTATGTCCTACCCTCAAGTCACTAAATGAGTCGTCCGTAATTGCTTTGTTCTGACATCATTAAACTGCATCTCGTTTCCTTCTGATATTCTGAAATTAATGATCATATGCTAAGTACCCACTGAAGGACTTAAGCTCAATGGAAAGATTTTATGTTATTAACCCATTTTGAAGCTTGCCAATAGAAATATGAAATTTCTGCAGCTTATTAAATGTTAATTCTTAATATAGTTTAAGGACAATAGACCCCCAACTAATGCCTAGGATATTTTATCTGCCCTTTTCCAGTTCAACCAGACCAGCTTACCTGTACTTGGCGAACTACATTGGCCAGGCGTTTGGCACAGGGGTCTTCATGTTTAATGGCCTCATGCATTTCTCCTTCTGCAATTATACTGAATATTTTCGGTAGATTGGTATTGTTTGGGCCAAGAACAATTGGGTGATTACTGAAGAGAGAAAACCAAACATCTTTATAAATAAAATCTGTTAAGAGGAATCACTCATGACAACACTTCCCTGTGTTCTTTGGTACACAACAGCTATAAGTTCATTAAAAGCAAATGTCCGGGGCTGGAGAGATGGCTTAGTGGGTAAGAGCACCCGACTGCTCTTCCGAAGGTCTGGAGTTCAAATCCCAGCAACCACATGGTGGCTCACAACCATCTGTATTGGGATCCAATGACCTCTTCTAGTGTGTCTGAAGACAGCTACAGTGTACTCACATATATAAAATAAATAAATCCTTTTTAAAAAGAGCAAATGTCCTTTTGGACATTAAGAAGCAAGCCAGCTGGTTTTATGCAGTAGGCCTGCAGTTCCTTCTTATGTAACTCAGGAAAAAAAGACAGGCTCAGTTTTCAGAACTTTTTTTTAAGGACCAAACAAAAGAATTAAGTGCTTTGTATTACTCTGCACTGTGTCAAAAACAAAACAAACAACAATTCTCAAGACAGTGTTGTCTCAAAGTCTATCAACTCAGCAAGCATGACGTGGAAGGAGGAGGAGTGCCAAGTTCGAGGCCAGCCAGGGCAGCTTACTGAGACCCTGCTCAAGAGGAAAAAGAGGGCTCAGCCACACAGCATTTGCTGTAGCCACGTGAGACCTCTGGCGCTGGCCAAGCACACAGCACACATACGTCATAACACTGCCTTATAACGTTTGATAGACCAGATGCTCTCAAAGAGTAAACGTCAGGCAGGCTTAATGGAAAGACACATAAATTTGAGTAGAAGTCACTGACACAGGTCACTTCCAAGGAGAGATCAAATAGCCTAGGAGTGCTATTTCAGATGCAGGCAAGGACAGTGTACTCTGAGGGTGGCTATCACATTCCTTAGAATCTCATGGGTCATATACACACAGTATTTATGAACCTGAATCCAATAGGCATGAAGGAATGAATATGCTACCCCCAAACCAAAATCCAAAATTCAGGAATTCTACTGGATACCTGAACCAACAAACTAAACCCAGTAACTAACAGTGAAAGAGCCAGAACTAGAGGGCAGAAAGACACCAAAGCAATCATACAACGTAGTAGTTTCTAAGGCCACTATGCTGTTGCAGGGGTTGAAAACTGAATGAGCGATACCACACATGAGGCCGGATCACAATGCTGCCTGGTGGACCTCATTTCTTTTAGACAGGATCTTTCTACACTGAACTTGTCCCGAGATTTCAGTATGCCTTACCATACACCTCGCCCCCCACTGACCTGATCTACAGCAAATGTAGTGGGCAACTGAATAGCTGAGGGTAGCTTTCATGAAACAATATTAGCTAACACAATTACAAAGAGAACAACTTCAAGTTACATCATCTTTATCCAACCGTTAAAGCTTGACAGGGTTACAAGGTAACAGGTCAGGGTGGTTACCACACACACACACACACACACACACACACACTCACTCTCTCTCTCATGCTGCTGGTCACGAGTGAGGAAAGAAGGTGGCCTGTACCTTTCAATCAGGTCGCACAGGTAACTGAAGGTCTGGACAGCTTCTTCTTTATCTTCGTGTAGGGGCAGCCATGACAGCCAGTGTGGTAAGACCTCCTCCACATTCACACAGTCGGGCTTGAACTTCATGATCTTTCCCACTGCTGAGATGCAGTTCTCCGTGGCGTTGACATTTTCTTTGGTCTTAGCCTCTGGAGCCTGAATGACTCTTACAAGCAGCGGGAGTGCATCTAAAATAAGCAAGTAAGAACAGGTCAGCTAACACGGAGGAATATGAACATGAACGGTTCCCTCTGGTCCAGTCACTGATTACTAAGGTGTCACTGTCCCAGGACTGTATGTAAGGGGAGGGATACCAAGTCTGAAAGGAGCACGAGAGCCGGCCCGCGCGGCAGCCTAAACTCACTGTATGTGCTTGATAGCCTCTCACACTTTAGCACTACCAACCTCTCCTCCCTAGACAGGCTGGCGCGGTGCAGGCCTAGATACCGCTCCACCTTCATTTCATTTCCATCTATGAGAATAAGCACAGGTTGTGCTGTAGATGGGACTGGGTGGGGAGACTAAAGCAGAAATGGGACCAGAACGGTTCTCGGTGTGGTAAGGAGGCCGGGAAGAGGCGGCAGGGGGACAGAGGGCACAAAGCAGAATGGGCACACGTACCGGTACAGAAAGGGCGGTAGTTATCTCCACCAAACTGCGCCATGACGCCGAGGCCATATGCCGCAGCTTGCCTGACTTCTGGGCTGTTGTCACACACATACTGGAGCATTGGACTTATGAAATATTCTGCATACTTAAATGAAGCTGGACTACAGTGTTCTACGATATCATCGAAGATGCACAATCCCCATTGTCTGTCTGGCCATGGTCTTTGCGGACACTACAAAATGAGATTCCCTTTTAAGTATTAAATACTGGTACAAAAAAAAGTAAACAATTCATTATGGACCACCTGCTTACAGATTGCACCAAACACAGGAAATAAAAACATAATAACCACATGTAAAGGCAACAACACTGGAAGGAATACATTGATTTATGTAACTTCATAGCAATGGATTTGTGGGATTTGTTTCAGAATCCCGCACACGGCACGAGGAACTGACAGGGCAGCAATGTGCACACATTTACTTTGTGAGGAGGTGACCAAGCGCGCAGAGCCCGTGCCCGCAATCCCTGCTACCCAGGAGGCTAACAGCACCCTGTCCCAACTGAGGCTGCTGGCAAAGGTCTGTGGTCCCAGCTACTGCTTAGGACGAAGCAAAAGGATTCCAAGTTCCACAGCAGTCTGAGCTACTTAGCAAGACTCTATCTCAGAGTAGGGGAAAAAAAGGTGTGTGAGAGGGAGGGGCAGGAGAAAGAGGGGTTTCTGACAGCTCCACGGCAAACTGTTTGCCTAGAACACGCAAAGTCTTGGGTTCTGCACGACCGTAGCTGTTATTGTTCAGGAAGTGAGTGTGTGGGGGAGCAGAGGTATTACAGATCTGCTTGTGTTTACTTTGTTAACCGTAAACTGTTCCAAATACCTGAAGACCAACTAGATGAGCATATTTACCAAAGGCCACACACACACACACACACACACACACACACACACACACACACACACACACACAGAGCAGACTGTACCCAGCACGGGCTACTGTCTCAACGTACTGAGAGGACACAGAAAACATACAGGGCTGTGCATTAACTAAAATGCTTACTGGGAATCCCAATCCGGAGGCCCGTTTTAACCCCAAGTGCCAGGCTAACTGTTCAAATAGCTTTCAGGTGATTAACACTTACAATCAGGTTGACAATTAATGGGAGCAGCTGTTCAAACCACGGCAACACCTTTTCTTTGTAGCTACTGAATATTGAGTGTAAAATATCCGACACTTTAGTCAGTATATAAACATCATTATCATCCTAAAAAAGAAACACAACACAACCCTATGAGTGAAAAAATACCTTCTTAAGTATTGAGCAGTAACATCTATAACATACTCTATTGAGGACATGGAGGCTGAAGTATCCCTGAGGTTTGACAGTAGAGCTGTGCTTATTGTAGCTGCCTCTTCCGAGCACATGTGAGCACAGCCCAGAAGAGAAGCCACACATCACAAAGGCTGGCTGCACCCGTGGCCAAAATGTTTGCATACACTAGGCTGGATAGGGTGAGAGAATCGACGCCTCCCTCAGAAGCCGCAGCTGAGCCTGGTGGTGCGGGCAGGTTTGCTGGGAGGACGTAAGGAGTATCCCAAGTTCAAGTCCAGTCTGGGCAAACACACTGAAAAACTGAGATAAAAAAAATCTTCCTTTCCAAATAAAGAGGGGTAGGGATATTAACCCAGGGATAGAAAGAACGCTTGCCCACAACATACAAAGAAGCCTTAGGGTCAATTGCCCCTGACTGCCAACAGTCACTCTGGATAACCACTGAGTGTGGGAAACTACCATTAAATGCAAATGATGCTTGTGGGCAACAGCTTTTCAGGCAACCTATGGCATCTGCTGGGTGTAAATACTACCAAAATAAAAGAAATACCAAAACGCCAAAGACCAGTTCATCTCCAAAGACTTATTCTATAAATGCTAATTAATTCCACCAGACTAGGGAAGGTGAACTGAGACACAAGAAACATCTCAGATGCAAAGCTCACGGGAGTGAGGCTCTGAAGGACTGACTTACCTCATCTTGTAGTGACTCTTCAACCTGCTCGTCATAGTCTTCATCTTGTCTTTTAACTAAAACATACCCAAATAAACGCTTTTAAAAGATCACGCAAAAGACCAAGGACTTTGTTTAGACGTAAAAGAATATTGAAACTCACCTTGCCGCAACTCCTGATTTTTGAAATGTTCTTCAAGCTTCGCCTTCAGGATGCCTCCCAGCTCCTCAAAGTGCTCATTGTTGAGGCACCCGTCTCCCATGACCTCAATGCACTGAGAGTGAAGAAAACACCGAGGTTTGAGAAAAATAATCAACTCCTCACTCCTTGAATGTACACTTCTAGCTGGTATCTGAGGAACAACACTCCAGAGGAGTTAGAAACAAAATGTATGTATGTGTCAAGTTGCAGATTCAAAGCCAGGACAGTAACCAACTTCTACCGTACCCACCTGGCTTTGACAGCAAAATAAGAGATGAAGAGGGTAAGTAGGGAGATTTGGGACTTGGATGTAGGCATGAACAGTGCAACGTCTGCCGTCAGAATCTGCAGTTCTAACACAGGCACTTACCATGGCTGAGACTCAAGAGTGTCAGACTTTCTTCTGTGATCTTAGGACTGCACACTAACTGGCTTCATGCAATTGCAGCTACAGCTTTCCTATGAATACTAACTGTGTAATAACTCCCTCTACGTGTAACAATCCTTACTGTGTAATCTACCTCTCAACCAATAAATATAATGGCAAGACCAACATTTCAGAACAAGTAAAATTGTAACATTCTCAGAAAGCGTTTTCTTACAATACACTGAAAAGTTCTGTAACTTCCTGGCCCAATTTATTCAGCAGAGAACTAAGCAAAAGTGCCTTATAAAGTGGGGGGGGGGGGACATTCAGAGAAAACACCCACCTTTGCAAAGGAATGCATGATCTCCGAGAGGACATCTGAGTCGGGCTCTGTGCCGATGGCCTTGATGAGAGCGTCGCACATGAAGTGCCACATCTGTGTAAGGTACTCGGGACCCCGGACTCTCGCACACTCAAGCAGAAGAGGCATGGACTCTGCTGCTGCCACTCGGACCCGTTTTATCGTTAAGGAAATACACCATCAGGAAACCTCCGTAGTGCCCCTGCATTTTACCCACATGCTAAGCAACATGCCCTGCTCACCTAAGGTGAGAGCTGTGCTACATACAAAGTAGGTACAAACCCAGCAAAGGCTTCCTGCCTGCCCTGCCCTGCCCTGCCCCCACGTCGCAGCACGTCTGCAAGAATGAAGGGCTGCTCACTGCTCCGGTAGGACAAGCCACGGAAGCTACAGCTCTCCGAAGAAAACTATTCAGAATCCTATGTAGGACTTGCTGGCTTTCAACAAGGACTAAGTGGCTCTTCCATATCTACCTCCATTTAGAACATAAAAAGCCTTGGGTAACTTCCTAAATAGTAATTACAGAGGCTAAAGGCTGGAGAGATGGCTTAGCTGTTAAGAGTATTTGTTGCTTTTGCAGAGCACAGGGTTTCATTCGGTTCTCCTGAATCCACATGGTGGTTTTTAACAATCCCTAACTCTAGTCCCAGGTGTTCTGATGTCTTCTTCTGAGCTCCGTGGTACCAGCAGACATGTACACATGCATTCATTCATACAAAACACTCATACACATGACATAAAAAACTTTAAATCTGAAAAACTAAGTTCAAGTTCTAGGAGCTGGCTTAGTGGTTAAGAGCACTGGCTTCCAGAACACCCAGGCCCCACTCCCAGCAGCTACACGGTGATTCACAACCATCTTTAAGTCTAGTTCCAGGGGCTTTGACCACATCTTCTGGCCTCCTCTGGATAATGGACACAGATGCACAATTACGTGAAGGCCCTGTGCTCCTGATAAAACGCAGTGCTACTTGCTCCTCCAGCATTAGCAGGGGTTGGCTGGGGAACTGACTGTAGAGCACACCCCTGAACAGGAGGGCTGGGCTGGCTTATTAAAGTGAGTACACATGTAGACCACAAACACCCACAGTATTAACTATGCCTTATCAACCACCTCTGAGATTTACCACGATGCTCCCTACAGATGTTATCCACTAGGTGTTATCACACTACAGGAGCCTTACAACAAGTGTCAGCCTTCACAATTCTCAGTAAGGTCACAGACAGCCAACTACAGTATGGTTCAGCCTTTCCTTTTCACACTTTTGGTGCATGAGGTGAAAGAAATGAAGGCATACGTAGACAAGCACACACAACCAAGTCAGAGCAGGCGCACAGCAATGGCCATGTGCAACTCAGGTGAGGGTAGACATTACGTTACTACACCCAGATGTGCTTATATTCAACTGTTGAAGGATATCATCGTGGAAATAAAATTTCAGCAGCGGGACCATCAGTTTGACAACCTGTTCAGTGTATTCCACAAAACCTTCCTTTAATTCCTTAGCATAGCAAACCTGTCAGAAAAGAAATCAAGGGCCAGGTTATGGGGTTTCCAGAGATCAGCACCGATTCTCTGACCATGCCTGTCTACACTGAAAACAGACTGTTAGCTTTTAATACGACCAGCACATTTCTGTTCATTTATTCAAAAGATATTAAGTCACTATATAGACTTGACTGAAATACACAAAAATCCCCCACAAAAGTTACTCCCACAGCCCATCCCCAAACCCTCTGCAAACTTTCTGTAGCACAGGCGGGGACAGCCAGCTCTGGGTAAGCACTTGTGTGTGAGGCTGACAACCTGAGACCCAGTGTGGGTTACGTGGACTGTGTGACAGTGGAAGGGTGCAGGCCATCACTGAAAGTTGTCCTCTGAACTGAGTTTGTGTGCCATGGAGCTTGTGTGTGTGCGCTCACACACATACATCACACACGCAGAATAAGCATAAGCAAAGGAGAAAAATCTAGACGTACAAAGTTCTAATGTATTTGCATGAGGTTATTAAACAGTCTTATGAACTAACTAAGTAAATATTATGAGGGGATAAACAAAGCTTAATCAAGGCAACATACCAACATCTGACAAGCCGTTGACTTTTCTTCCAGTCCTGCAGTTTTAATACCAAAACTTTGCTGATCTCCGAGGTTCACAAATTCCCAACCGTCATCATCACTCATATTCTCCATGTCCTGGGCTAGTAACCAGAGACAGACAAACGTGAGAGGAAGGGAAAGATGGAGCCCAGCTACCATGTCCTGGTGAAGGCACTTACTGTCTAGAAGGGCCACTTCAGGCTTAATTGAAGCAGTCTTCATCAGCGGCCCCATAACCACGGGAAGGTACTGCTGGAATTCTTTCCCAAGGATTTTGCACATCCTGGCCCATGCTGAGATCATGTAAGAAATCTGGGGGAACATTCCAAACAGGCCGTAAGGCAATGGGTAACTGAGACAGATAAAGCCACTTTCCCTTCTTGAGGAAACATTCATTGACATGTTCATGCATTTCCCAATGGCACACACTCCAAACATTCCCAATGGAGCTGGCAGGTGAGGCTGTCCTACTTTTCCCCCTATGATGCAATTACAATTTCTTCTTTCTCTGTATCTGTACCACTTTAACTGAAAGTGAAGCTGACTTTTAGGCCTTAGGCCTCGATCTTTTTGGAGGAGGAACACATACTGCCTGGCACAGCACCACACACACCACTGAAACCCCACTCAGTGCCGCACACGAGGGAGAGGACAGGTTTCAGGCACTGTGGCTCTATCTGCCGTCTGCTCCTTCTCTCTTGAGGTCTACCACCCACCCGCTCCCTTCTACCACCAGTGCCATTTCCATTGCTCATGTCTCCTGTTCTGCATCGCATCTTTCACAGCTGAGGAAAATCTTGCTTACTTAGCACGTGTTCCCTATTTTTCCTACCCATTTGTATGTTGATGGACAGCTAAGCTTCTTCTGTCTCCTTGCTACTGTGAACAGAGACATGAATGTCTGAATCAGCTGTGGCAGGATTGGAGTCCTGTGGGCACTGCCTGGGAGGAGCATGGGTGGGTCACACAGCAACACTGCAGCACTATTTTCAGTCTCTCTCTCTCTTTTTTTTAGACAGGGTCTCACCGTGCAGTCCTGTCCGACCTGGAACCCTTTATATAAACTAGCCTGGCCTCTAAACTAGCCTTTGCTTCCCAAATTCTGGGATTAAAGGTACTGACCACTAACTGCATCTGCCTGTATGTAGACCAGCCTCCACTGCCTCCCGAGCGCTGCGGTTAGTTGTCAGACATGGGGTGACCATGCTGAATTTCAGTTTTTTAAGAAACATCCACACCAGTTTGCATAATTGCTCCAACATTTAACATTTCCCAAAGTGGTGAATTAAGGGCTCCTCATTTCCTATATCCTCACAGTTAATATAATCTAGCATGTTGTCGTTTGTTTTCTTGATAATAGACATTCTTCCTGGGGACAACATGAAACATCCAAGTAGTTTTAATTTGTATTTAATTGTGAATAAAGTTCATTCACTCCTCAATGCTGTGTCTTATTTTCTACATACCAAGCATTCTACATTTGCCAATATAAAGCTAACACTGTAGTCCTTCCCACCTTCCTTACAGCTTATGGTCGGTCCCAAACCTCCCTACTCTTAGCTGTTTGCATTCCAACCTTTGCCCTGTCTACACAAAGGTAAGTGGGTAGTTATCTACACACTGCCACAATGTAAAGAAAGGAAAACCCAAAGAGGCTATTCTGTCTCTGTACAATTGTACTTTCTTTCCTTTTTAGCTCTGAGAAATAATCAGAAAGCTTATGCTAAGGTTGACAGTTCATTCATAACTATTCAGTGTCTTTTGAGATATTAGCATAGCCAGTTATCATTAAGACCAGGATTAATGTTATCATTAACACCAGTGCTGCCACTGTGGTGCTGTAAATACCCACTGAGACTACATCGAAAAAGCTTTACGAAGGAGCAGCTGTGGGGTAAGCGGGCACACACAACAAGGGCTGAGACTTCTTTTGACAATGGGTACACGTCAATGACAATGACAATGGGCCAACAGACACCCAACAAAGATACTCATCCTTGAGAAAGATCTGTGAGCAACTATGTGAGGAGAAATCTACAGCACAGCTTTGAACAGCTCTGCTCCAGAAAGTAGGAACAGCTAATGGGTGGCTGAGACGTAGCACACTTCCAGAACAGCCCCAGACCAACATGTTTTTAACCAGAGGTTTTATCAAGAGCATCTCTAGAAAGCTGTCACTCATTGTAAAATTAACATCTGGATTGGAGATATGGCTGAGGGGTTAAGAGCACTTGCTGTTCAATTAGGGTTCCTAACACCCACACATGGTTGCTCACAACCATTTATAAACACACACAAGGTACACACACATGTATGCAGGAAAAACAAGGACCAACCAACCCTGCATCCGTACATGCAGCAAACTGCTTACCTGGGGGTCGTCATCTTCCATATCATTGAAGTCTGTCTGTGTCTTCAACAATAGCTGCATCACATCTGAAGCATCCTGCATGAACTAGAGAATCACAGAAAACCCCATCCATCTTATTAATGCATATCCCATCAGAGATAGTCTTATGCTTGCTACCCCACTTTGCCTGTATCCAGAGCCAGCACGGTGGCTGGGCATGCAAGGGAGCACGAGAACCTAACCACCTGAGGTAAACCCTCAGGACTCACGTGGAGGAGAGAACTGAGTCCTAAAGCTGTTATCTGATCTTCACCTGTACGCTGTGATGTTGCGGTACTCCCCAACCCTCCCAATAAATCAAAGTTAAAATTTTTTTTTAAATCTGTATCTTCCTTTTGGATCACAGTCATACAGATAATTTTTTTTTGTATTGTAAAACTAACATAATGCTCCAAGAAAACATACTTCAAATTTAAGGTAAAAAAAGAAGAAATTTCTAATGGCATTAAAATCTAGTTTATAGTTTATGTAGTTTAATTATGAATAAAAGAAGAAAATTTTAGATTGCTTCATGAAAGTCAGTGTATAAAGATTTTCGATTTCCATTTGACAATCTTCACTGCAATCAATGAAGCAGTGTTCCAAAATTAGTTTAAAACCATATGAATGAATGTACAACACACACACACACTCTCTCATAAATGCACGCACACATTGGGTAGGCTTAGTGTCCTTAAGACTACACAGAGAGACCTGTCTTGAAAAACAAAAACTAGTAGTAAAAACAAAAAATGGGCTTTGGAATAGTAAGACAAAGATTTACTGCTGTCACTGCTGTCAATGATGTGGGCTGAGTCCCTAACAGTGAGCTGGGTGGTGGTGACATGACACACCTTTAATCCCAAAACTAGGAGACAGAGGCAGTAGGATCTTGGAATTCGTGGCCAGCCTGGTCTATAGAGTTCCAGAATAGCCAGTGCTACAGAGAACCCTGTCTTGAAAAACAGAGAAAAGAAACTTCAAGGAACCAGACCAAAGCAGAATCCTTAACATTAACAATGAAAAAAAGTAAGGAATTATGTCTTTCTATTTAAAATTAGATTAAAATTAAAATTATGTCTTTCTAGTTAAAATGTGTGAGGGCAAAGTTAAGAAAAACAAAACCCAAAAGCATTCAGGAACTGTTGACTCTACAGAAAACACAGCCTCCCCCAGCAGTCCCAAGGCCCTGGAGCCATGCTACCAAGAGCCGGTCTGACCAACCCATCCCATCGCTTACTTTCTCCTTCCCGACGGCCAGCCCGATGAGGCTGATGCACTCGATGGTCTTCCCTCGCAGCAGTCTCAGCTCCTTCTGGACTGCGTTCTCGACAATGTGCTTCAGTGATGGCATAAACAAGTCATAGTAGGGGACAAACTTTTCTTCTGCAGTATCTGCAACTGATGCAATGGATGTCACAACTTGTTCCAAAACTAACTTGGTGCCTTTCTGAATCAGCTGAAGGGAAGACATGAAAACGATCATTTCAGTATCTAACTGGAAACCCCTCCCAAGTTCTTCAGACAGTTTTTCTAAACAGATATTATGGCCACCCTTCCAGAAGTCAGAAGCTCATAGCTCTATCTCAGAGCACAGTTGCTGATAAAACACAATCTGGACTCATTTCTAGTTTTCTTTCCTTTTAAACATAGAAAGCTCATCTTTTGCTTACTGATTTAAATCAATACTCTATTTCATGCTGTCCTACTGAGTCACCGAGAAAGATTCCTTCTGTAATTCAATACACCACTTGGAGACAGCAGCTCAGACTATATCACACGGACAGCAGGTTGCTGTGTGGCCAAGGCAGATGGACTCCTGACCCTGATTACAGGTGTGAGCCACCTTGCCTGGCTCTTTATTTTTGTGACTGACCTCTCCCTGAATGATCCTTCTAGGAAACTATGTTTTCCTCTTTCACATGTTTCTTGCTTGGAGAAAGATAATGACCCTTTGCCTGTAGCAGAGACATGAACAGGAGAGTCCACCCTGTGTGCAGGCTACTCTACAGCACTCTCTACTGAGAACCAGCCAGCTCTCCAGAGTCCCTTCACTTCTCTAACAATGGCAACACCACCCTCAAACTGTCCTCATCTCAGTGTGTCTCTACCAATTCTCACACACGGGCCTCTGAGGACCAACAAGATACTCTCTGGGGTCACGTTCTCTGTCCAAATCTACTTGCAAAGCCAGTTGCATCTTTTTACTATGGACTACACAGGCAGCCTGTTCACCTTCAATGACTTCATCTTTATCCACCTCCATGCTGTCTCTGTATCTGACACTCAATGCCTGGCTATGGCTTCTGGGGCATTCTTCACATCTCACCCCTGCTCTCTAACCAGACACCAGCTTCACTGTGTCCATACCAAGGACAGGAACTGAGTTGTCTAATGTTGGCGTGTGACATGGGTTCAGTTTTGTCAGTTCAGTCCAATAAAGAAAGGAGCTGTATTTTCTATGTGTTCATTTCTTTGAGATGGGGTCAAGGTTGGCCATGAACCTGGGCTTTCCTTGCTTCAGTCTCCCAAGGCTGGCAGCACAAGCCAGTGCTTCCACGCCAGGCTCTTCAGCATGCTCCTCATTGCCATAACAGTTATCCGTCTTCACAGTCCCTCTCTCTCAGCTGTCGGTGTGCTCGGACGCTGCTGCAACCACTCAGTTATCTCCATGCTGCACCTGTCCTGCAGCTGACACTGTCGCTATCACCAGGGAAGCCACTGTGGTGGCAAACTCCTATAATCCCAGAAACCGGAAGGTAGGCACACCACAAATTGAAGGGCATCGTTGGCTACAAAAACAAACTTGAGGCCATCCTGGATTTAATGATTCACTGACTCTACATTGAACAAAACCCTAAGTAAAGGAAAGGGTACGGTCTCCCATGCTTGCCATTTCTGTCACTGAGTAGTCACCCCCTCACTTTTTTTTTTTTAAATCCAATTCAAAACTGCCAAAACTACCCCATGGTGGAGAGCCTGGAGTGTTGGCTGCCTATGTTTAGGTGTTTGTGGCACTGACAGTGTCTCCGCTTCGGGTCTCACCATCCGGCGGCGACTCTCACGTCCCTGGCAGAGGCTTACCTCCTGGAGCTTGAGCACCATAATGGAGTGCAGGTGCTTCACCAAGTTATCCAAGTAGGGAATAAGCAGCGACTTGGGACAATCTTCAGTGAAGTTAATGAGGGCAGCCGCTGCATGGGCCTGCACCCGCTGGTTGCCTTGGTCTTCCATGGTCTGAAGCAAAGCTGCAATCACCTGGAAAATTGAACCCGGTGTTTTGAGATGTGTATCCTCCCTCCCTCCCTCCCTTTAAAGTATTCGGTAACTGAGGACTTGTTACACACCTTCTCATGAAATTTCTTTTGAAAACCAGGTGCAAAATCTGTAGCCATTTGACCCACAGCATTGCAGGCTGCATACCGGACTCTCGGATGCTGGAAGACGTTCCTTTGTATTAATAGCGGCAAGAACTCCATAAGAAACTTAAGTAATTATAAACTATTTATTGGTACTTACAGGATCCTGGAGGAAAAGCAAGACAAAATTTACAATCTCATTTAGAATTCCTTCCATCTGCTGGTGGCATCCTTCGCCAATGGCGGATAGGGCCATCAGTCCTGCATGCCTGTATTTCCAATCAGCTGTGAAAAGGAATTGCACAGAAAGGATAGTAAAGAGATGCTCAGACTCATACTAACAAAACAAACAAACCAACCAAAAAACCTTACTAGAAAAAGAACAGTACAGCTGTTCTCTACAGCCACGTCATCCTGAAAGAGCCCAGTCCTGTCTGACCTTAGAGACTAAGAGCCTGGGGCTCGGTAGCACTTGGCTAGAACAACACTTCCCATGTGCACTTTAGAGAAACAGTTTGATCTAACTCGCCTGCTTTCTTTCCTGCTCTCACAGACAGCCTTGCAGATGTCAGGCCAGCTGAGCTGGAGCCTGCCATGTCGCCTCACGCATTCCGTAATGCCAGACAGCAGGCATCACCACGCCCTACCTCACTGTAATTATGTCCTGGCCTTCTCTTCCAAGGAAGAAGACTTCTCTCGGTTGGGTCTCTAGCTTGCTCGGTGGGACAGTACCTCCCACCACACACAGGTTCTGGGTTCCCTGGTTGGACTGACTCAGCGGTGCCGGTGAGGAAAAGCCAAGGGAAAAAATGCTTTTTCCAAAATGTCTTTATTGGCTAAACTCATCTGTATTCTTGCGTTAATAATAGCTAGTTGCTTTTTTTTTGGTTGACGAAACATTAATTCAGCACTGTATTTCAGTGGACTCTACATATTTGTTTACTGGGTTCATTAAATTAAGAAATGCAGCTGGTCATCGTGGCACACGACATAATTCAATTCAATCCCATAATTCCAGAAGCAGAGGCAGGAAGATTAGGAATTTAACTACCCAGCCTTAGCTACACAAAATACCTATCACAAAAACAAAAGGGCCAACAAGATGGCTCACCAGGTAGTACGTGGTCTGCTGCCAAGCCCAATGACTTAAGCTTGGTCCCTGTGCCTACATCAACACAAGTTCACCTTAATTAACTAAGTAATTAACTAGGTAAATGTATTAGATTAAAAACAAGCACCCTAGCACTAGAAACAGAGGTCAGGAAGTGTGACAAGTAGTGCACAATCCATCTTTCCAGGCCACTTCTCCCCCAGCTTTCCTGACGTCTGTGTGGAGGACTTCCAGGGTTCTACATATGCTAAGCAAGTAATCTCTACTCCTGAGCTACATCCCTGATTCATTTTTAAACATTCCTGTTTATCACATCATAGTAATATGGGCTATGTAGCTTGATGTTCTTTGTAGAACGAAGCTAAACATAAATGAGTAAGGTTGGCCAGGCGGTGGTGGTGTGCGCCTTTAATCCCAGCACTGGGGGGAGTTGGGGGGTGGGACAGGAGGATTTTTGAGTTCGAGGCCAGCCTGGTCTACAAAGTGAGTTCCAGGACAGCCAGGGCTATACAGAGAAACCCTGTCTCAAAATGAATGAATGAATGAGTACGTTTATACTAAAGTCATGGTAACAATGGCTCAGTGCCAGAAACTGTTTCCTGGTTGTTTCCTCAGAGTTCTTTCTCAAGGGCTTTTACTATGTCAAAATTATTTTTATAATATTCTTTCACTCTACCTTTGAAGAACAGAATATAACATCCAGATATTATGTGTGAAATTCCAAGACTAGATAGGCATGAGAACTCACCTAAAGTATTTAAAAATATTACACAAATACAATAATTCTTACAAATCTCCTTTTTGCTTTGAACAATAGTTGAGAATTCATAATAATAGTATATCTACCCAGGCCTGCTGGTGCATCCCTTAGTTCCAGCACCCAGGAGACAGTCAGATGGATCACTCTAAACTCAAGGTCAGCTAACCTGATCTACTTGCAAGTTCCGGGCTAGCTAAGGGTACACAGTTAAGAAGCAAATTCGAACACATGCAGTTATTTCTGTGAATATATAATGAATGTAACTACCACACCCCGCTTGCAAACTCTTGTCACATTCTCTGGGTTTCTTTCACTTTTTCGAAATAGAAACTCACAAGTTTATAAGCTAAATGCATAGAGGCAGTGTCTAAATCTAGGGTCAGAGTGGTGACACACTCCTGTCCTCCCAGCTTATAGGAGGCAGAGGGAGTTAGATCTCTGTTATGCAGTGAAACCCTAGGCCTGGAGCCAACAAGATGGCCTAGGTCAAAGGTGCCTAATAAACAGAGTTTGAAACTAGGACCCACATGGTGAAAAACGCATTCCAAGTGTCCATAGACCCACGTGCATGCTCTGTGCATGCATAAAAACATGCACTCAAAGAACTCAAAAGGTTGCGGCAATGATGAGACCGCTAAGCAGATGAATAGTATAAAGGGCCCGAGTTCTCACACACCTCACTTGCTCTTTCCACCTTAAGACCCCCAGCTCACTGAGCACAGACGAGGGGCAGTGTGTGCTTAGCACGTGGAGACCTAGGATTTAACTCTAAACCCTAAACAAAAGCAATCGAGAATCCCAGAGCAGCATCCCAGGCCTCCCTCCCTCCCTCCCATGGTTCTTAGGTCCGGCCCTCAGGTACACAGGCATCTACACATGACAAGCCGAGATTACTACAGCAGCAGAGTGCTCTTCGGCAGCATGACAATGCTCAGTGGAGATCATCAAAGCCATGCATCTGTCAGAAGAGAGACAAGCTACCTTATGTTGATATGACTAAAAACAAAAGATTATGTAGTGTGCAATCACAAAACCGTAGCCCAATACAAAGGTCTGAGAAAATTCCAATAAACCTTTAACAGCAAACTCCTTTGTATTTGAAAACCTTGCAATTTACATACATCTGTATTTTAAATTCTAAAAACGACCATCCTTATCATCTTTTTAAGTAGAAAACAAACTAAAATTAAGCACAAGTAACAACATGGGACTAATATAAACTACAATGGCCAACTAACATGAACGGTTTATCATCTAATTGCAGCCAATCAAATTTTTCCTCTTTTATCCAAATCTTTAAACTTATTTATTCATTCATTTATGTATTTGCAGGCAGGGTCTTATGCAGCCTGATCTTTGTCCATCTCCCCTCCTCAATGACAGCCAGCCTGGCATTACAGCTGTTTACCACCAAGCCTGGCTTCAGAGTCCCAGGCCAGCTATGGCAGAAACACTAACTGTCCCAAGTCAAATCAACAACAACAAAAAAAATTAATATCTGCACGGATATTAATTCTAGAGGGGGAAAAAAAGAGAGTAATATCTTCAGCATTAAGGTAAAACTTCTTCACTGAGACAGGGTCACGATATACAGTTTAATTTGGCCTTGAACTTATTATGAACCTCTTCATATGCTCACAAGTGCTGGGACTTCAGGGATGGGTATGTAACCATGCCTGGCTCCTGAAAAGACACTCTTTAGCTTTAGACTGAATAGAATTTCATCAGGAGAATCTAAGAATTAGGTTAAGCACTCTAGAAACAAGCAGATTAACAGTGAAAACATTTGTCAGAGCCTAAGCTTAAGAAGAGCACAGACACTACTGGACTCTGAGGCACTGGTAGCTTACGGTTTTGAAGCATTTGCATAATGTGTTCCTTAATCATGGGCAGAACGAGCTTTCCACCAAGTCCACAGGCCATTCGGTCTAATGCACTCTCACCAGCAACTGCATTGCTAAACACACAATGACATTAGAATAAGCAAAAAGTACATAGAACAAATTATACAGAGAAGAATTCAGTCTTTTATGCAAATTGTGAGTTTAAAGCCCTCCAGGTAGAGAAGGAGCACTCGGTAAATAAAACCACTGTGCTAAGTCAGGGGTAGATACAAGGGTTCCAGCTCATTAGACAAGCACTCCTCCACAGGAGATCCACACCTCTAGCCTGGCACACAGAAACTTCATAATCAGTCTACCAGGTTTTTGTCCTGTTGTCTGCATCTTATTTTTCAAGAATTAATTAAAAGCAGCTATTGAGGAAAACTGTTTATCTCTCATCCTAGAAATACATTCAATTCACCTGTGGCAGAACATAGACCTGAAACAGAAGCTCAGGACCGGCAGGATGGATCCCCACTGCTGTGAGCTCATCTGCCTCTGAGATGTCTCAGGATGTCCCCAGGCTGGGTATCAGTTAACAGACCGGATCATGTACGCACTCAGTCTTTACAGACATTTTGCTGTCATGGGTATTTCTCCTGATGTGCTTGTCTTTACTAACAAAGTAAAGTGTTGTTTTAACAACATCCATTAAGTGCAAAATTTCTTAACGCTAATGATACATGATAAATAAAATATCTTCTATGTGATACAGAAATGCATCTAACAGAAAGGCAAACTTGAACTTGAGCTTAGAGATACAGTTTGGTCTCAGCCACCCTCTGTCACTACTAGGATTCCGAACCCTAACCCAGGATTGGTAGATTACCTATCGAAATCATCATCTTCTAGCTCATCAGCATTTGCCCAGTCCTCATCTTCTTCTAGGTCAACCATCATTGCCAACATCTGAGGAACTGAAGTCAAGAATTAATTTATACCTCAAGACTGAATTTATTTTATTAACATGTTTCATTTTTAATGCCCCTCCCCCCAAAATAAAGAATTTTAATTGAGATTGCTTCCCCCCACCCCCAAAGGAACATTATTTCCAGCCTGCCTGCCACACAGATTCTACAGCCTTTCGTTCAAGCAAGCAGTCACTTCAGAATACCCATGACAGACTGGCAAGATGGGTCCGTGACCTGCGTCTTATCCTGTAACCTACGTAATGTGGAAGAAGAGAAGTGACTTCGAGCCATTAGGTAAGTAAGCCTTACCTAAGAGGACTTGAAAAGGCAATACAAAACACCAGCAGCTCCATGGTGGGACCTGAGTGCTTGCTGGTAGGTTTTGAATTCTGTAAAATCACTGCCCATGAACAACATGGGCTGCATGCATGCCCCAAATCTGCTTCTTCCTTGGTACCTTCAAACCTCTTAGCAACACATATTTTTTAACCACTGTTGTCTTTATTGAGTTACCAATGCTAAGCCGGAATCCTGTCTTACAAATCTCACTTCTAGAATACAAAACTTTGCTATATCCTTCTTTCTTAAGCGTATGGTTTAGCTGTTGAGACAGGGTCTCATGTAGCCCAGGTAAGCCTAAAATATACCTTGCTGGTTTGAACCTTGTCTTTTAGTAGATGATTTATTTAAAAAAATGTATTTTTAGTATTTGCAATTGCAGCAGTGTCTTTATCTCTGGCTTGTAACTAATGCTTTCCTATTTAGCTTCTACTTATAAAACCTATCTATATTTACTTGGATCTTTAATCAACCCCAAATTATTATTATTATTATTATTATTATTATTTTGTTTTTTTTAACATATCGCAGATGGGTCCGTGGAGTTTTTCTCCTGCACAAATAAACGGTTGTCTCAATACCTCTGATCACTGACTTCACAGGTCAGCTTTGCTTTCCCTGTGAACTGTCTGTTCTGATTCTCCTTATTTTGCTTTCTTAGCGCCTAGACCTGCACCAACACCCTGCTCCTTTGCCTGTAGGGCCAAGCTCTCCATGGTGCCCATCTAACCCATCCTGACCACTTAGGATCGTCCAACCTCACTGCAGCTGCAGACCAGGTCCATGTGAGCAGCTCCTATAGTCTGACTGCCATGGTGCTAGGATAGAGGCTGCGCTGAGAACTCCCTTTTACTTCTGTTGGTCTCTGACTGGTCTGACTGGGTCTCATCTGCTCACCTGCTATTTCTAACCATTTTTAGTGTTCTTATCGTTAGTAACCTTATGAAACTCTTAGATCTAATAAGTAACAAGTAAGTTTTCTTTGCTTCCAATCCTCAGCATGTTACTGCATGCTTTGTCTGGAAGTGGCAACAGACACACTAACAGTGGAGACCCTCCCCTTGTTCCTGTCTTTAAAGGTTTAAGTTCATCCCTCATTGTAGAAACTACAAAACTACAGTCTGCTGTGCATTCACTTTCTAAATCAAGCTCATAAAGAATGGGAAGGTTGGTCCCTAAGCTAAAGTATGTCCACAGCACAACAGTGACATGGGCCTCCTGAGCATACGCAGCCCTCCCTGTCAGGAGTGAGCAGAGTGGAGCGCACTGTGGTCCCGTCTGCACTGGGAGCCGCAGCCATGAACTCTCCTTTCTGTTTGCTGTCAGGTATCTATCTTCTCTTCATCAGTGTGTACTCATCAACTATGTACATGATTTAAGAATGGCAGTTTTAGTTCTAACACCAGGTTTCAGAGATCTGCAAAGTCCTAAAAGCAGATCCACAATACTGGGTTCAAACATGTACAGATTCCCAGATTCCCCTAACTCAACACATACTCATATTCTGAATAAGCTGAGAAACTACACAAATCCTAGCAAAGGTACTCAACAAGCTTGCAATCACAAAAGTCTTGGCAGAGTTTTGACTTACTCGTCTGTGCGATGAGACTGGTATGCTTTCTTAACATAGCAGCTGCAGTCTCTGACAGTGTCACAATCACTTCAAGGGCAAGCTGGCGCTGCATATTATTGAGGTTAGTGTCTCCACACAACTACAAAGACAAATTGGTATATGTTCAGTAGTTCAGACTACCGGAACATGACAAGAAGAAAAAAATCCTGATCGAGGGAGTTCACTTGCCTTCAGACTCAACTGCAGAGTTGCTTCTAAGTGAGGGCGCAAGTACTTTGGTACGGTGTCTGCAATCTCAACAAGGGATTTTAGGACCGAGTCATCATTCTGGTAGCATGAGTCATTGACAGCCTACAAATGAGAAACAGAAAACCAGTGTGCTCAAGACTCACCTTGTGATGCAGTGCTTTATTCCTAAGAAGCACTAAATACTTGCCCACTGCAATTAGGCAAGTACAAATGTGCTACCCGGAGTTAAGAGAATACCTTTCCTTTTGAGTGTAGAATGCACGCATGCACACACGCACCAAATACACCAAACACACTTAGGCCTGAGTCCTGGGAGAGGAAAACCCGAAACCACAATGAAAACAGCCTCCCAACTGTAAGAATGGCTTAATCACAACAAACCACTAGTTAGGGCGTGGAGACAGTGGACCTCTTCTAAACTGTTGAGAACATGTTAGTATAGCCACTATGAAAAACTGTATTGCACACATCGTATGTAATTTCTTCTAGGAGGCAGTTCTTGCTTACCATATGACTGAGGGCAAGAAAAGTCAAGGCTAGGAGACACTGGCTCTGGCTTATGAGGAAATCACAAGATTCTCTCATCATAGATCTCCCATGATCACAAATGCCAAGTAGTTCTAAAAATGGGAAATCACATGATCTGAGCCTAGAATCTAACAACTTATTTTTAGCTTTAGTTGTATCACAGGTTGAACCAATTACAACAAAAAAATTGAGTGGGAAACTGTATAGTGACAGTACCCAAACTTTTTTTGAGTCAAGGTCCACTGTGTTAACTCTGGTTGGCTGGAGCTCACCATGTACACAAGGCTGGCCTCAAAACTCAAGAGATCCAACTGCTTTCGCCTCCAAGTACTGCGACTAAGGAAGTGGGCCACCACACCCAGCCCAGTCTTTTTATCACTATTTCCTAAAGAATTATACAGCACTTGCCTCCTGTTAGGTATTAGAAGCCACACAATCACGTACATCAAAGTATACATGGTCATATATAAACTCAACACCATTTTACCATGAAGGACTTTGGTATGTGCAGTGTACTGCACACACTCCCACACATGTGGATTTTGTATGTCTAACAGTGTACTGCACACACACTCTCACACGTATAAACTTTGCATGTCTACAGTTACTGCACAGTGCCCTGAATACTCTCCCACATGTGTGGAAGCCAGAGGTTAACATCAGATGTCTTCCTCTCTATCACTCTCTACTGTGATTTCTCACTGACCCTGAAGCTTGCCCTTGAGCTCATGGCTATCCACTGAGCCCCCTGGACACACCTTGTCTCTGCCACTGTGGTCAGGAACTCTTACCAACAGTAAAAAGCAAGTGAGGCTTGACTTATCAATGCTCTATCTGTCCAGTTTTAGCTATGTGCACAGATCACAGACCATTCTGTCTGATAGTCTTCTAGGGTAGTTGTGCCTAAGCACTTGCTTGTAGAAAAGGAAGCTATTTATTGTACTGTATTTTTATTTCTTCATACTTTGTAACAGGCATATATACTGGCACTTAAGATATATACATACACAACTGAGTTGTGTTACCTATGTGATACCATTTTAGGATAACACATATTTGCCCAAAAACCCCCAGGTGTTTGGTGTTGGACAAGACTGGACCACTACAGTATGGAAACCAATCTTTGATCTGTGACTAAGGCAGGAGGCAGCCTTGGAGTATTAACTTGTTGGCGGGAACTAACACCGTGAAGAACAGCAGCAAGGCCTGTGGCCGAGCGGGCAGCACTCTGCGGTCCTGTCTGCACTCACTGTCAGCCCTCCACTCTGCAGGACTGTGCTCTCGGGCAAGCTTGTTCTTCCTACTCAGTTTCTCCTTGTACAAAAGGTGATAGAAATCTTATAGGCTATTTGGTAATTTAATAAGTAAGTGCTTATACAACCTCTCCAACATACAGATTTTGTAACTATTCTTTTAAGGGCTAAGAAAGCCTGTTAGGGTTGAGCTGTAGCTTAGCTGGTGTTCGCCCAGTATGCAGAAAGCCCTGTATTCCATTCTCAACACCTCATAAAACTGATGGAAAGTCTAGGACTTAGAAGGTAGAGTCGGGACGACGCTCAGCAGTCCAAAATCATCCTTGGCTAGTTAGCAAGCTACAGGCACACACAGGCTACACTTGATCTTCCTTTAAAAAGGAAAACCATAAAAATCCTAAAGATCAACCAAAAAACTGTCTTTTAATAGCACTCAGAAGAGGTTTGAGTCTGAGGTGCAGCTAGGCTATATAAGACCCTGTTGCAGCCAGGGAGTGGGGTTAGGGTGGGTATAGGGGGGTGGGAAGGCAGATCTTTGAGCTCCAGGACAGCCTAGTCAACAGAGTAACTCTAGGCCAGTCAGAGAAATCCTGTGTCTGAAAAACAGAACCGAACCGAACCACCACCACCACCACCACCACCACCACCACCACCACCACAATAGACCATGTCTCAATAAACAAAACAAAAACAACTTTCAGGGGTCCAGAGACCTGGCTCAGGGGTAAAGGCACCTGCAGTCTGAGCTTTATCCCTGTGTCTGAGAGGACGACAGAATGGATTTTTCCATTTGTCTTCGGACGTTCACAAATCAGGAGCCCTAGCAAGGGCAAGCTCAATGGGCACACATGTCTGTGCTCACTGATGAAGATGCAATACCCTCAAATCCAGCGTCAGGAAGGAGTGCTGTCTGTCTATTCAAAGGTGTGTTCTTACCTGTAAGAATCCAGGCAGCAAGTCTGCAAAGTGTTTGAACAGAGCGACATTATGCTCATTGGCAAGTATGAAGGCAGCAGTAGCTCTGGCAGACAGTGTCCTGATCTGCAAGGAAGGGAGGGAGGTCATGTCAAAAGGTTATGAAGACTCAGTCAATCTAGCATTTATATTTTAAGGTATAAAAGTCAAAATTTGGGGGTGGGGGGACCTGTAAGGATGGTGAAGAGGGTTGCAGCGTATGCTTGGTTCCAGCACCCACATAAAGGTAGAAGACCAACTCCTCAAAGTTGCCCTCTTCTTGTGTACATGGGCATGCCAAACAAAACTCACCCCCACAGAAACAAGTAAAACCGGAAAAAAGAGTAGAAACATCACTTTACTGCAATAACTCTGGTCCCAGGTTAGCCCTGAATGAGGCTGGTGGTAATAGAAGAAATGAAGGGCTTTACCGAAGGATGCTCCTGATCTTGCATACACTGAACTAACATCCGTTTGATGACGTCCAAATAGTGCTGTTGTTGGTTCCCAAAAATTCCAGGAAAGTTCCTAGGAAATGATTCACAAGACCTGTCTTTAAAAGCTATACCATCTTTCCAAGGTGTGGACTTAAACCTGATTGAACAGTATTCATCAGACCTTAAATTGCACCTACTACATGTTCTAAGTGGGTGAACTAAAAGAAGGCAGCTGAGCCACACAGAGAGCAGCACCAGGCCCTGCTTTCCTTTCACTTGTCTCAATTAGAAGACAAGCTGATGTCCTGACAAGAAACAAGGATGAGACAAGAGAAGCTACACCTCAGGTCTGCACATACTCTGACCACTTGGGTCTAGTTTTGGACATTCAAATTGATCTCCTGTGCATTAGGAAAACAACTAAATGAAACACTTTTACTGAAATACAGCAGTGATGTGTTTAAAACCCATTACATACTGCTTACATTGGTAAAGTTATTAACCTAGTGCTGCTATTTTATTTTAAACAAAGCAGACAACCACATAACAGTCACCGCTTCAATCACTGCTCCTAAATACAAAGAAGTTTGTTAAAATATTATAAAACGACCACAGAAGATCCAGCAACATCTCCCATGGGGTTACCATTTTCAAAATATCATCACCAATGTGGTTTTTCTAAAGTTACACTTGGTCCTGTGTGAAAACACTTCAGAATTGTCAGAGACACATGAGGAATGCCAAGTGTGAAAAGAACAGCTGTTTTTTCTTTCAGACTTGTTTCCAACAGAGAAAACTTAAATTATTATAACTCTCAGAACTGCGAGGCTAAAACAATCAGCTAAAATGTTTTAGATGTTAGTGACATTAAAGTGTTCAAAATATTAAAACAGATTATATACCAAAATATGTGAAGGGCAGCTTCCCGGAGTCCCATGTTTTGTGAGCTGACTGAATCAAAGAGGAACTTCAAACCTTCAGGCCACTGGTTGTTGCCGTCCTCATCTACAAATACAAAATCCAGACATGAAGTGTGCAGCTCAAACTTTATAAATTTATGTGTGACTCACAACACACTCCAGTGTAGACACCTGTGTGACTCACAACGCACACCAGTACAGACTCCACCCACGCTATTAGCATTCCATTAAAGCAATCTAAGCATAACAGTAGCAATGTTAAGAGGACCACTGTGCATTTAAAGGTTGGTGTCAGCAGACAGTAACACTGCTCACCCTCAGACTGTAGAGAAGGGAGTACTTCCATGTGTCTATTTGGTCACACAGATACCTACAACCCACACCTTCTCCCTTCCCCATTGCTAAGGCAGAGCCAAACTTGAAATCAAAGTAATTATTGTTTTCAAACTGGAGAAAACACCAGGAATCCCTGAAGCTGGAGATGTTGTTATTATTATTATTATTATTATTATTATTATTATTATTATTATTATTATTATTATTGAGGCAGGGCCTCACTATATAGTCCCGCCCTGGCCTTGCCCTCCATTAGAGCAGTCATGTGCGGTCAGCATACACTATGCTGTCTAAGTGGGATAAGGTGCCATCAGTGTTTATTTAAAAAGACTAAAAAGTACAAAATTTAAGGCAGACCTGTTGGTGCAGACCTAAATCCTAACTTGGACAGGACAGGATAGGACAGGAAAATCACGAGTTCAAGACCAGCTTAGGGACAGTAGTAAATTATTTCTGTCAAACACGCGTAAGGTTTTACATTCAGACTTCAGTAGTGCAAAAGGAAAAAAAGAAGAAATCAGCAAAGAAGCCCATGTACAGATAGCTGCAGCCCTGGGGAGGCTGAAGGAGGACTGCCCTAAGCTTCAGGCTAGCCTGGACACGTAAGGAGTAAACATACAAGCTGCTGTGGCCCTTAGGAGACTCACTGCTCAGACTGCCTGCTAGAGGTAACTAAGAGTCTGTCTTCTTCCTTCCCTTTTTTCTTTCTTTCCCACCATTATCTATCTTCTTAAAAAGCTGAACAATAAAAAAATAGAACCAAATTCCTGCTTCTGCCTTTATTTGTGGTTCAGGCATTAACCCCTGGGTATACTAGTCAAGCCTCTCCGACAAGCTGCAAGCCTACAGACAACAGGACCTTACATTGTGCAAAGGTAGGGATCATTACAAGGGGATTAAGATAGGGCCAAAAACAACAATCAACAAAACAACAAAACTACCCAGTAACCAAACCCAAACACACCCTCTGACACACCATTTACAAGTTTCCCCAGGGGCTCAATGGTAGAATTGTCTGGTTCTTTTTTTTTTTTTTTTTTTTTTTTGCCTTTTCAAGACAGGGTTTCTCTGTATAGTCCTAGAACTCACTCTGTAGACCAGGCTGGCCTGGAACTCAGAAATCCACCTGCCTCTGCCTCCCAAGTGCTGGGATTAAAGGCGTGCACCATCACGCCTTTAATAGTTTAAGATTCTTAAACTATTCATGTAGTAAGTACTACATGCCTGCAGTCCCAGCATCTGGGATGTGAAGGTAGTTATCAAGTTCAAAGCAAGCCTGCACTATATGAGACCCAGAATCAAAGGCAAAAAATGTCTACAAAAAATGTCTAATATTGTTAAAATATTAGAATTAGATTTCATAAATACCTGTGACTTTTGGCTCTAAATGTAGAATCTATAATTACACTCATTTTGATAGAATATACAGTCCTTCGATATCTATATTCGAAACTATTCTAGTTAAAAAAAAAACGGGGGAAGCACGAAAGCTGGGCATGCTGACTCTCTCACCTGCTGCCCCACTCAGGCAGCTGAGGTGGGACTGCCAAGAGTTAAGAGACCAGCTTGGCCTTTAAAGAAGCCAGCCTCAAAACATGAAAGGAGTCAAGGGCCAGGTACTTTAGTACAGACTTGAAACCACGGCACGCAGGAGGACAGAACATGCATGTGCCAGGACAACTTAAGACCAATTAAGAGTGTCTCAAAAATGCCCAAACTAACACACAGGAGCAACTAAGGAGCCCGACTGTGCACACACCTATTAAATTCCTGGCCAATTCTGCAGCAATATCACAGATTTTCTTCCTCATGCTGGATTGTGTTTCCATCTGAATGATCATTAGCAATTCACTCTTGATGGCAGTCTGGACATCTGATGGAAGAGCTGGGTAGACTTCATCAAATGCAGAGGACAAAAGACGTCTTAGGAGAACAGCAGCCATTTGTCTAGCCTAGAAATAGAGAACATTGTTATTAACCTCATGTCTTACTAGAGAAAAGATTTCCAACCCTGTGCCATTGATGGGTTTCACTGTCCTATTTTTATAACTCGTTTCAAAGCACCTTTTAGTTTTTAAAAATAATTAACTTTCTGGTCACAATGATCTATCTAGAAAACATAGGCAAGAAACTCCAAACACTTGAAAATTCAACTCGATACTTTTGGGGGAATGTGACTCACTCGCCCGTCTGGCTTTGCCTTCCCTGCCTCACCTGCTCAGTTTGGATTATTCTTGTCATTAACTGCCCTTCCTCACTAGGCTCTTTGGTAAAATGCTATGAAATCCATTTATGATTCTCTAGTGTGAGCAAAACCTACAAGTTCCCAGTAGCTACTATGTACTGCTCTATCTCAATGTGTACATTTTTAGATCCACATATTAAGACCTGTGGAGCTGGGTGTTGGTGTTAGAGGTACATCCCTCTTATCCCAGCAGTCAGGAGGCAGAAGCAGGTGGATCTCTGAGTTCCAGGCCACCCTGGTCTACAAAGTGAGTTCTAGGAGTGAGGGCTACACAGAGAAATCCTGTCTCAAAAATAAAAAACCAACAAACCCCTGTGGAATATATTTATAATAACTTCTATGCGTTACTCCTTGAGTTAATCACAGAAAGTTGAAGGGGGTGCCAATCAGGATGTAGAGGTTCCTTCACAGCTAATCCCTGAGCCAAATCAAGATTCACACGGAATTTAGCATGGCTTCACTTTGTGACTGGCTTTACTGTATCAGGTAGTTTCCTTGTTAACCATCAAGCAGCCAGCTAGTTGTTACTGTCACACTGTTAATCACCCTGTAAGCATCTTCACACCATTCTGAATGACAACGTGTAGGACTGGCTAGTGGCCACTATACATTGTTTTCTTCATTTCCATCAAATATCACAAGCAAATGCTTAACTGTTTTCAAAGACTGCCTATGACCTGGCTACGTATGCAACGTTTGTACGCAGGGTTTTCTAGACCTGAGCATTCAACGCTTCCCAAAGTAAGAGATATTCAGTACTGTAAGGACTTTAAGCACATAAGTACTTTATGGTATGAAACGATAAAATTAGATACTAAACACACAAGAATAGCAAACTATAAAAGCCATTTTTTACACAGAGGAAATACATTAAAATTCCAGTAATCTGAATGTCATACAATAAATAATTCACTAGACATCCTAACCCCCTGGATACAGGAGACTCACAATTACGGGTGGCCTGGGCTATAATTTGAGACCATCTTTTTAAAAAAGAAGGCGGACTGGGAAGATGGCTCAGCTAGCAAAGTGGTTGTAAAAAGCTAGGTATAATAACATGTGCTTATAATGCCAGGGCTGGAAAACCAGAACCTGGAGGAACCCTGGGGCTTGTTGAGTAGCCAGTCTAGCCAATCAGTGAGTTCTAGGTTCATTGAGAGATCCTATCTCAAAGATAGGATAAAGATAAGATAAAGGGGAGTGTGGGATTGTGGGGACCTGAGGCCTCCAAATATACGTGCACAAAGGAATATGTACATAGTTAACAAACAAGAATCTGGGGTGTAGCTTTCTTTTGGGGCACCTTTCCTTTTGCACTTAAATTCTCACTATAATAGTCCTTCTTAAATTATATAAAAACAGCTGGGTGTGGTAGCACACATCTTTAATCCTAGCACTCTGGAGGCAGAGGCAGGAGGATTTCTGTAAATATGAGGCCAGCCTGGTCTACAGAGTGAGTTCCAGGACAGCCAGGGCCACACAGAGAAACCCTATAAACTGCCTATTCCAGAGTTTCTCCCCAACACACCCGCTTCGTGTACAAGTGGCGATATGAATGTTTTATAAATTTATTTTTGAAATATTTGGTTGACTTTAAAATGCTGTTGAGGGACTGGAGATGGCTCAGCACGTGCCGTTCTTGAGGAACGTTCCCAGGACCCACATGTTGGTTTACAACAATCTATAGACACTTATCTGGTAAGTATATATACATGTACACAAAACACTTACACACATAAAATAAGTAAATCTAATTTTCTCTTCAAATGCTTTGTGAATTGAACTTCTTCCTTTAGAATAGTTCCAATGAAAGAACCCAATTTTTATAACTAGAAATTTGTTATGTAAATGCCAAACACGTTGAAACAGAGGCAGGAAAACTGTGAATTTCCAGGTCAGCCTCCCATCTCAAAGCTAACAAATAAGATCGTTTTTAAAAAAGTAGAGAAACCCTGTCTCAAAAACCAACCAACCAAACAAAACAACCAAACAAACAAAAAAAACCCAACCAACCAAACAAACAAAAAATAATTCTATATAAAGGCACTAATTTTTAACTACCTTAAGAATGTTATAAAAATTCTGATATTTAGTATGAATCATTAAAATTCTGATTAGCCCTGAGCATCATCTCCCGTGTGACACTGCCCGCCCTCCCTGAGAGCTGGTTAGTGTCCAGGGCTAAGGAATCACCTCCTCGGCAGCGGTTGTGTTTCTGATGGCTTGTAAGAGGAATGTGATCTTGGACCGGCCTGGGATATTCTCATAGGTTTCCTGCATGAGACAGTGACAAGTTGGGACAAAATGTTAGAAAATCTCATGAACAAACCAGTCACGAAATAAGGACCAAGATGCAGTCAGTCAGCACTGATGTTAGCAGTTTCTTTAGGGATGTGAAGTGCTCTACTCCAGACAAGTAAGGAAAGAGTTCTCTACTTACCTCTTCAGGTTTATATACTTTCAAAACATATGTCCTTTGGTTAACAATAAACAAACAAACAAACAAACTCAAATTCGGGGCTGGAAAGATGATTCAGTAGTTAAGAGCATTACTGCTCTTGCAGAGGACCTGGGGGTTTGGTTATAACCATGGACACTGTAGCTAGCAACAGATGAATCCAGTTCCAGGAGTTGCGTGTGACAGATACTCTCTTCTAGCCTCCACGGGCATCATCCAAAATCTTTGTTTTTTTTTTTTTGGTGGGTGGGGGTGGATGGGGTGGAGGGTTCGAGACAGAGTTTCTCTGTGTAACCCTGGTTGTCCTGGAACTCACTCTGTAGACCAGGCTAGCCTCAAACTCATTCTGTCTCCCAAGTGCTGGGATTAAAGGCATACGCCACCACGCCCGGTGGGCGTCCAAATTCTTTATGCTGCACATTTCAAGGAAGGAATATGCTACATCTCAAATGATTGTACTCCCCCCCCCCAAAAAAAAACCAGTCTGGCTAAAAACAATCAATCAAACAAAAAACAAAAACAAATTCCAATATTGAATCTGGATCTATTAAGAAAGGTTTTGTGGGTGAGAATGCTTTCTCTTCTCTCCTTATGTAGTATCGGAGCAAATGTGTTAGCAATAAGAAGGTAGAGAATCAGTCAAAAGTGAGTTGTGTGGTATTCCTCTGTGGAAGACCACATCAACTGGTTCTTCAGTGCCAAACACTCAGTCCTAAAATCATACATATTGTAACATAGAGACGGAGCAGGGTATAAGTTTTTTTCTAAAGCCCCAAATTAGAAAAGGGGGGGGGTATACATGGGAGGATTTACAGGGAAGAAAGAGAAGGGAGAAATGTAGTAATTATATTAAAATCTCAAACAACAACAAAAAAGCAAATTGTTAGAATAGATCCCAAACAAGTCTCAACTCATGTGGAAAAGAATTCATGTGCAAGAAGCCTACCACTGGGCCCTTTTCCCTTAAAGGCGGATCAAGTTAAGCACATCTGTACTATTTACCTGGAAACCTCGTCATAGCCTTCGGTCTAAGTAGATCTTAGCTCCTTAGCCGCCTAAGCTTGAAGGTCTCACTCGCTGTCACTGGATGCTCAGAAATGACACAGGAAGAAAATAAAGGCTCCTTAGACCCTGCCCCGATATCTCCTTTATGCCATTAAATGCGAATCATAGCATCTCTGACATTGGCAGAGGTGAACAAGTTTTATCCCTTGAATCACTTAAAATGAAAGACAACAACAACCTGGGCTTCCAAGGCAACCAAACCATTCTTCAAATGTCCCTGGTACCAACAGCTCTGGGTCTCATCCTTGAGGCTAGTAAACTCAAGAGTTCTATTTATATAAGGCCACTCAAGTTTTAAACTCCTTAAACATTTTAGTCAGAGGACAAACAGATTTTTGTGAGGGAAGGTGAACCTAAGGCCCACAGTCCCACAGTTAACAAAAAACTCAGGATCTAATAGAGCTGAAAACTGGGCCCAAAGGTGTACAGAGCTGAGATGCTGTGCTAAATTTATTTATTAAAATGACATAATTTATGTAAAAGATAAGCTGATTATGAAATAGACAGGTATTTTGAAATTTTTCATTTAATCTTTTACCAACGCAACTAAAGAACCAAGCAAAGCTGTCACTTTTCTTAAAAGTTCTATAAAAGCTGGGAGGTGGTGGTGCACGCCTTTAATCCCTGCACTCCGGAGGCAGAGGCAGGCGGATTTCTGAGTTCGAGGCCAGCTGGTCTACAGAGTTCCAGCACAGCCAAGGCTACACAGAGAAACTGTCTCGGGGGGAAAAAAAAAGTCTTCCATGGCAATCCTTCTTGAAAAACCCAGCATAGTTTCTGGGGATTGACATCCTTGGGGGCGTGGGGGGCGCATTGGTGTCACCAAGCCAGTTCTTTCAAAGTGAGAATAAATAAAGTATGCCAAATAGTCACGTGGTTCCAGGATGAACGGGAAAATTCAGTATGAATGGCATTGGACTCCTAAGAGGGCCTCTCATTTGTATATTCAACGGTGGGAAACATTGTGTTACATTCACTTCAGGAGAACAGGCAAGGATAAAGGCACACTGGAACACAGCTCTAAGTCCAGTCTATCTTTTTCATAGCCTAGGTAGACTAAGTTCTACAGTGCAGAGATTGCATTTTTCATTTCTGTCCAGTGTCCACTACTACCTTGGAGCAAATAAAATTCTAACCCTATGTGATTCCACTATACATAATTAAATAAAATTGTAACCCTATGTGATTTCACTATACATAATCAAAACCTACAAGCTTTGCCTCCCTCTCCTGCCCACAAAGGAGAAATGTTTCTCTTGTCTCTCGCTCACTCCATCAGTTTTAGGACAGTTCCTTTCCTGAGAAAATGCCAAAGAGGGAGCAAGGAACGTCTATTTTATAAATATCTTGGTTCCCTAATCAAGTATATTTTCCAATGTTATCCTTCTTCAGTACAATTATTATTGGTGAAGAATATTAAGAATTAAAATTCACCGGGCTGGAGAGATGGTCAGTGGTTAAGAGCACTGACTGCTCTAGAGGTCCTGAGTTTAATTCCCAGCAACCACATGGTGGCTCACAGCCATCTCTAATGGGATCCGATGCTCTCTTCTGGTGTGTATGAAGACAACTACTCACATACATAAAATAAAAAATAATAATAATAAAAAAGAAAATTCAGGCTGGAGAGATGGCTCAGTGGCTAAGAGCACTTACTACTACTCTTCCTAAAGTCCTGAGTTCAAATCCCAGCAACCACATGGTGGCTCACAACCATCTGTAATGAGATCTGATGCCCTCTTCTGAAACATTTAAAGACGGCTACAGTGTATTACATATAATTAATAAACATCAGATAAAATTGTCCAGTTATGGATACTATATGCCTTTAAAATGCTTGTCAATTATTTATTTAGCTCCTTATTGGGGTTAATTATTGTATCCAATACATGAACATTCAAAATCATTTTCTTTCCTTTCCTTCCCTCCCTGTTTTGAAGTAGGGTTTCTTTACTCAGCCCTGGCTGGCAGGCCTGGAACTTACTAGATTAGGCTGGCTCTGAACTCAAGAGACCCTTCTGACTTGGCTTCCCCAGCGCTGGAATTAAAGATATGCCCAACTCAAAATCATTTCCTTAAATACGAGAAACATTTTCTGTAAAGTTAGAAAGGCCTTGTAGATTTGAAGAAGAAAAAAAGTATTAAATGGTCTGAATAAATGAGCCGGGCGTGGTGGCCCACACTTTTAATCCCAGTACTTGGGAGGCAGAGGCAGGCGGATTTCTGAGTTCGAGGCTAGCCTGGTCTACAGTGTGAATTCCAGGAAAGCCAGGGCTACACAGAGAAACCCTGTCTCAAACCTCTCCCCCACCCCCAAATAAAAGGAGAAACATTTTAGAAAATTTAAGTCTTTAGACCACTTCAACAAAATGTAACAATGTATGTTGTAACAATGTGAGTTACACTGTTCACCTCCTTGTAAGAGCAACAGTGACCTTAGCCAGGACCCTGTAGACTAAGTATTTTTATTTTGGCTGAATAAATTTACAAATATATTCTCGGAGCCCATGCCAATTGTTCAGCTTCAATAAAGTATTTTCATAGTTGTTTCATCTGACTTAGTATGTCCTCTTGTTTGGGTTACTTATAAATCTCCCCAAACAAATTGAGGAGCTTTTGTGCCTTTTTTTTTTTTTTTTGGCGTTTTTCTAGGAAGTTTTATTTACAACTTACTATTATACCATATGGTATCAAGGACCACCCTGACCCCGAATTTGCTCTTTTGCCAAGTTAAGAAAATTCAGTGTCGCAGTACTCACTTTCTATATACATTCTCAGGACATATTAAGGAAAAACGTAGTACCTAAATATCTCCACTAGGAATAGAGACAAAGAGTACTTATTTCCGATTGTTCTTTATGAGAAAATGCGCTGAATGCTACTAACGATCCCTAAAGGGATGTAAGAGATAAAAAGATTTACAACAGGCACCAAATTGGAATTCAAGCTGAACCGGACACTGGTATTTAGTTCAATAGAAGAGCGATTCCCCACCAGGCTTGACAATAGACTTAAGCAACTGGAGGGGAGGGGGAGAATTAAACTAGCTTACTAATTACAAAGCAGTTCTGCTCTGCAACACATGGAAATTTCTATTATAGGGTGGGATTAAGAACTTGCTTTGGTTTAAAAAAATTACCTCGAGTTTGCACAAAGTATCAAAATGTTTAGGCATCATCATATCCTAAGTGGAAACTGTTGCAAGTTTACTTTTACGCATACTTTTACATACATATACTACCTTCGTCCAGACAAGTATACACGTTATTTCTATGTGCAGTACTCTTGGACCGCACTAAAAGTATCGGATTACTCACTCACAGGGAGATGCACCTATCTATATAATGTATGGTCTTCTGGGTGACAATGTGAAAGAAACTGAGGGAAAATTCAATTTGCAGAACTATGTATACTATAAATCCACCCAGGTAACATAATGTATACACGAATGCTTTTAAAGATACGTTTTCAAGGAAGGCTCATGAAATAAACGTGGAGAGTGGATTAAGAATTGTACCCTTTGAATTTCCCCCTATACACTGCATATTACTTGAATAAGGCGGGCATGGGAACTGGTGCGCTCAGGAAACTTGGCTGGGGGACTGCCACAGGTTTGAAGGGCCTGTGTAAACTAGAGAGCCAAACATCGCTATCTCCCCTCCCCCCAAAATTAAAAGCACCATTAAGAAGGACATAGTTTAAAGCACCATTTCACACAGAAGTTAAGTCTCCAACTTCTTTACTTACTAAAATCTAAGTGTGGCCAGATTATCCATTCTACTCAAAGCGAAATTAGCAACTGTTTTAAAAGACAGCTCCCAACTTTAGGTCGGTAAGTACAAGACATGTCAACGTCACTAGCTATATATAAAAGACATCTTTGCTTTGTAAGTAAAGCTATTCACACATCCTCAGAGTCTCCTAAAAAACTTCAGACCCATGGGTCGTAAGGAGCTCCACGTATCAACTTTCCTAGAAATTACCTCACAAAAATCTGAGCTTCAACACTAACAATGTATCTTCCGTCTTCTAGTGAGCTAATAATATTATTGCTAGCTTGCAAATGGGCTTATAACTGTATCTGAAATGGAACCCTTGATCTAAGACTGATTGAGAACGATCTGTGTTATATGAAAAAGAGATGGCACTGGCCCAGTTAGACAGCCACAGCCCCCAGTATATCCCGTTTATAAGCCCAAATCTCTAGAGATCAAACAAGATTCGAAGGAAGAAGAGCAGAGCGAGGTGGTCAAGCAGGGATCCCTCAAAGGCAACTTCACACGATCTTGAAGGGACCGGCGTGTGCAGTTCCTTTTAGAAACCAGAAAGGGGCTCGGGGGAAAGACGCCGTAAGGCAGCGACAGGCAGGACACGCGTTCTCCCTGAGCTGGGATGGGGAAGGGAGCGGCTGGGGTGGTGGGGGAAGCGGGACGGGTCAGGAGCTGCCGGGGTCTGGCCGCCCGCGAGGGCTGGCGGGCCACGCGGGGAGGGAGAGCAGGGCTGGGGTGCAGGGCCCGCGGGCGGGGCGCGTCAGGCGCGGTGGCACGTGTGCGCGGGTCGGCGGCGAGGCAACCGGCGCCGCCGCCGCTGCACGGGCCGGAAGGGCCGGGGCCGGGCGGGAGGCGCGCACGTGGGCTGCGGGGCCGCTGTCCGCCAGCCGGGCCGACCCGCGCCGCTCGGCCGGCCGGCCGACGAGCGCCCAGGGCCAGCCGGCCGGCCGCGGAGGAGAAGGATCGGCGCGCCGGGGCCGCCGATTCGCTTACCTCCGCCTGTTTCCGGACCACATTGTCGGGGCTGAGCAGGTTTCCCAGGAGCAGGTAGAACTGTTGCTGCTCCGCCGCGGCCGCCGCCATTGCGCTAGGCGTGAGAGAGAGAAGGAGGGAGCTGTGAGGCGCGCTGGCGGGCCGGCGGGAGGGTTGGGGGCGGGCCCAGCGCGGCGACCGGCACCAGCGGCGGCGCGGGGATGAGGGGCCGGGCGAGAAGGGCGGGGCCGAGGGGGCCGAGGGAGGACGGGGCGGGGCCTCGCGCCCTCTCACCCGGCCGCGGCCGCCGACGCCGGCGTCCCATTGGCTCGCGGCGCGGGGGGCGTGCCCGAGGCCGCCCCCCCTCGAGGGCCACGCCGATTGGTCACGCACCCTGCGGTGTCGTCACTCCAGCGCGCGCCGGGAGGCGGGGCTGGCGGGCGTGTGTGGCGGCCAGAGGGCCGCTGTTAGGACGAGGTTGGGGTTCCCGGGGCGCGGGTTGGGAGGAGCCGATCCGGCTGGGCCGCCGCGAGGGGCGTGAGGCCGGGCCCGGAGGAGGGGCCAGCTCCTGAGCGCGGGAGATTTCGGCGCCGCGGGCTGGCTGGACTCCCTTTCCCTGCCGCCCGCCGCGTAGCCGCGCCTTAGGGCTTTGGGGCCCCGGGACCCCCCTCCCTAACCCCATCCCAATCCCCCCAGCAGCGAGCACACACGCATACACACACCCGCCTCTGCAGACCCCTCCATCTGTCTGGCCCTGTGGTGTCGTGTCGTCCCCCTCAGCCTGTGACTCAGGCGGTCCCTACCCTCCTCTGTCCTGTGACTCACGTCCAGGGACTGTCCCGGAAGAGGGGTTGCTCATCACGGACTCTTCCCCCCTGCACCTCTCCGTCCCGGATCAAATCACGCACGCTCCCCACCCGGGAACTGCCACCCATCCTGGTGTTTGGAGCTTCCTTGCTCTCTAAGGATGGGAGAAGTCATGAGCCACTCCCTAACGTGGTCGATCCATTGATAGTTGATGCGTGCCAGCATGGAGGGGACCAGAGGCTGCCTCCCTCTCACCTCCTAAACTCTAGTGCTTAAACACCAGCGTTGGCCCATCTTTCTATCTGGGACTGCCTAAACAGGAGAGAGCAGAGCTCAAACTGAAACACTTTGAGAATCATGTCCTATTCAGAATCATGTCTAATGTCCACAGACTCAAATGCTCATATCAAAAGAAAAAAATAATGTATGAAATGGTCCTACACTGAAAAAAAAAAAAAAACAATGTGGCCCAAGAATGAAAGAGCATCCCCAGTTGGAAACTAGTTCTACAAAATAGATGCGCTGGCCTCCAGAAAAGCAGAACGTAATCAGGGTTGCAGCTACACCTATAGAGGGGAGACCTTTCTCCACAATTCAGATTCTGTTGTAAAAATCTTGACTGGCTCTCAGCTCCCAAGTTTATCCCAGCTCCTGTTTGCCCAGACTCAGTTAAAAGCCTACTGTGTGTCCAAAGCATTGCCCAAGTTGAGGATGACAGCAGGTGAAAAGGGGGATGTATGTCTTGTGTCAAAAGGACTCGACTACTTCCTAAGGAATAGGTTTCCACAGCCTGAGGCCTGTAACTACAGCTCAGCAGCTCATGGGATTTATGTTGAAGTTTTTTATTTCTTGTTGGCAATTGTGCATTTTGAAAGTATTAAATATTTTCTCTTGGGTGATTTTAAAGGTTGGTCTTACATCATCCATGGTCAGGTCATGCAAAATCTGGCCAGAAGCCCTGGGATCACGTGGAATTGTGGGAACCAGTCCCGGTTTCTACAGTGGCATTTAGTTGATTTGTGGAGAAAGTCACCCCCTCTACTATTAGCTGCCACACTGGCGGGATTCTTTCTCTACAGGAGGCCAGCAAAGCTATTGTGTAGAACTGATTTCCTACCTTGAATTCATTCTTTGGCCACATTTGTTTTCTTCAAGGTCAGACCATTTCCGACATTAGTTTGGAGTCGATTTTTTTTTTTTTTAATTTTGATGTGTGTGTGTGTGTGTGTGTGTGTGTGTGTGTGTGTATGAGAGAGAGAGAGAAAGAGGGGTAGGACATGAATTACTCATTCAGAGTTCTTAAATTGGGGAATTACATACTAACAAATTTATTTATTTATTTATTTTTGGCTTTTCGAGACATGGTTTCTCTGTGTAGCCCTGGCTGTGCTGGAACTCACTCTGTAGACCAGGCTGGCCTTGAACTCAGAAATCCACCTGCCTCTGCCTCACAAATGCTGGGATTAAAGGCATACGCCACTGCGCCTGGGTAACCAATTTTTAATTAACTAGGTAACAGTGAAATAAGACAAATTACCTAGAGGCTTGCAAATATATATAGTCGTAGCTAAAACTATAGATTTTCCCACAAATCAGATTCTGTTATAAAAATCTTGGCTGGCTCTCGACTCCAAGTGTTTATCCCAGTGCCTTTCCCCAGACTCTGCTGAGAGCCGAATCTATACATTGCATATATGCAGGGTTGGGGGATGTAGATGAGTGGTAGAGTGTTTCCCTAGCATGCATGAGGTCCTGGGCTTGACAGCACTGCTAAGAGGAAGCCTGAAGATTCGTGCCTGTAAGCACAGCACTCAGGATGTGGAAGCAGGATGATCAGGAATTCAAGATCAAGCTCTCCCTTGGCTGCATAAAGATGAGAGCAGTCTGGGCTACATGAGGCTTTGACTAAAACAACAAACAAATATTTATGGATGATTATTAAACAATAAACACCTCAGCATAAGTTTGTGCACCAAGAGCTCTATGGGAGTAGTAGTTGTTTTATTAGTTTCTGTTTCCTTCGATTGTTTTGTGGGTCTCACTGTCTACCTCTGGATGGGCTTGAAATCACAGAGCCTCTCCTCCTCCTTCTCCCCAAGCGCTAGGATGAAAGGCGTGTGCCTATTGATGACTCAATGCGTTCAAAAGGAGATGTGCTTTTAGTTTAAAAATGTAAAATGTGCATAGAATTTTAAAGACAATGAGACATTAACATTTTATATTGACAACAAGTAGAAAGAGTATATTGGGTTAAAGTCTACTAATGAAATTAACTATGTTATATATAACATAGTTAAAATTTTTAGCTGTTTCTCTTATTAAAGTATGGCTAGTTAGAAACAAAAATAACATGTAAAAACACATATTTTACTTCTATTGGATAGTGCTTTGCTAAAGAATAAAATAAGGGGCTAACACAGTTGCACTGTATAGTTGGTCATTTAAACTAGGTATTGACTTAAAGGGATATGAATCAGTTACCTACAGTGTTTTCTGTCGCTCCCAGTTTTTGACTTGATTCTCAGGGATTTGGAGACATGGCACAGCGCTTTCTGACCGGTGTTCCTTGCTTCGGAATTTCCTTTCCTTGCTGGCTTGACATAAACAGAATTGAAGACCTTTAGAAGACAATCAGGTCAATTCTGAGCTTGTAAGATAAAAATTTACAGCTGAGCCTGGTGGCTGGTGGTTCAAACCATTAGTCCCAGGACTCAGGGTGACCTGAGTTTGATCCCCAGGACTCCCATTAGAAAAAGAACTGTGTCCAAGTTGTCCTCTGACTTCTACACATTTGCTGTGGTGTGTACACACACACACACACTTACTTGGTGCATGTGTTTTTTAAATCAAGTACTGGTCAAGAGCTAAAGAAAAATCATTTTCTGGAGATGACTGTTTTTATTTAAATGTGGCAAATGGCTTTACATACCGTCCCCCTTGCTGCATTTCAACCATGAAATAAAAATACACTTAGCAGAAGGATTTCATTTTTAAGATTAATGTTTTTACTTAGAAGGCAAATATGTTGAATGGAAAAGAATGGAAAAAGACACATCATATAAACAGTCTCCCAAAGAAGGCCGACGGACTGCACTGATGTCACCCAAGCAGAGTCCAGGACCAAAAGCCTCCTTAGAGTTGCGTGTGGGGGTCGCTGAAACTGGAGGAGCTGGAGTCTCAGGTCACCTGGGGTTCTGTCTCAAATGAGCTCAATTCTTGGAAGCCACATGAAGGCAGAAGGAGACCACCTTCCCACAAAGCTGTCCTCTGTCCTCTAAGTGTGTGTTTATGGCAGCCCTTGTACCCACAGACATACATAACATACATGTTTTACAACTTGTCGTTATTGACAGGATACTTCTATTACAGAAGGGTCAACCCAATCAGAGAGATACAGGGCTAAGATTTTTAGTATGTTATTTCTTTATATGTGAAAGAAACACAATCTACACATATCTACATGGAATGGGTATGAGAGTATGCATGTGAGTGCGTATGTGCCATATGGTGTGTGAAGTCAGAGGACAGGGAGTTGGCTCTCTCCTTCCTTCCACCATGTGGGTCTCGGGGATCAAATTCAGATTGTGTGACTTGGAGGCAAGAGCCTTTACTGGCTGATCTGTCTTGCCAGCCCAGACATAGAAGTTTTAAACACATGAATCTAAAAATGCCCCAAATAAAGCGTGAACCATGTAAGAAATGAGACAGCTTGGTGAGAACAGTTTGAGATGTTAGTCCCTACCTTCACCATCTGATAGGATAGCCAGGTATATAGACAGAAGACAGAAGAGAGACAACCGCTATAAAATCCAGTGTCCCTACTAGGTTTGCATAGGACACCACCCACTAACAGCTGTGAGTACACATTTCCCCAGTGCACATACAGCATGATCCAGGATGGATCCCATTTTTAAAGAAGGTTGCAGGACTGGAAAGATGGCTCAGAGCTCCGACTGCTCTTCTGAAGGTCCTGAGTTCAAATCCCAGCAATGGTGGCTCACATCCATCCATAATGAGATCTGATGCTTTCTTTTGGTGTGTCTGTAGACAGCTACAATGTACTTACATATAATAATAAATAACTCTTAAAAAATAACTCTTATAAATAAATAAATAAATAAATAAACAAACAAATAAATAAATAAAAAGTTTGCTGCCGGGCGTGGTGGCACACGCCTTTAATCCCAGCACTCAGGAGGCAGAGGCAGGTGGATTTCTGAGTTCGAGGCCAGCCTGGTCTACAAAGTGAGTTCCAGGACAGCCAGGGCTACACAGAAAAACCCTGTCTCGAAAATTCAAAAAAAAAAAAAGTTTGCAATCATAAAAAACTTCGCCACAACAGATTGAGATTAGATTTAAGGACCAAAAGAAATCTGAGAACTTGACATGTATGTAGAGATTAAGCACTATAACTTTCAATGACAGCCATATTAAAGGATAACTCATGAGAGAAATTAGAAAACACTAGAGAATGATAAAACTGTCAGACAGCAACACTTATAGAACACCACAACAGCAGGCTCATAAGGGAAATCAGAGCTGTAAACATAAGAAAAGATGCAAGATGCCAGGTGGAATGGCTTCTTCCAGTAATCCCAGCACTTAGGAGGCCAGAGTTTCCTGATGCCATGAGATATGTTCATTTTTCATAACTGAGACCCTAGTAAGAACCACTCAGAGTTTTGGAGCAAGAAACAATTCCATCCCCAGGAGATTCAGGCGCCTTTCAGATTTCAAGCTCCAGGTCACACTATTAGCTGCTATCAGGAATTGCAGAGGCCTGGTCCGCTCACAGATTTTGACGTTGCTGTTTCCTACGGTGATAAGAGCTAATTGTTTGTTTTTTTGTGTTTCTCTGTATAGTCCTGGCTGTCCTGGAACTCACTCTGTAGACCAGGCTGGCCTCGAACTCAGAAATCCACCTGTCTCTGCCTCCCAAGTGCTGGGATCAAAGGCGTGCACCACCACTGCCCAGCAAGCTAACTCTTTACAGTAAATATTTTGCGCTCTCCATGGTGGCATATTCCTCGAGGTAGGGAAGGCAGATCACCTTGAGTTCAAGGCCAGGTTGGTTTATGTAGAAATGCACAAAGCCAGCCTGCATGACTGTAACCAGACAGTCCTTGAACTCACTTTGTAGTTGAGGATAATCTTTTTTTTGTTTGTTTGTTTGGTTTTTCAAGACAGGATGAGCACCACCATGGCCGGCTCGAGGATAATCTTAAATTTATCTAAATTCTGGGATGACAGGCTTGTAACAGCCTGATGGGTTGTGTTTGGTGCTGAGGGATTGAGGTGGGCTTCCTGCTTGCAATGTAAAGCCTTCGACCAGTAGAATGACAACCCAGGTCTCTCAGCGTTTCACAACACCATGGGAGTGAAAAGAGAACCTGTAGAATGGGAGGAAACTTGTGCAAGCCATTTCTCCTTTGGGGACTTTTCAAAACATACACATAAAGAACTCTTACACTCAACGAGAAGACAGCCCAATTAAGATGTGAGCAAAGCTTTTGAATAGACATTCCTTCAAGGGAAAGATACAAGTGAACAATACACACATGGAGAATGTTCAACAGCACTAACCGTTACCGACGTGCCAAGTCACTGCCTTAGTTAAAAAGGCAGAAATAAGCGTTGCTGAGAGTGTGGAGGAATTGAAACCCTCACCCTGAATCTCCAGGCTCAGAACCCTCAGGCTTTGCTGATGGAGCACATGGAGCAGTTGAGCCTTAGGACAGAGGGAAGACTGTCAGCTGGGAATCAAGGACACCCAATGTGGTGCACGTAGACAGCAAGGTAGTCTTTGGCAATGAAAGGAAATAGAATACAGATGCCTGCAACATAACATGGATGAACTTTAAGATCATCTTACAAAGTGACATCAGACACAAATGCTCAAGAACAAAATGTCCAGAGTGGCAAAAAAAAAAAAAAAAAAAAAAAATCAAATCTGTTTAAATAAATGAATGGTTGCCTTGTGTCTGGGGGTGGGGCAGAGGGGAGAAGAGGAGAGGGAGAAGAAGACGGCTGATACTTACGTAGCTTTTTTTGGGGAGGGGTCCCATAGTTAGTTTTAATCATCTACTCATCAAACCCTATAGTCGTCAGGGAAGATTGAACCTCAACCAAGGAGCTACTGAGATCAGGTTGGCCTGTAGGCAAGTCTGGGGGTGGGGGTGGGGGTGGGGGAGAGAGTTGTATTAGAAAGCTAGTTGAGCCATTTTCCACTGGTTTCTGCTTGAAGGTCCTGCCTCGCTTGTTCCCGCCTTGTCTCACCCTCTACAATAGGCTACAGTTTATTTTTATTTATTTATTTATTTATTTATTTATTTATTTATTTATTTATTTATTGGTTTTTCGAGACAGGGTTTCTCTGTATAGCCCTGGCTGTCCTGGAACTCACTCTGTAGACCAGGCTGGCCTCGAACTCAGAAATCCACCTGCCTCTGCCTCCCGAGTGCTGGGATTAAAGGCGTGCGCCACCACGCCCGGCTAGGCTGCAGTTTATGAGGCACAGTGAATTCTTTCCTCTCAAGTTGCTTTTGGTGACGGTGTTTATACTGAGCAGCAGAAAGAAAGCTAACGTGGGTAATGAAGAGGTTCATGAATACAGCAGTGGTAGTGGGTGTACAATTGTAAATATCCTAAGCTAAAACAATTGTATACTTTAAAGGCCAAAATTAGGTGGGGAGGACACGTGTAAGCCAATCCATGCACATGCAGTAGGTAGCCAGGCGTAGTGATGCACAGGCAAGCAGATCTCCGAGTTCGAGGCCAGCCTGGGCTACACAGCAATTTTCAGCACAGCCAGTGCTGTTACACAGAGAAACCCTCTCTCGGAAAACCAAACTAAACCAAGCAAGCAAGGAAGCAAACCCCCCCACCACCACCACCAAACAAAAACCAACCAACCAAACAAACAAACCCAAATCCCCAAATGTCATTTAAAAACATATTGACCTAGGGCTGATGGTCCACACAATGAGTCACAGCTCTCAGAAGGTAAAGGCTGATCTCTCTGAGTTTCAAACAAAACCAAAAATCTTCCCTATTAAAAACCCCAAACCAGAGCCGGGCAGTGGTGGCGCACACCTTTAACCCCAGTACTCGGGAGGCAGAGGCAGGCAGATTTCTGAGTTTGAGGCCAGCCTGGTCTACAGAGTGAGTTCCAGGATAGCCAGGGCTACACAGAGAAACCCTGTCTCGAAAAACAAACAAACAAAAACAAAACAAAACAAAACAAAACAAAACAAAAAAAACCCAAACCAAAAATGAAATGAAGAAATCTCTTGTCTATGATACATGGATTATATTCCAATAGCTATTACTTTAAAATACTTTACAAACTTGAAGGCAATTGATCTTGACCTTATTCAATCCTTTTTTTAAATCTTTTAACAATATTTTTTCTTATGTTCAGAATGTATGACTGGCAGCATTCATAACCCTCAACTCTCTGAACATTCCCATGTCAGTATTTGGGGAAAAACAGAAGGGACCACTGTAGCAAGACTCAGGCTATGTGCTTTGTTTGTTTTGGGGGTTTTTTGTTTTTTTGTTTTTTCTTCTTTTCTATTCACAGAGAACACCTCACAATTGGATGCTTGGATGTACTTTGCCTCAAGCGTTGAGATGGCACACCCAGGGAGCAGTAACATCATATCCCAAACTTGTAGCTACCGGCTAGGCAGACTTTTAGCAGCCTAAAGGACTTCCTGTTCCTCTTCCTCACTTGTCTGCCCTACGTACTGTGTACCACATCTAACTACATTACCATTTTAGTACTTAATGAACATCTTGGCTGTTTATGTCTGTAGTGAATATTGGATTGGCCCCTGTGGAAATTCAATGGTGAGCTTGAAGACAGAGTTCCCATCCTCTCTCTCTCTTTCTTTCTGAGGTCTTACTATGTAGATCAGGTTGGCCACAAAAATCACAGTCCTCCTGCCTCCACCTCCTTAGTTGGTGGGACCATGAGCATAGGCTACCACACCCTCAGGTATTCAGTCTGTAGCTGGGATGGGAGAAAATGAACACGTGAGCAGAAGATAATTTCCTGCAGTGATACCTGAGAGAAAGAAGAGTGAAGTCAAGACTGGAGTGGGGGCAGGGTGACTCTAAGGTCACAGTCTTTTGAGAGATTTTTTTGCTGAAAAAAAAAAAAAAAGGAAAAATGAGAGGAAATGGAGGTGTGGAGAAAGCTGCACAAACAAACCCTGTAAAGTGAAGATGAGTTATAGGATGTAGACAGTAGGAAAGCGTGTAGCCAGACTAGAGTAAGCGAGGTGGGTGGGGGAGGCCTGGGAGGGACGTAAGACATCGTCCCAGCTCAGCAGTGCGACTTGCTGTAAGGAAGGAAAAGAGAAACCCCTGGAGGATTAATAGACAATATCTTAGAAGGAAAGTTTGCGGAACTAGGGATGTACCACACCGGGAAAGCGCTTGCCTGGCTCTCTCAGTTCTGGGTTCTGCCCCCAGCACCATTTAAACCGTGTGGTAGCCAACACTTGCAATTTCAGGACTTGGGAAGTAGAAACCAAGAGACTCTGAGGCTCTTGGTCATCTACAGCTATGCATCAAGTTAGGCCAGGGTGCCATCCGTGGAATCCTCTCTCAAAAGGCAGAAACAAAACCAGAGACAGTTCTAAAGACGCGCTGTAGAAATAGGAGGGAAAGAGAAGGTGCTGGGAAGGGGCCATTGCCGTGAGGCACGGAAAGTAATGGCTCAGCCTATCAGGTGGCGCCAACAGCAGTGTTCAAAATGGTCAAATTTAGCTAGTTTTATTTTTTTAGAATCTCATTTGAGCATGGCAGCACACATCTTTGACCTCAACACTCACGAGGCAGAGAGGCAGGGGGAATCTCTGTGAGTCCCCAGTCTGCCTGGCGTGGTCAACATAGAAAGTTCTAGGAGTACAAAGAGACCCTGTCTCAAGGAATAAAGATAAAAAAGCTGGACACAGATCACTCTGTGTATGTGTGTGTGTGTGTGTGTGTGTGTGTGTGTGTGTGTGTGTGTGTGTGTGTGTGTGTGTGTGATCTCAAATATAAATTAAGGGTCCTCTATAAAAATTAAATAAAAAATTCCCACTCAATGCAAAACGTACTGGAGGGCCAGGGTGCCCGGTTCTGACTTGGCGCTTGGCTTCATAAGCTTCAAGGCGAATTTTCCTCTAAGTCTGAGGTCTGGGCTACTGGTGATGTCATTAAACGAGGAGGAGGTAACACAAATTCTGCGTCTTGGTTGATTTCACCTTCCTCTTTCCCTGTTTTGTTTTTGTTTTTGCTTTGATTTTGGAAACAGGGACTCGTGTAGTCTAATCTGACCTTAAATTCCCTCTTTAAACATTTTAATAGTGAGTGTGTTGTGTGCATGCCAGTAAGTGTGTGTGGAGGCCAGAGGATGACCTCCAGTGTCTTCCTCTCTATTTGCCCAAGATAGGATCTCTTGATCCACAAGAGAAACCTGCTGGCTCATCTGAGCAGCAAGCTCTAGGAAAACTGCATCTCCGCAGCGCCGCCGCGCCCCCCCCCCCCCCCCCCCCGCAGCATTTACATTACAAACTCACAGTTGAGTCTGGCCTATTACAATGGGGTAGTGATTCCAACCCAGGTCCTCACAAACAAAACGAAGGCTTTTATCCTTTGAGCATCCTGGCCTCCAATTCTCTATGTAGCTGAGGATGAGTTTGAACTCTTGATCCTTGTGCCTCCACCTCCCAGGCACTGGAATTATTGGTCTGTGCCACCAAGCCTGGATTTCTCTGCTGATTTCTGATTACACCTTCACCACTAACCAGCCGTGATCTTGGTTCTCAGGGCTGCCCTTATCTGTGTTTTGGGAGGATTGGACCAGTTCCCTAGGGTGTCTTCCTGCCCCCTGGACCTGAGGGTTACCAAACCAGCTATCTTTAACATTTAGGAACCCACTAATATAAATCTAACTTTGATTCACCTGATGTAACTGTCATCTCAGCAGCAGCTTACTGCCTCCCTCTGCTAATCTAGGCCTAGTCCTGGAAGCTTCTAGCTTCTGTACAATCTAACCTAGGCCTAGACTGTGTTCACCCTCTGAGACTGACTGCTGCATATACTCACCCTTTCTAGTTCTATCTTAACTGTGACTGGCTGGTTCACCTCAGCTAGTCTGGCTCAAACTCCACTCTTAGCTAACTGATTCAATCTGGCTTCTCTCAGTTTCTCGAATTGTTCTGCTTGGCCTCATACTAGCTCTGTCAAACTGTTTTTGTCTTCTGGCTCCATCTCATTGTCTGGCTCATTCTGTCTTCACCCCTGTCTTAGCTTGTTCTCTCTATGCAACCTGCATCTCTATAACTGTCTGGGTAAAACTGCTGCCTCTGAAAGACCCCCGCGGGGAGTCCCTCCTCGGGGAGGCGTGCACCCAGTAGGACACAGACCAAACTCGCTGTAAATACACGAGGCTTTAATGGCACACAAACACACAAACAACAAAGGAGCGCTCAAGCCTGCATGCTGGGGTCGAAACTCATGCACCTTGCAGGGGGCAGGGGAGTTCGACCCCGGCCCAAACTTTTTACAGGCTTATAGGCTTATAAAGGCAAAAACCACAAACCAAAAAGTGGGGAGCCGAAAGAATTTGCCTGGTTACACATGATTGCCTTATTTAAATGTTGGCGGGGTGATTACAAATTAACAGGGTAATACGTGCCGGCTAAGGTGTAGGGAGGCACAAGGGCTTGGGACTTCTTGAGGTCAGCAGGACACCTGGTCAATGTATGATTTATGGGGGGCTATAGGGAGGCGCCGCCCGGGAGGTGCCATCCTGCCAGATGGTCAATTGGTCCGTCCTGATAGCCCTGGCTAGTTCCTGCATTCTCTTTTTTATCTTTTATGGCCGGACATTCTTAGCTACAGGGTGGGTTTGGCTGTGCCTGGACCCGCCTGGGTTTATTCTTCAGCCCTGAATTTTTTGAACTTAGATACCACAATGCTATAAGACCCACAATTATAAGTTTTTGCTCTTCACCTCCTCCTCTTCTTCCTCCTCCTCTTCCTCCTTCTCCTCCTTCTCTTTGTACCTCTCTCTCTCTCTCTCTCTCTCTCTCTCTCTCTCTCTGTTTTTTTTGAGACAGGGTTTCTCTGTATAGCCATGGCTGTCCTGGAACTCACTTTGTAGACCAGGCTGGCCTCAAACTCAGAAATCTGCCTGCCTCTGCCTCCTGAGTGCTGGGATTAAAGGCGTGCGCCACTACACCCAGCTAGACATCACTTTCAAGCATGGATCCTTCCATTTACAAACTAACTTTAAATCCATTGTTTAGGATTAAAGTGTACTAAGGGTCTGTCTGTATTCCAGCCCGAAGGATTAAAGGTATGTGCTAAAAACCTGAGCCACACAACTAGATACAGGTATTTTCAGTAAATAACACAATAGCCCTGACCTTCCCATCTCAATCCCAGCAGTTATGTTCTTTGTTTTGTTCTGGTTTACAGTTTTGTTTGATTGTTCAGATAGATAATGGCCCCCTGCCCTTCTGAAGAATGTCTACAGGGTGCAGGCAAAGGCCGTGTTTTCAGGTCCTTATGCCTCCTGCCTTCAGGTGGTGGAAGAGAACTGTGGGGCTACAACAATGAAGACGATTGATGATGTGCTGGAGAGCACACAGGGAAGCAGGGACAGTGAATATGTGCCTTAACTCTGTTTTGGGAGGGTTGGACCAGTTCCCCAGGGTGTCTTTCTGCCTCCTGCAGGTAAGGATTACCAAATCAGCTATCCATTGTGTTGTAACAGTGTCCCCAGGGCAGCCAGCAGCTTAGGGTTCCTCACTCATCTTGGGAGTTTACAGATCTGTGCTCCCAACATCTACCCTAGAGTTTAGGAACATGTCTTCTCTATCATGTGCTGTCATTTTTTGTAGTAACTGCTAACCAAAAAAAAAAAAAAAAAGCAGCTGTTTTTATCTGCCCGTTCCTTGTTATCTGGCTTAATGTGTGCTCTAAATGCCAGGAAAACCAAAAGTAGCGGGGGACATTTGTGAGGAGCAGAACACATTCCTGAAGAGTAACACATGTAGAAGAGTGATTTGGCCACCTATAAAAATCTATCTATCTATCTATCTATCTATCTATCTATCTATCTATCATCTATCTGTCTGTCTATCATCTATCTATCTATCTATCTATTTATTTATTTTGGTTTTTTTCGAGATAGGGTTTCTCTGTGTAGCCTTGGTTGACTTGGAACTCACTTTGTAGACCAGGCTGGCCTTGAACTCAGAAATCCGCCTGCCTCTGCCTCCCGAGTGCTGGGATTAAAGGCGTGCGCCACAATGCCCAGCTATCTATTTATTTTTGAGGCAGAGTTTCATGTAGGCTGCTCTTGGAAGGAGGAGAGGCTTTTTTGAGACCAAAAAAAAATATTTTCTATATCCTTGATTCGTTTGGGACTCAATATATAGATCAGTTTGGCTTTGAACTCAGAGCAGCTCCTACCTGTGTTTCTGGGGGGCACAGGCATGAGCTGCCCCATCTGACTTTATGGCCTTTATGCAATGCTGAGGCTTGAGCTCAGGGCTTCATGCATGCTAGATTAGGGCTCTACAGACTGAGCCCCACTGCCAGCCCCACCGACTTTCCGTTTTAGGGTTTATAACTGTGTTCCAGTGGTCTCATCTCTCTGGAGGAGGTGACAATGTTCCAATCCAAAGCTGTCTCTCCTACGCGTGCGACCCATCTCCCACACTCATGCGGTGGCTGTTTAGGAACTGTTTAGGAAGAAGCTGCATAGATCTGGGCCTTGGCCCATCTCTGATCATTTTCTTTGCAAGGTGACACTGGCTTTACCCTAGTGAGGAGGACACTCAGTTCTCTAAGGAGCAGAGTTGGCCGAGTAGGCTGTTCATTAAGTAAACCCTGTTGTGGTTAGTGAGTGAGTGATTGAGTAGGTTTCCCCACAATGAAGGCGAAATGTTTCCCTCTCATTCACTTGACTAGTAGTCTCTGAAAGCTGAGACAAAATATGCTCACTGCTGAAAGGACACAACCACGATGTCCAGGAGCCCAAAGTGGGGACTCCAGAGTCTTTAAACAGGTGGCCAATCGTTTTTTTCTATAGGAATGGGGATAGACTGTTCTAGTGGGTGGGACTTAAATCACATGAACAGGAGGTCAAGAAGTCAAGAAGTGAAGAGAAGAGTTATAAAGGAAAACAGGAGGTCTTTCTGCCAATCGGGAGAAGCCAGATGCATCTGGGAATCACTTACTTGGGTGGTGCAAAGGTCCTGGTCAGGAAGAGTGGCTGTGCTCACACATGGGCCCTGGTAAGCTTTCTCCCCGGAACCACCTGAGCGAGATAGAAAACTGTGTCTGACTGTTCTGCAGTGGTGACAGGCTGTGGGTCATGAGACCAGTTCTGCTTTAAGCAGCCCTAACCAAGTTCACACAGACAGTGTCGTGGGCTGAAGGCGCTGCTATGGTTGTCCCTTGGTTTCTGCCAGCTAGACTTTCGGAATCCCTTCTTCTGATCTTCCCTCCAACAGATGCTGCACTTCCAACCCCTGGGAGCGGGAGAGCTGAAGGAGGCCCCCAGATCTTAGGCGGAAGTGCCTTCCCTTCCGTAAGCTCTTACGTTTTCTCTGTCCAAAGGGAGCATGAGGGCTACTTACAGTAGTCAAGGCTGTTCTCAGCCCTATGCTTGCGTCAGTCACAGGATGGCACTAACCCCACAGTTCTGACCTCACAGTTCAGAGAGGTCGCCATGGAGACACTAGATTGCAATTGTGACCTCCTTCATGTGAGTGGTGTGCTGCTGCTGGCCGTTTGCGTCTGCCATCCCTCAGCGGCAGGGCCCTGGACTGTAGAATTGGATATTACAGGGCAAGTTCACCTGAATCACAGAGGGAAAGGAAGCTGCTGGCCCCGGAGAACAAAGCACATGGAGATAAGGGCCAGGGGGACGGGACACAGATGTGCCACCAACTTCATCTTTGAACCACACGAGTAGTCTCTTTACCTGTGGATGTCAACTCTCATTACTCGGTGCCAAACAAAACCAGTCTCACAAACACAGATAAATGTATGCGGAAGCAACAGGAAAGTCCATATTAAATCAGGTTCTGACATTGGGGTGGTAATAAAATTCTCATGGGACATAGGCGCATCATCTCTCCTACATTTTTCTCAATGCCCACTTGACTGCCCTTACTACATCATTATTCTGTATTAACTCTGAATTAAACAACATCAGATTTTTTTTGTTTTTTTCTGAGACAGGGTTTCTCTGTGTCGCCCTGACTGTCCTGGAACTCACTCTATAGAACAGGCTGGCCTCCAACTCAGAAATCCGTCTGCCTCTGCCTCTCAAGTGCTGGGATTAAAGGCATGCCCCACCACGCCCGGCAGCGAACGTCTTTTAGGAGCGAGATTCTCAGAAGTTCCTTCTGCCTCTTTGAAGGGTTGCTTGGTTTTGGCCAGTGGAGCTTTGACTGAGGCCTGATCATCCACAGCCTACACGATGACTAACTTGAGAGGAGCGAGTGTGTATGGCACTTCCTCGGAAAGCACAAGAGTGGGAGGGTTGAGAACAACCAGTGTCGTGGGCAAAGGTAAAGCCTAGAATGTCAGGGTTAGAGAAGCCTGTGGAGGGTGCTTTGAATTATGGCCTGTTGTCCCCAACACTCACCCCATTATTCTCACCCCATTGAGTTAGTCCTGAGTGTCTCATACATATGTAAGTGAAGGCCAGAAGTCGGTGCCAGTTGTCTTCCCCCCATTACTCATCTCTGGCCCTGCGAGACGAGTCCACGGAGTGGTTTGAATAAGACACACCCACTAATCTCATTGAGCATTTGAATACTTGGTTCCACTGGATTTCAGACATTGACAGTGTTTGGGAGGGCGAGCAGGATGTAGCGGGTTGTCCTGTTGCTGCTGTATTCTAAAGTTAATACTGGTTCCTCCAGAGGTGGTCTTCCCAGAATGCAGACCCTCACTACTCAAGGGAGAGCAAGCGAACCTTCTCTGCATTTTAACTAGTCAATGGAGAAACCCTGTCTCAAAAAACAAAATAAGGGCTGGAGAGATGGCTCAGCGGTTAAGAGCACTGACTGCTCTTCCAGAGGTCCTGAGTTCAAATCCCAGCAACCACATGGTGGCTCACAACCATCCGTAACGAGATCTGACGCCCTCTTCTGAAACGTCTGATGACAGCTACAGTGTACTTACATATAATAAAGAAATAAATCTTAAAAAAACAAAAAACTGGTCAATAGAAGGGTAGAGCCTGGGATTGGGCAGTGGAGGGGGGAAGGGGTACTGGGGGCTTGAGACAGTGAGGCAGGTAGCAAGGGGGTTGGGGGTGGGGGCAGCGAGGAGACTAGTGCGGTGCAAATCGCCATGGACCAGAACCAAGTGGCCAGGAGAAGCAGCAAGTAACAAGTGGCCTCGTAGCCAGAGAATAAATTAGTGTCGTCCTAAATCCGCCCAATCTTATAATTAAAATATCTGAATCCCAGCACTCGGGAGGCAGAGGCAGGCAGATTTCTGAGTTCAAGGCCAGCCTGGTCTACAAAGTGAGTCCCAGGACAGCCAGCTACACAGAGACAGGGTTTCTGTCTCGAAAACAAACAAACAAACAAACAAACAAAAATCTGGGCTGTGTGTCTTTTACAACGGGCTTATTAGGATTGTAAAACCCAGCGACAGGAGGAAGTGTGTCATGGAGGGGAGGAGTGGAGGCCTTCCCCAGTCCACTCTCTCTGCTTCCTGCTTGTGGGTCAGGGTGTGTGATCCCAGCTTGCTATTCTAGTGGCTTCATCAGCATGGACTAACGCTCTGGAACATGGAGCCCGAGTAAGCCCTCCCTTCCATAAGCTGCCTTGGTTATAGAGCTCCACCGATCTGCCCGACTCTGCCCCAGATGTGTATAGCTGTCCTTGCTTTTGTACGTAGGTAATTAGGATTCAAACTAAGGGTGAACGTATGCTTCTAAGGCAGGCACTCTGCTGGCTGAGACATCTTCTTGCCCCTACTAATCATTTTTAGCCTACTGTCTTAGTCAGGGTTTCTATTCCTGCACAAACATCATGACCAAGGAGCAGTTTGGGGAGGAAAGGGTTTATTTAGCTTACACTTCCATACTGCTGTTCATCACCAAAGGAAGTCAGGACTGGAACTCAGGCAGGTCAGGAAGCAGGAGCTGATGCAGAGGCCATGGAGGGATGTTCTTTACTGGCTTGCTTAGCCTGCTCTCTTATAGAACCAAGATTACCAGCCCAGAGATGGTCCCACCCACAAGGAGCCTTTCCCCCTTGATCACTAATTGAGAAAATGCCTTACAGTTGGATCTCATGGAGGCATTTCCTCAACTGAAGATCCTTTCTCTGTGATAACTCCAGCTGGTGTCAAGTTGACACACAAAACCAGCCAGTACACCTACTAACCTTTTTTGAGTTAGCATTATGTTTGGATCTGTTCAGCCATTCATATTGACTTCACAGAATTTCTTTCAGTGCTCCTACTCAGGGTGGTGGGATCCAAGGTACTAATTGCTTTGGTGGTTTGAATAAGAATAGTTCCCATAGGAGCCAGTAGTGGCAGTAGACATCTTTAATCCTAGCACTCGGGAGGCAGAGGCAAGCAGATCCTAGAGTTCCAGGACAGCCTGGCCTACAAAGCAAGTTCCAGGACAGCCAGGGTTACACAGAGAAACTCTGTCTTGAAAAACAAACAAATGAAAAACAAAATAAAAAGAAGGGCTCTGGGCTGAAGAGAAGGCTCAGCTGTTAAGGGCAGGGGCTGCTCTTCTAGAGGTCCTGAGTTCAATTCCCAGCAACCACACAGAGGCTCACAACTGTCTATAATGTGACCTGATGCCCTCTTCTAGGTGTGTCTAACAACAGCTACAGTGTACTCATATACATAAAATAAATAAATAAATAAATAAATAAATAAATCTTTTTAAAAAAATGGCTCCTTGGTCCTCAGTTGTAGAACTATTCAAGAAAGATTAGGAGGGGGAGTGGCCTTTGTGGAGAAGGTTTGTCTCTAGGGGTGGGCTTTGAAGTTTCAGAAGCCCACGCCAAGTCCAGTCTCACTCTCTTTGTTTAAAACTTTTAGATGGGACTTGTTTTTCTAGTACTGTGCCATGACGTTCATGGACTAAGCTTCTGAAACGGTAATTAAATGCTTTTCCTTTTTGGTTTTGGTTTTGGTTTTTCGAGACAGGGTTTCTCTGTATATCCCTGGCTGTCCTGGAACTCACTTTGTAGACCAGGCTGGCCTCTAACTCAGAAATCCGCCTTTCTCTGCCTCCCGAGTGCTGGAATTAAAGGCGTGTGCCACCACCGCCCGGCTATGCTTTTCCGTTTTAAGTTTCACAGGTAGTCATGTCTTCTCACGTCAACAGAACAGTAACTAAGAGCTGGAGAGATGGCTCAGCCCTTAAGAGCACTGACTGCTCTTCTGATAGGTCCTGAGTTCAAATCCCAGCAACCACATGGTGGCTCACAACCATCCATAATGAGATCTGATGCCCTTTTCTGATGTGTCTGAAGACAGCTACAGTGTGCGTAGATATAATAATAAATAAGCCTTAAAAAAGAAAAAGAACAGTAACTAAGACAAGGGCCTTCAGCTGCCCCTCAAAGAGCCCAGTCTTCTCAGGCTCGCAGACCTCAGTGTTACATCGACCCACTAGTACTCTGATCTTCTCGGACTCCCGTACCTGGGAGTTACATCTACCCATGCGCGGTATCCACTCGCTTCCCTCCTACCATGACCAGTTTTAGTTTAGGGAACATTGAGCCTGTGGATTAAAAATAATAATAACAAAGAATAGTTCTGAAATGTTCACATTTAAATGAAGTAACATAATAGCTCAATACAGAGCTGAAGGGAGAGACCTCGGAGCCAAGCTCTGTCTCTGACCTGCACCCTTCCTGAACGAGCAGCAGAGGGGAGCATGCCGCTGAGGAGAGCATGCGTGGGGCTCTTCTTTGGGCGCATGGCTTCTTAAAGCCTCACGGATTTGGTGAAGCCACTCAGCTAGTGTTGAAAGCAGCCCACCACCTTATGTGATTCACATAGAAGCTGGCTCTGTTCTTAGTTTACATAGTTTAGAATTGTATGTATTCTTGGAGTCTCTCAGACAAGTACACCATGCTCTTATTTTCTCTCGAGACATCTTCTCACCGTGTAAGCTGTCCTGAACTCACCATTTAATGCTGCCCGAGTCTCCGAAGTGCTGGGATTAGAGGCTTGACCCTCCACACTTGGCTGGCATTTATTTATTTATTTATTTATTTAGTCCCAGCAGCAGTTCTAAATGCCACAGGAAATTAAGCGTGTGCACATCCACGGGCTTTCCCTTCTGGCTTTTGATGGTGACATGGATAAGAGAGGACCTGCCCCAAGTGACAGTCATCGTTTTTTTTTTTTTTTTCACAGTCCTTTGACTCAAATATTCATGTCTCTGGGGGATGGGGACCTTTTGTAGCACTATGTCCTTGACTTCCATGTATGAAGCTCAGACTTGTAGGGCTGGGGAGGTGGTTCTCTTGTTAAAGTGCCTGCCTTGCAAGCACAAGAACCGGAGTTCAATCCCCAGCACCTACATGAAAGAAGAAAGAGCTGGGTGTGGTGACGTGTGCTTTTATACCCCCAATGCTTAGGGAGCAGAGGCAGGTAGCCTCTCTGGACCCCCCCCCCCACTTTTTTTTTTGTGAATTTCAGTACAGTGGGAGACACGCTGTCTCTAAAAAGAAGTTGAAGAGCTACTGAGGACACTTGGAGTTGGCCTCTTACACATGTACACACCTGTGTCCCCCCACCCCACACACACACCATTGAACTTCCAGTAGAGAAGCCCTTTCAAAACGTTGATTTATTGAACCAGCAGGGACCAAGGGCTTCTAGTTCATACCATTAGCACTCATATAATTCATTTAATGAAGGGCCAGATCTGAAGCGACCCAGAGATTAATAATTTAATCTGCCACCTGACTTTTCAGAAAAGACTCTTGTGGGCAAGATCTGAACAGACAGTCCTCTAAAGAACATGTACAGTTAGCCAGTAAGTGGATGGAAGGTGTTGAACATTACTCATCGGGGAAATGCAAATCAAAGCCAGAACGAGATGCCACTTCACTCCCACCGAAATGTCCAGAGCGTGGAAAGTTAGAATCCATGTACACTGTGAACAAAGTGCTGTGGCAGGATGGAAAGTAATTCAGGAGTTAAACAGAGGCCGTCAAGACGGTTTCTTATCTATGCCTATATCTATATATCTGTTCCTATGTCTATGAAACCATTTATACATGGTTTCACTCTATAGTCTAGAATGGCCTCAGATTCACTGTGTGGCCCAGCCTAGTCTCAGACTTGCAGAAATCACCTTGCCTCTGGTCTGAGAGTGTTGGGATTTTAGATATGAGCCAAGACACCCATCTAATAAGTAACAGTTTCTGATACATGCTATAATGCTGGATTAACTTTAGAAACAATGTGTCAGGGAACAGAAGCAACCACAAAAGACCACACTGAGTCTATTTATACAAAATAGCCAGAAAAGGCAAGTCTATAGAGAGCAGGTAGATTGCAGATGTGTAGGAGGATGGGGAGAATTTAGAACTTAGAACAAGTTTTCTTAAATAAATAGATGAACATGTAGAATGGTTGCTTTTGCAACTGCACAACTTTGTACATACTAAGAACCATTGAATTGTGAACTTTATTTTTTTTTTCTCTTGCCTAGTATTTTTTTTCCCCATTTTTATTAGGTATTTATCTCATTTACATTTCCAATGCTATACCAAAAGTCCCCCATACCCACCCACCCCCACTCCCCTACCCACCCACTCCCCCTTTTTGGCCCTGGCGTTCCCCTGTACTGGGGCATATAAAGTTTGCGTGTCCAATGGGCCTCTCTTTCCAGTGATGGCCGACTAGGCCATCTTTTGATACATATGCAGCTAGAGTCAAGAGCTCCGGGGTACTGGTTAGTTCATAATGTTGTTCCACCTATAGGGTTGCAGATCCCTTTAGCTCCTTGGGTACTTTCTCTAGCTCCTCCATTGGGAGCCCTGTGATCCATCCATTAGCTGACTATGAGCATCCACTTCTGTGTTTGCTAGGCCCCGGCATAGTCTCACAAGAGACAGCTACATCTGGGTCCTTTCGATAAAATCTTGCTAGTATATGCAATGGTGTCAGCGTTTGGATGCTGATTATGGGGTGGATCCCTGGATATAATTGTGAACTTTATGATTATGTGTCCAAAAAAAGAAAGAAAGAAAGAAAGAAAGAAAGAAAGAAAGAAAGAAAACTTAATGGTAGAGGTTTTTGTTTTGTTTTGTTTTGTTTTTTTTGGGGGGGGGGTTGGGTTTGGGTTTTGGGTTTTTTTGAGACAGGGTTTCTCTGTATAGCCCTGGCTGTCCTGGAACTCACTTTGTAGACCAGGCTGGCCTCAAACTCAGAAATCTGCCTGCCTCTGCCTCCCAAGTGCTGGGATTAAAGGCATACGCCACCACACCTGACAAGTTCTTCTTTTGAATGTGTAAGCTTAGGTTCTGTTTCCAACATCACACACATACACACACACACACACAAACAAAGTAGAACAAGAGAGATATAAGAAACTTACTTGTCTCAAATCATAATTCTCCTAGGCCTTAAAGGGCATAGTAATCAAATTAGCCTTTGGTGCAACTGTCCCAGTGCCATTAGCCATTTTTCATAGGATCATGGTCTTGGGCTGTGTGATGGCTTAAACATAACAGCCCTTATGTGCTCATATATTTGAATACTTGGTCCCCAGATGTTAGGAAAGGATTAGATGTGGCCTTATTGGGGAAGGTATGTCACTGGTTTGAGGTTTCAGAAGCCCACACCATTCCCAGCCAGTTAGCGCTCTCTCTCTCTCTCTCTCTCTGCCTCATGCTCATGGCTTAAGATGTAAGTTCTCAGCTGTTGCTATAGCATCACTCCTGCCTGCTGCCATGCTCTCTGCCATGTTGGTCATGGGCTCACCCTTTGAAAACTGTAAGCTCCATTAAATGCTTCCTTCTATACGTTGCCCACATAGGTGCTGGGAACTGGGGGTTCTCTGCAGCAAGTGCTACTAACTGTTGAGCTATTTCTCTAGCTCCAAGGCACTCAAGGTTTGTACATCAGTGAACACAGCCTCAGGCAGGTACTGCAGTGGCTAAAAGTGGGGAGATGCCTCTGAGGTTGGAGAAGTTACATGACACCTTCGTATATCATGGACATCATATCATATAACATGCTAACCTCTAAGATATGCCCCCTGTGGACTGATTAAATGGTTATTTGTAATGCAAAAAATAAATTATGACAATATTGCCTCCACCATTCAAAATCAAGTGTTAGATGAACATGGTAGCACACATCTGTAAACAAAGGAAAAGTCATTTTTCTAGAAAAACTTTTAGTAATATAGAAGGATACCTGTGCATTGAAACAACTAACATGATAAACTCTGTAGACCAGGCTGGCCTCGAACTCAGAAATCCGCCTGCCTCTGCCTCCCGAGTGCTGGGATTAAAGGCATGCGCTACCACGCCCGGCTTACGTGAAAAGTTTTAATGAAGTCATGATTAATGTGAATGAAGCTGGGGACATTGCCAACTCGACAGTATTTATAACCACCTAGGAGACCCAGCTTTGGCCACATATATGAGAATTAACAAGAAAGATTGAACCCAGGAGGAAGTGGCCACTTGGAATGCGGTGGATGACACATCCCTACCGGCTGGGTTCTGGACTTGATAAATAGAAAAGGGAGCAACTGCCCTCTCCACTTGCAGACCTCAGCTGTGCCATGAGCAGCGGCCTCACCTCATGCTCCTGTCAGCCTGCTTTCCCACCCTAACTACACCCTCAAGCTGTGAGGCAGAGTAAGCTCTTCCTCAACTTGCTTTTGCTACAGTAAGGGGGAAATTAGCTAACTAAAACCACCTTAAAAAAACAATAAAATGTTTTCCTTTCAAATTTGGCATTGTAGAAACTGGAGAGACAGCTCAGCAGTAAGAGCACTTACTGTTCTTGCAGAGGTCCTGGGAGCCCAGCTAGAGAATCCATGGACAGCAGGCACGCATACATACATATACATTCGGGTAAACACTCATACATGTTAACATAAAAGTAAATGCTTAAAAAGAACCTGTTGATCCCACTGTAGTTGACGCTTCGTTACTTCTGCGTCGATTCCTCTGTTAAACTGTGTTCTGATTGAATCTCAGAAACTAGAGGTCAAGGAAGCGCGTTTAGTCTGCCCCATACTATATACCTCAGTGCCCTTGGCAATACCACGAACCTGGTGTTTACCCAGTAAGGTCTGACGCTATTTGTTGCCCGGGTAACGGAGGAGGTTAAACTGATAAATGGAAATAAGACCGTGAAAATGTTGAGGGTCAGATGGAACTCCCAGAGAACAGCAACATCGCCTCAGAGCCTCTTGAGCAACGAGTGATGTCCACAGCATCAGCGACACAAAGAACTTGCTCATGAGGCTCAGAGAAATGATGTGTGTGGGTGGGAACCTTGACACCTCTGCCCAGCGAGCTAGCGGTGGATAAAAGGAAGCTGCTGCCTGTTCCCCCGCCATGCCATGCCGACTTGGCCGTGCATGGTATGGAAATTCTTCATCTGGGACTTTGTCCAGAGTCTGACATCATTCCTTGAAAGACTCTGACTTATAGCTGATAGTGGGTTTTTTTTTTTTTTCTTTTTCATTAAAAATGCTTTTGGAGCCAGGTGTGGTGGCACATGCCTTTAATCCCAGCACTCGGGAGGCAGAGGCAGGCTGATTTCTGAGTTCGAGGCCAGCCTGGTCTACAAAGTGAGTTCCAGGACAGCCAGGGCTACACAGGGAAACCCTGTCTCGGAAAACCAAAAAAAAAAAAAAAAAAAAGTAAAAAAAAAAAATGCTTTTGGAGAGTGATGGAGCACACCTTTAGTCCCACACTCAGAAGGTAGAGGCAGGTGGATCTCTGAGTTTGAGGCCATCCTGGTCTACAGAGTTTATCATGTTAATTGTTTCAATGCACAGGTATCCTTCTATATTACTAAAAGTTTTTCTAGAAAAATGACTTTCAGCCGGGCGTGGTGGCACATGCCTTTAATCCCAGCATTTGGGAGGCAGAGGCAGGTGGATTTCTGAGTTCGAGGCCAGCCTGGTCTACAGAGTTTATCATGTTAGTTGTTTCAATGCACAGGTATCCTTCTATATTATTAAAGTGAGTTCCAGGACAGCCAGGGCTATACAGAGAAACCCTGTCTCGAAAAGCCGAAAAACCAAAAAAAAAAAAAAAAAAGAAAAATGACTTTGTTACACATACAACCTAAAAATCCACCACCTTTCTTTTTTGTTGTTGGTTTGTTTTAAATGTTTCATTAATTCCTTTAGAACTTCATACATTCCCACAGTGTCTTTTGATCATGTGCACCTGTCTCCGTGCTCTGTCCTCCCTCCTTCATCCTCCCTCCTCCCTCTCTCATCCTCCCTCCTCCCCTTCCCTTTCCCCTTCTCCTTCCTCCCTCCTCCCCACTCTGTCCTCCCTCCTTTTTGTTCTGGTTATGGAGCCTAGGGCCTTGTACATGATAGACTCTCTACTTCTGAGCTGTACCCTCCCGCATTCACCTTTTCTTTTGAGAAAGGGTATCATTGATTGCTTCTTTGCCTGTATGTATGAAAAAGAAAGGGTCTTACCCAGGTCTACAGATCAGGCTTTCCCCAGGCTGCCTACCTAGCTCAGGATTTGAACTCCCTCCTGTTTTACCTCCCAAGTGGCTGAAATCCAAGGCCTGGCAGAATTTACCATCTTAACTAGTGTTAAGGGTACAGTCTAGTGTCATTGAGTATGTGTGTCGTTGTCTAGAGATAGGGTTTCCTGTGGAACTGGAAGATCACAGATTTGGCAAGCCTGGTGGGCCAGTTAAGGTCTCAAGATTTGCCTGTGTGTAGAGCCTAATGCTGAGGTCACAGGCGCTCAGCACCCAGCTGTTTATGTGGATCCTGGGAGTCTGAGCTCAGGTCCTCAGGCAAGTGTCCCAGAGCCAACTCCCTTCCCATCATCAATCTATCGTCTGTCTCTGATCAGGCTGGCTTTGAACTCAGAGATCCACCTGCCTCTGCCTTCTGAGCACTGGGATCAAGGGTGTGCACTAACACTTTTTTGTAAAACATTTTAAACTATATATGACTTCTTGTGTACACTTTGCAAAGTTTCAAAGTAAACAGTTAGCTTCAGTCCAGACACAGAACTGTCTGTTCAGAACCGACTTTGAACTCATCTCAAGATGACCAGAGCTTGACAATGGAAAGTCAGTCTGTATATTATCAAAGGTAACGAGCAGGAGTTTTCCCTACGCAAATGACTCTCATCCACTGCCCAGCCTTCCCGCTGATCCTGGACTGCAAGGCTCACACAGGCCTTGGGCTAGAGGTGACTCCCGACAGGCGCTGGGTGTTGGTGCTGGTGAGTCTGATGAGTGAATTTTGAATTCAAGCGTCAAGGAGATGTTATTTGGAGATACTTTACAGAAATCTTAGAACGTGCTAAGTCACCAGCCTGTTAACTGTATTAAATATGCAAGGATGCCCATTCTGTGCATCTCTGCACCGTCCTCGGCCGCTCTGGCTCTGAGGTGCGTTTCTCCGAATCTGGCTGCTCACTGAGAGGAAGGCAGAATGAAGAGGCTGCTAGCACATCCTGCCTGAGCTTAACGTCTATGGAGAAGTGGCTCACGGGCATGGGCTGGTTGCAGACATCTTCTAGAATGACCTGTCGTTCACTGAAGGGCAGGTGCACATATGCCCTCTGTCCCCCACCCCCCACTCCCCAAACTTGGTCTGCCTTGTAGCACCGTTAGGTTCCTGCACCGTGGCAGCAATGCTGTTTCTTTGTTGCTGAGGGCTCCTCGTTCACAGGCTGGGAGCAGCTCTTCCTACCCGCTGATAAAGTCTTTTCTCTTTTAAACTCAGATCTGGATTTTACTTCCACAATAGTCTCACATATGGTGTCTTTTTTTTTTTTCTTTTTTTTTCGAGACAGAGTTTCTCTGTGCAGCCCTGGCTGTCCTGGAACCCACTTTGTAGACCAGGCTGGCCTCGAATTCAGAAATCCGCCTGCCTCTGCCTCCCGAGTGCTGGGATCAAAGGCGTGCGCCACCACCGCCCGGCTATGGTGTCCTTTAATACATTTATGAATTTCAAGAGGAAACACATGCACTAGCAACGATTCTGTGCAGATTGATGTAAAAGAGATGATCGTGTATAAAAACATCTCGCAGCCAGAACAAACATGATGGGAATAATCTGTATTAGATGAAGACAGATTAATTCATTTTTACACACAGTAAAAACCGTATCTTCTTTTTACAAATATAAATGACATATCTGCATTTAAGATACCACAATATAGGGTTGAAGAAATGGCTCAGTGGTTAAAAGTTCTGGCTGCTCTTCTAGAGGACTCGGGTTCAATTCCCCAGCTCCCACATGGCAGCTCACACTCATCTGTAACTCCAGCTCCAGGTGACTTAATACCTCCTTTGGACTCGGCAGACATCAGGCACTCACAGGGTTGGCTGACATACTTGCAGGCAAGCACTTATACACATTTAAAAAAAAAAAAAAAAGAGTCCCCTGGTCTTCTGGAGAGAAATGGCTCTAAGCAAGTGTGAATAGCAAGGCATCTCCGTGCTTCAATAAATGAGGGGCAAGCCTGGTGCAGAGCTGCAGCTCGCAGGGAGCAGTCAAGGGCAGTGCTGATGAGCGTGAGCTGGGGCCTCAGTGGAGCTCTGAGGGCAAATTTCTCACATGTCAGCAAAGCAAAACCAGCCTGTTCCTGACTCAGAACAAAGGGAACACAGAGAACCACTGTGTCCTCTCGGAGCAATTTGCCAGTGAGGAGGAACTGGGGAGAGAAATGTATTTCATGCATCACCAAATTACAGATCTGAAGTGTGTCTGTGTGTGTAAATACTATAAAAAATAATAATTAAAAAAAATAAAAATAAAGAAAGCCCTGGGTTTACTAATAGGAGACAAAGTTTCTAAGGATTTAACTGTGAACCTGACCCTCTGGAATCCTCCCATCTACTTACTCCCTCTACAGTTGCATAGTATACGTACAAGTACATATGCAAGGAACTGAAGGGCTGGGGACGGGCCTCAGTGGTAGAGTTCTTGCTGGCCTACCATGTGTGAGACCCTAGACTTGATATCCAGGCCTGGAAAGAATGTGGGGGGTCGGGGTGGTGGGGGGAGGAGAACAAGGAGATGGAAAGTTCCAACAATAAGCAGCTATAAAATTAGTAATTTGAAGGTTCTTAGATAAAACACATTATGATAAACAATTGTGATTATATAAAGATAGCAGAATGAGGAATGAGGAAAAGTAGATGGAAAAAATTCTCATCAGAAAAAGATGTTACTACTATTTAGCATGGTGGTACCCCAACCCCAACCCTCACCCAGCACTCAGGGGGCTGAGGCAGGAGGATGACTCAGAGGTCAAGTGTTAGGCTAGCCAAGTCTATATAGCAAGAGTCTGTCATAAACTAACAAAGGAAGATACCTCAAAGCTGGTGACAAGTTGGCTGGATCGGTGAAAGCTATAAAAGGACTAAACGGGATACCCAGCCAATAAAATGTACACCTGCCAAGTGCCTGGGGACCCGAGTTCTGATCCCCCACGCCCCTATAGAAATCTGTGCAGCGGGAGTCGCAGCCTCAATACTAGAGAACCTGGGGGAGAAAAGATGGTGCTCTGGAGCCTCTTGGACAGTCGGGTCCCTCCCTAGGGACTGACTATAAGCAAAGTAAACCCTTTCCTGCCCATGCTGTTTCTGGTTAGTGTTTTATATAGCAACAGAGAAGCCAACTAGGGAGAGCTGTCCCCGCTGTCTACATGATCATTGCATATCATACAATTCCATTGTATAGATATGCCATTATTTTTTTTCTCTCATATCGATGGGCACTAGAATAATTTAAAGTATCTTTAGAATATTAAAGGTGTGTGTGAGAGAGAGAGAGAGTGTGTGTGTGTGTGTGTGTGTGTGTGTGTGTGTGTGTTGGGGCGGCACTGGAGAGATGGCTCAGTGGTTAAGAGCACCGACTGCTCAGAGGTCCTGAATTCAATTTCTAGCCACCACATGGCGGCTCACAACCATCTGTAATGGGATCTGATGCCTTCTGGTGTGTCTGAAAAGAGTGACAGTGTACTCACATACATTAAATAGATAAATAAATAAATCTTTGAGAGAAAAAGAAGAGAGCATACCTTGATCATTTTTTAAAGATTTATTTTATTTATTTATTTTATGTATATATGAGTGCACTGTAGCTGTACTGATGGTTGTGAGCCATCATGTGGTTGTTGGGAGTTTGAATTCAGGACCTCTGCTCACTTCAGTCGATTCCTCTCGCTCTGGCCTGAAGATTTATTTATTTATTATACACTGTAAATATTTATTATTTAAGTACACTGTAGCTGTCTTCAGACACACCAGAAGAGGGTGTCGGATCCCATTACAGATGGTTGTGAGCCACCACGTGGTTGCTGGGATTTGAACTCAGGACCTTCAGAAGACCAGTCAGCACTCTTAACCACTGAGCCATCTCTCCAGCCCTACATTGATCATGTCTTTTTGTAGATAAGTGTCTATTGGAAAAATTTCTAGAAGCAGGAAATACTGAGTCTGGCACCCATTTTGAAGTTCTAGACAGAATTCCTTAACTTCTGAACAGTCAGGGTAAGAAGTAAGTGGCACTATTTATAAACTTAGAAACACCACTAGATCAAGGTTAAAATGGCTTTTTTTTTTTTTTTTTAAAGATGAGCTTGGTGGCACAGGCCTGTAATCCCAGCTATTCAGAAGGCTGCAGCAAAAGGACAAAGTTCAAGGCCAGACTGGGCTATATAGTGAGATCCAGGGCATCCTGGGCAACTTAATGAGACCTTGTCTCAAAATCAAAAGTGAAAAAGTCTGAGAACATATGTCAAAGGTAAGGTACTTTACCTGACATGTGTAAGACCCCAGTTTCAGTCTCCAGCACTTCGAGGAAAGATAATGACCACAAGAGAGTGTGTGACTAACAGCTACCCAGTGTGAGCCCCAGCTGCCCAGCGTTAGGCATTCAAGACACCGTCCCTGAGGAGCCGGTGACCTGGCGCCAATTCCTTAACTCCCCACATAACTGGCTTCACACATGGAACACGAGGTTTAAAAGTCACACCGACTTGAGGCTTTCCCAAGCGGAGTGGAATGATGCACGCACAGTCCTCCTGCATTGCTTAACACACTCAGGAGCTAAAAATATAGGTTGTTAAAATGACCAGATGCATCATCAGGCAACCAGAGCCCAGCAAATGCAGTGTGCGTGCCCTATCTCCCAGAGCAGAAGCTTCCTCCTAACTCAAGAGTGGGGTGCAAACCTAGGTCTGCCTTGAACTGGAAGAGGGCATTGGATCCCATCACAGATGGTTGTGAGCCATCATATGGTTGCTGGGAGTTGAACTCAGGACCACTGGAAGAGCAGCCAGTGCTCTTAACCACTGAACCATCTCTCCAGCCCCCGGTCTCAGGGAAACTTAACCGTGGTTTTGCTTTTGTATTGTTTAAATTTTAGGTAGAGTCTCACTATATAAGCTCGGCCTATTTGGTCTAGAACTTGCTGTGTAGACCACGTTGTCTGGTTCCTTCTGTCTGTTCACCCCAGCGTGCTGTGGTCTCAGGCACAGGTTGCAGGGCCTGAGTTTGAATCCATAACACAGCCTGGCTTTTTAGGTGGGTGCTAGGGATTCGAACTCAGTCCCTCATGCTTGCCAGGTAAGCTCTTCTACCCACTGAGCCATCTTCCTAACCCCTTCTTTTAATAAAGAAATGCTTTATATGGAGTTTGCTTATCTGTTTCCTTTTCCTTCCTTTCTTCCTTTCTTTCTTAGGGGTGTCGGGGATAAAAGCTAAACAAATAGAGAAATGTTCCATCCTCAGCCTGGCATTTTGTGACAAGGTCTTACTTTTATATATGTAGTTCACACTGGCCTTGAACCGCTGATTTTTTTCTGCCTCTGCCACTGGGATGCTGGGAATTCAGGCATGCTCACCCCCCTACCAACAAAAGGGCTGTTTATAAACATGCAGGTAGAGCGAAGACATACTTGGAAGGGATTGTGGAGACTGAAAACAGCAGGAGTGACCCTGTGTGGAACAGCCAGGGGTGTGTGTGTGTGGCCTGTGCAACGCAGAGAAAACCTGTCAGGGAGGGTTGCTCAATGGGAATGAGTCCCGCCCTTTGGTGGAGAGACTTGAGTCACCTGGATGACCTGGCAGCAAAAGGACAGGGGAACACATTCCCTCGTTGGAGAACCCTGCTATTAACGTCTCAGTCCACCATGTCCAGATGGCTCTCCGAGCTGGCACAAAATGGAGGACTGCCTTTCTCAGTGGAGCTTCCGTTTCCCTGCTGGACCGTGTTCGGAGAGTGTTTCTGAGCACATATGCCTGACTTTACTGGGAGGATGGCCCAGCAAAGTGCTGCTGCATGACTCAGCAGATGAGACTCCCCTCCCCCGCCCTCCATCCCTCCCCCCCCGCCCCGCCCCCCCCCCCGCCCATATAATTAGGCTCTGTTAATGACCAATTGACCCTTCTCACCTATATGATAATTAGGTACTGAGTCGTCCTACCACACTCACAGCTGTCCAAACCCTCCTGAGCCCCTGTAGCCAATGACCCCTGAGGAAAGGGAGACCCACATTCCTTGACCTCCCTCTGTCATGCTCTCTGTCCCTGAGCTGTGAAGGAGCTAGGGCTGTGGTAAGGAATGTAGACTACACTGCCTCTCTGGATAGTTGGCAATGGGGTGGGGCAATATGATGCACCCACTGGCTGTTGAACTTTTTTTTTAAAATTAAGTATTTTCTCCATTTACATTTCCAATGCTATCCCAAAAGTCCGCCATACCCCCCCCCCAACCCCACCCCGCCGCCGTTGGACTTTTAAACCTGTATCTGGTAGACGTGGGAAAAGACTCAGAGGTTCAGCTACTTCTCAAAGCCATAGGTGTGCTTGAGGTTTAAAGCTAGGATTAGGTCAGTGTTTTCGTGGTGTTGGGGGTAGGACTCAGGACCTTGTGTAGGCAAGGCAACCATCCCACCACTATTGACAGCCCAGTTTGGTGACTCTTAGTCTTGCTTGATTGAACTATCGATCATAACTTTAAACAATACTGATGTTGGAGTTCCCGTTCTGAGAACTGATTGGTCTGGTTTGAAAAGTTCCCCAGAAGAGTCTAGACTGTAAAGCACAGTTGTTTGTTTGCTCTCTATGGTGGTTTGAGTAAGAATGGCCCCCTTAGGCTCAAGTATTGGAATGATGAGTCACCAGGGAGTGACACCCTTTGAAAGGATCAGAAGGATTACAGGCGTGACCTTGTTGGAGTAGACCCTGGCCTTGATGGAGAAAGTTTGTCACTGGGGATGGGTGGGGCTTCGAGGTTTTAAAAGCCCATGCCAGGCCCAGTCTCTCTCTCTCTGTCTCTCTGTCTCTCTCTCCCCCACCTCGTCAGATCAGAATGTAGCTCTCAATTACTGCTCCAGTACCTGCCTGCTTGCCACTATGCTTCCTGCCATGATAATAGACTAAACCTCTGAAGCTATAATCAAGTCCCCGATTAAATATTTTCTTTTATAAGAACTGTTTTGATCATGGTGTCTCTCCACAGCACCAGAACACCAACTAAGACACATTCCAGTGTCCATGCTGAATTTATTATAATGCAAGCTGTCAGGGGCATATAGCTGGTGGCAGAGCAGATTTGAGTGCTACAGGGGGAACCCTGGGGCTCTTCTTTGGGCTCTTAGTCTTGTTAATAAAAGGACTTAAAACAGACTCAGGGGGAAGAAAAGAACTTAAAACAGACTCAGGCTTTATCAGAGTGTGAGAAATAAAGACAGTGCAGGCAGGCTGCGAAGCCCTTTGAACCAGGCCCTCACGCAGCACACAGGGTCAGCACGAGAGGTTAGCAAGCAGCTACATAGTGAAAGGGGGAAGGGCGGCTTAAGAAAAAGAAAGCCCAACATTTTCTCGGGCTCTGACCAGTATCTGACAAAGACAGGAGTGCCATGTCTGAAGCAGACAGAAGGAACACCCTGTCCATGAAGCCCCCTCTCCCTAGCTTAGGGAGTGGAATCAACTCAGATGCCAGGCAGTATGTTAGAGAGAGCTCACAGCCCTAAAGAATGCCACCCACTTGCTGATTCTGGGGCAGATCTGAAAACCTAGACATTCCCTTCAGCTTTGCTCACTGGTTTGGGGCCCATGTAGCTGAGTGATGATATTGGTTTAGCTCTGTCCTGGTCAGCACTTCTGACTGAGCATTGCATTCCGGAGGCCTGATGGGTGACCAATGGGACACAAGTGGCCAGTGGGTGACCGGAGCAGAATGAGGTTTGGTTCCTCCATCTTCATGTTGTGAATGTCTCCTCTGCTACTTTGACCTTTGTGTCAAACTCAACTCAGCTCTGCATGTTGGCACATTCATCATCCGAGAAATGCTTTGTCCAAAGCCATAATCTGGGGTCATCTTGATTTTCAGTGGCCGAGTCTTCCTTCTCTTCTTTGAGGCTAAATACACTCACCAGCCACAGCCATCACACCAGGCCAGGAGGGGAGTGACAACCAAAGTTCTGGAAGTGACATCTACTTCTGAAGTATCACAAACATTCCTGTCTGTTAGCTCACCTCTCCTCTCCTCTCCTATGTCTGTTATTCTTCAACCCCTGGGGAAAGGAGCTGGTTTGTGAGCCCAGCTCCCTCCTCTCCGGTCTTTGGTCACTGAATACAGACTTTTTCCCCTAGCACTAACCTGTAGACATGGATTTTCCTATGGGACGAGCTTCCGGTAACAGCCTCAACAGACTCTAAGTTCCTTAGCACTTTAACCTTGGACTTCCTATCTTCTGGAACCATATGAAGCATTTCTGTTGTTTATAAGTTGTCCAGTCTAAGGTGTTTTGTTATAGCACACTGAAGGAAAGGCATACTAAGAAAGGTAGCAATGAAGATTCCTTCCTAGAAGTAGGAAAGTGATGGCCATTTTAGTCATTGCAGAAAGCCATTCTAGATCAGTTTTCCCCCAGAGGCTCTCACAGGGACTCAGGGAGGAGTTAGCCTTCTGGGTGTGGGCTGCTCAGGGATCTTGCATTTGTCTGCCCCACCCAATGCTAGAGGGTAGTGTAGTTTCGCAGGAAGAGCTACCCAGCCACAGAGGGTCTCAGGAAACAGCTTCTTCTCCCTTCCCATCTCCGTCTCTGCCTCTTTGAATGCCCCTTAACATCGTATTCTCCGGCCGCCACCTTCTGGGTGCTAGGATTGCAGGTGTCCATTTACACACCTGGCTTCTCACTTGGTTTTCTCACAGGATGTTGTGAAGAGTAGAAGACATCTTTTCCCATGCCTCGAAGTAGGCGGGACTTAGAAAAAGATGATTTACCTGCCAGTGGAAGAAAGAGTTGAGTACTTCCTCATAGTAGAATACTGACAAGTTATAACGCCTCTTTGTCACAGAAGAGAGCAGGTAACACTGCCCTTTTCCTCCTTAGATTTTAAAACTGATTTTTAGCTGAGACCAGGGGGCCTTAAGGTGGGACTGTCTCGGACCATTTTCCACTGATGACTCAAGTCAACAAACACAACAGCATTTGGGAGCTGGAGGAAGTGTGGCAGAGGTCACAACAGGAGTGTGGGCTCAGACCTAGACCTGTAAGTAACTGTGCGTTCAGAGGCTGGGGCAAATTGAGAACCTTGGAAAAAAACCCAAAAATCTCCTGAGGAGGGAGAACCGGAAACAATCAATGCCCCCCTCCATCTCCATCTCCTTCTCCAGCATCAGGAACCCCAGGTCCTCACTGTGTTGATAGTGTCTGATTTGTTTATTTCTTTCTTCTCTCTGCATCCACCAGCGAGACTGATTCAGTCTGGGCCTCCCAGCAGAAGAAAATCAATGACAGAAAAGCTTACATCTATATTTGGGCTCAGACTTTCCCTTTCTCAGTTTTTCTTTTCTTTCGCACTAAATCGATGGGATGAGTTTTAAGGACCATGAATAGATTTCTTCACAGGAAATGATGAAAGCACTATCGACCACCGCTCTGGGCAGGAGCCCTGTTGCTTTGCTGAAATGGAGTGCAGGCACAGAGGCCTGCTGAGTCAGGCGAGGCCCGGTGGCCCCACGGAGGGGTAAACATTTCCGTTTTCCCCACAGGCCCAAAAAAGAGATGGGGTTTTATCCCTCCGAGGCCCTGTTTCCTCACATGGTCCTAAAATACAGAAGACTCTCCTTTGGTTCCACTTAACTGCTGCAGCCCAGCAGAACACGGATAGAACAGCAGAAGAAATAACATAAAAAGCACCACTTTCAAAAAGGAGTTACTTCTATTTTATGTGTATGTTTTGCCTGTCTGTCTGTCTGTGTGTGTGCTGTGCGCGTGCGCGTGTGCGGTACCCACAGAGGCCGGAGATATCGTCGGATCCCCTGGAAACTGGAGTTACTAGGTGTGGTTGCTGGTAACTGAACCTCTGGAAAAACAGTTAGTGCTCTTAACTGCTGAGCTGTCTCTTCAGCCCCAGGACCGTTTTCTTTTTAATTAAACTAATAATTAATATAGAATATTTTTCTTGTTTGTGTTAGTGAGTCACAAGTGAGATTAATAAGTCTCATGATACTTAGCCTACATTAATTCCCCTCTATGTTAGCCACTTTGCTGAGTTTTGTAGATAACCTTTCAATTATTTAAAACATTTTAATTCAATTAATTGATTAATTTGTTGTCTGCAAGGAACAAGTAGTATGTGGTATAGTGCACCTTGGGTCTTTTTGTTTGTTTGCTTTTTGAGACAGGGCTTTTCTGTGTAGCCCGGGTTGTCCTGGAACTTGTTGTGTAGACCAGGCTGCCCTTGAACTCAGAGCTCTGCCTGCCTCTGCCTCCTGAGAGCTGGGATTAAAAGCCAAAGCCACCCACTCACAGCACAACCACGGGTCTTGATCCTAACCGTTGTCTGAGATCGGGTCTTTTGTTCACCGATGGCCTATGAGCTTCTGGGGACTCTCTGGCCTCTCCCTCCCACGTTGGGATGGGAACGTTGGTATTATAGATGTGTGGTGCTGCTTCTGGGGTCTGAAGCCAAGGCTCACACTTACATAACTGATGCTTTACCCAGGGAGCCATACCTCCCACCCCCACCCCCAGCTGCTTTCTCATGCCTGCTTCACGTTGAACAGAGCAACACAGTGCTGAAAGACAAGGGGCGGAGGAGCGATCCGCGGGTATTAGGAGCTGGGTTGTGTGAGCTTCCCCTTTCACCGTTGACACCATATCTGACTGAAAGCAACCCGGGAGGGGAAGCTTCATTTGGGCTCCTGGTTTGAAGATTTAAGGATTGCATTAGCGTCATCCACAAAGTTCACACGATAGGGTGATCCAGTGACCAAAATAGCCACACAGCAATCCTGTCATCACGTAACGATGCGTATGGTTTTGTGTCAGGCTGCAGCTGTAGCTATCCTTGGCTGCATGTGGACTTGTGGGCCATGCCAGGAAGAGAGAGAGAGGTAGGGCTGCGGTGTGGCTGGTGTCATCGGCCCACAGTCAGGAGGAGGACAGGTCACCTTCCTCGTTTTCAGTCAGCTTAGGACCCCAGCCCCGGGAATGGCTTTCAGGGTGGCTCTCTCTTTTCAGTTAAGCTTTTCTGGGAACTTCCTCACAGACACACCCAAAGAGGCATCTTCCCACGGGGATTCTAAATCCATTCAAGTCGACAAGATTCCTGTCACCAAGGGATGTCCGGCAGTACCGGGCATTGAACCTTGTGCTTGCTAGGCAAGGGCTCTCCTGAGCTACCACCTCAGCTAAACCTTCATTTCACAGGACCGGAAGGACAACAATCAGAGAGGACTGCAGAGACACTGGGATGGTGGATTCTCAAATCTCCACGAACATTTTCTCTTCTGGAGATAGGTTTAAAAACTTCCTGGCTTGATAAACTGGGTCCCATGTATCCTATCTAAAATGCGTGTCTCATGATGGCCCGAGTTATCCACAAAGGACTCTTGTAGTGATAAGCCCGCCCTGGGAGATACCTTATCACCATGAAGCAAACTATCCCACAGTGTAGTTGGAATCTGGGGAGGCCCAGTTAGGCCCTCTAGTGGACGATTCTGCCCAGGCTGGGAATGAGGAGGTAGCTCAAGGCTCTATCTCAGGCAGCTATCTCAACGCTCGCCCGCCTTGGGAAGGAGCTGCTTCCAAGATCCCTCCTATGACTGCTGCTAGGTTCAATTCCTTGTGGGTTGTTGGCCGAAAGCATCCGTTTCATACTTAACTGTGCCCAGAAACTGGCTGCCTCTAGTTCCTTTCCACATAGGGGCCCTTCAACACAGCAACTGACTTCAACAAAATCATGAAACCACACATACACATTCACACACACACACACATTCAGACACACACACACATTCAGACAGACACACACACACACACTCACACACATTTAGACACACATGTACACACTCAGACACACATACATATATATACACACTCATACTCAGACACAAATACACACTCACACACACATACCACCTGTTTACAAGTGGCTCTGTGTGATCTTCATTTATGGTAACAGACACATCTCTCCTGCTCTGTAGTCAGTCCCCTTCCTCAGTGGGAACACCTGTCCATTCAGGCTGGCCTCAAACTCATACTGCTGCCACCTCATTCTCCCCAGTGCATACATTAAAGGTGTTTGTCACCCTACTTGTGTTCTTTGCTTTTTTAGACTAAGTCTCCTGTAGCCCTGGTTGGTGTTGACAGGGTATGTAACTGAGCGTGACCCTGAACTGATATTCCTGCCTTCACCTCCTGAGCCAGTGCTGTGATCTTACCGTGACAGGTGACATGCGACAGATGCATGCCAGGTTTGTGCTGTACTGGGGACTGACCCCAGCGCTTCGACCATGCTCTCTGTAACTGAGCCACAGCCTCAGCCCGTGTTCTATATCGTTAAATAATAGTGGTGCCCTGTGACTCATTAGCCTTGGATTTACAGATTATATCTCATTTTAGCAGACAGATACTTAAATGTTGTGTACCCCTTCCTCTGCCCCACCTCCCTCCTGGAGTTGCGGTTTAGGTTGAGCCAGGATGTGAAATCTGCACTTTTAATTATCAGGAGAACACGGGAATCAGATCACTGGGCCTCAACAGCCCTTGCTCTAGGTACAGGTTGTGTGTTCTGTGGAAGAGGGGAGCTCTGGTATGCTGGTTGCAGAATGTGGGTAGACCAAATCAAAGGGGTGAATCAGCAACGTCCTTTTCTCTTTTCCTAAGCTGAGGCATCAGCTGCAACCCTGAGGGAATGGCAGATGAGAGAGCCAGAGGAGACCCCCAGCATTTTTAACCTTGTTACTCTTCTTTTTGAAGTTAGGATTGTTCAGGATGGTTTTTATGTCAACTTGATACAAACTAGAGTCATCTGAGAGGAGAGAACATAAAGCAAGAAAATCCCTCCATAAGATAGGGCTGTAGGCAAGCATGTAGGGCATTTTCTTAGTCATTGGCATGACAGGGCTCAGTTTATTGTGGGTGGGGCCATCCCTGGGCTGGTGGTCTTGCATTCTATAAGAAAGCAGGCTGGGCAAGCCATGAAAACAAGCCTGTAAGCAGCACCCCTCCATGGCCTCCACATAAGCTCTTGCCTCCAGGTTCCTGTGTTTGGCTTCCTGTCCTGGTGTCTCTCAGTGGACTATAATTCAGGATATCTAAGCCAAATAAACCCTTTTCTACCAAAGTTGCTTTGGTCGTGGTGTTTTGACACACCATGCAACCCTATTTAGTAACCCTAAATAAGACACATTCTATAATGATTTGAGTGAGAAGTGTCCTCCACAGGCTCATGTATTTGAGCATTTGGTCCCCAGTTGGTGGTGCCGTTTCAGGAAGTTATAGAACCTTTAGAAGGAGCCTTGCTAGGAGAAGCATGGCACAGAGGGTGTGTGGGGCCGGTGGAGCCTGCCACCATACAGAAGAACTGGTAAGGTTGAAGCAGGCCCAAAATCTGGGTAAATCTCATCATTGAAAATGGTAAGCTTTACAATCAGTTCCCAACAAGACTCTGTCCTGGAGCATGTGACCATGATACCCTACTAAGAGGACCATGACAACTGGTCTCATAGTATGAAAACCTAGAGCTCTCCATGCTAATGAGGTATCTAGATAGGTCCCGAGTGTCTAGCCAATGAGCGTCCCTTCCTGGGTATCCCTTCCTGTGAAAGACATTTAATCCCGATTCACCCTAAGTAAGACATATGCATTCACACCCACCATGAATAAAGCAGTTTAGACAAGTGAGGACCATCTCTGATGAAGGATTGCCTCAGGGGAGGTCTTCATCATAAAGAGCAGCACCTAAATCTCCCATAGAAGGCCTCTCTTCCAGCCCCTTTGTATTTTGGCACTCACTAGGAGCCAAGCCAGATTTTACCCCACCCCAGGTTCAGCCCAGGCCTGCAGACCCTCGTTCTCAACTTCTTGAGGTTCCCAGCAGCATCTGGGCACACAGGAGTTTGAGAACCACAGCCTCCATCCCAGCCCCCACCGTTTCTCACCCAGGGAAACACAGGCTGGGCCCCCCATCTTAGACTGTGTTCTGTCTCACCTGAGAAACATGGCGGGCGGAACCCTAGCATCTCAGCAGTGAGGTAGAAACGCAGACTGACAAGGGTGGTCTTTGACAGTCTAGAGTCTTCCCTCACTTCCAGTGCACGCTCTCTGTGGTCTAAGTGTGTTTGTGATTCCCTCAGCTTCCTGCCACCATGCCTCCCCCTGCCATATGGACTCTCCCCCTGGAACCTCAAGCCAAAATAAAAGTCACTGTTGATAGTCCTTTACCACAGCAACAAAGTAACCAAAACAGATACAAAACAATTAGTTTCAGTACCATGTTCATGCTCACTTACCTACTACCCCTCCCCCATGCCCCTTCCCCTCATCGATTCCCTCTTTCTCCGCTGGTCCTTCCCCTTAAACTAATATTCTGAAAATTAGAGAAAGCTGTAGGTTTCTATTTTTCAAAAACTTTAATAAAGGTCCTTAAATACTTCCACCTCACTTATAGCCCACTGACCAAAGGTATAGGAAGAGAATGGCTACCAGGATAAGGTAGATGTGGACCTGTTTAGAAGTAGTTCCTTGGGGCAACTCCAATCTTTGTTGTCAGCAGTATAGTCCAGTAGCAAAGCACTAAACGTGAATCAACAGCAGCAGCTCGATCCAGAAGAGACTGAGAGGCTCTGCCAATCGGCACGAGTCCACCAAAGCGGCAAGAGGCAGCCAGAACACCACCAGAAGTTCTTTGGTGCTTTTCTCTCTGTGAAATGACAAAAAAAGACAGGAAAGGCAGCAGGGCAGACCAATGCCAGAGCATTGTCAGCGAAGACCAGTGAAGACCAGCAGGGCGGACCAATGCCAGGGCGTCGTTCACTGTCTGTTGGGTCACACTTATACTCTTTCCTAGCATCATGTGTCCTCTCAAGCATCTGCTCAGGCAAAACACCACCCAACAGCTTCCAGAAAAACACCACGTGTCTGTTCTCAGCAAAACATCCTCTCCTAAGACAGCTTGGGGGGGGGGATCACATGACACAATTGAGTCTCCTATGAAACCAGAAATTCCCACTTCATAAAACTCCTGGTATTTTAGGGGTTTTTTGTCTCATGATTTTCTCTTGTTCTCTGCTCTCTACTTACTTTAGGGAACTTCCTCCCTCACAGTTAACAGAGAGCCCTTTTATTTCAAAAACATTTGCATACAAATGTTCATACAATCTACCTATCATCTACCTGTCTGTCTGTCTTTCTCTCCACCCCTCCCTTATCTCTGTACACACAATATATCTGTCTATCCCTTTAGCTATCCTTCCCCTCTTTCTGCACACCTATCTATCAATCTATCAATCTATCAATCTATCAATCTATCTATCTATCTATCTATCTATCTATCTATCTATCTATCTATCCATCCCTCCCTCCTCGGTTTACTTACACACACACACACCCCTAAATTCTGCATTTGAGAGAAAACATTCTTGTCTAGTTTGGCTTATTTCACTTAATGTGATAGTCTCTAGCTCCATCCATTCTCTTGAAAATGACATAATGGCATCCTTCTGTATGACCGAATTAAACTCCAGTGTGTACAGATGTCACACCATTTTATCTGTTTTTCCTTGTGCCCCACATCGAGAAATGGAAAGGAAATTTCCTCCCCTGAAAGCAAATCCCAGAGAGCAGCAGTTTTCCTCCTACCGGGTCCAAATTTGTTCTTAAAATAGCTAGCCATGTCAGGGGCTTGGCTGTTTGCCAGGGGGTCCCTTGTATGTTCCAGCCAGATCAGACTTCCATTGGGAGTTAAGCATGGGAAGTAGGGGCTGATGAACGTAGAGTTTAGGGCTTCCAGAGTGAAGTGTGAGGCCAGTCACATTCCACAGACACCTGCCCTTTGGATTGGACTCTACCATTAATCTGCCATGGTCATTGTCCTGCGGAACAATAGACTTTAGAAATGGCGCTCACACAGACCAACATTTGCTGGGCTATTCTCATACCCAGCTGAGCTCATTTCAAGGCATTCAGACTACACCACAGTTAGCTGCTGGCTCTACACTAAAATAATGTAAAGCCAGGCCAGTAATTACACACTGGAGGGGACTCTGTGTAGGGAATCTGGTTAAATCGTGGGATGGTACATCCGTCCTTCTGAGCTGAGAACACATAAAGCTGAAGGGCAGAGCTCCTCTTAAGAAGGAAACTCCCAAGTGCAAATCCTGAGCTAATTGTTTAACAACGGCTCCCTCTGAAAGTGCTAAACAAGTATTTGGACTTAGTGGGTCAAGGGAAGAAAGGAAGGAAGGAAAGAAGGAAGAGAGAGACAGAAAGCCCATGATTTGCCAAAGAATGATACACTGGACTCAAATAGATTGTAAACGCAGAATGTTTTATTCTGCAGAAGTCCACCATACTGGGGTCTCCCACTTCCAAGATGGAGAGTCAACCAAGTGAGCTTGCAGGCCGGATTTAAAGCACGTTAGGGGATGCTGGGGTGGGTGACCTCCATCTGTTGGGTCCATCTCTATGGGTATTCCATTACCAGGGTGTGGGAGCTGGAAACTTGCTGGGGATGTCTGGAAACTGTTGCTGCGGAGGTCTGGAAACTGTTGCTGCCAATGTAGCTGAGGAAATCTGGAAACTGCTGCTGACCCATTGTCCTTGCCTCAGACCAGATGGCGGGGCAGCTTCTGGACTTGCCTGGAATTGTCCAGTTTTTAGAAAGCAAGATTTAGGCCTAGTCTCTGTAACTTCCAATCTGAAGCCTGTCACGGAATCAGCCTTCATGAGAAGGCTGTCCTGTCATGAGAACTAGCCTTCTCACTCATCTTTCCCAAGTCTACCCTGACAAAGACGATGTTGTGGATCACGTTTGCAGAGATCCACCTCACGCGCGCACAGAGGGACTTCCATCCTTGCTCCCCACCTTGTGAGTTTGTGGTAGCCCTTATGGGAATGCTCTGGTTGGGGTGCTCCATGCTCCCACAGCCTTGCTTAGAGAGGTCACCTTGTAAACCACTTGCACACCACAACTGATCCTGGATCCCAGCTCAGTAAGGTCTCCTGCCAAGCACCCATCTTTGCCTAAAGAAGCTTTGCCCAGGTCCTCAGCCACTTTCCTATCCGACGACATCCATTTCTTGCTTCTGAAGTTGGCATCTGACCTAAGTCCTCTAGACTTCCTTGTCTCCTCCACCGCCCAGTTCTCCAGGTGACTGTGTCGCTGCAATCAGCCATCCCCTTTCTGGTCGTAGACTGCTGTGCAGCATTGCTCTCTTGATGTCACCGTGAGTGGCTAGGATTTGTGTTTTATTCTAATGTTTGACAAGTCGTCAGCAGACATTTGTTGGAACGAGTGACAGAAGAAAATGAACTCCGAATACAGTTCCCCAAGGTCTGCAGTGTGGAACAGAAGAGTGATTTCCAGTCTTCTGTTTACAAATCAGTTTCCTGTGGGTATTTGTGGGTAGGGAGAAAGGATTTATTTTGGCTTCAAGCTCACAGGGATACAACCCACAATAGCAGTGAAGGCAAACTGGTAGAAACAGGAGGCAAGTAGTCACATTGCTATCTGACTAAGGCCAGCCCCAGCGATGCACTCCCCGCATTGAATATTTATTTACGTATGTATGTAAGGTTCATAACTTTAAGCAGAGCCACCAGCTGGTGGCCAAACTTTCAAAAACTAGAACCTATAGAGGCCATTTCACACTCAAATGTCAACAACCTGCCTTTTGTGTATCTCTATCCCCTGGGGAGAAGAAAAGAAGCCACAGGGAGCCGTCTTGCAGAAGAATGATACAATATCCTCTAAAGTCAGAGATTTATCCTCCACAACACTCATATCAGAACAACCCTCAATTTTGTGGGCTTACCCTAGTCCCATGGGGGTAAAAATCATGATTAATTTAAATGATGACCCCATTCAGATTGCCAGGAATGGTTTGTGTCCAAGTTTTAGCCAATGGTTTTCCCAAAACCTCTTTGAAGGTTTTGGGAAAGATTTTTGACTTATGACTGAAACATATCAGCCCCCTAAAGAATGGAGAGGGCCAGGGTGAGGGAGCAAGAGGCATGCCAAAGGCCAGCCTCATCACTGAGCCAAGGCTGCTCTGGATGTGGGGTGGGGCCATCCATGGGCTGCATACCACCCTGCAGTGACATACACGAAGAAACAGAGAGTAAATACCTGGACGTTGCTGTCACAACTAAGCGTGCGACCAATGGATTTGTCTTGCCAAATAGACTGTGGGCCAGTTTGGGTGCTTTCCAAGAAGTGTTTGAGTTGCTCGCGGAGCAGCCCATACAAGGGCTGTGCTTTAAGGATGACATAGCAATCTGTGCTGGATTGAAGAAAACAGGGAAACAACCGCAGAGCAATGGTTCTCAGCCGACATTTTCAGAAGCACTATTTAACTGCAGGAGTCAATCAGTTTAGCCACCACTTAAGACAATCTGGGCTCTGTATTTTTTTACAAGACAGAATGATATAAAACACTGAAACCAAAAAGCATATTTCTTTTTTGCCAGTTGAAGGCTGAAAGCGTTTTAACTGACACAGAGTGGATCCCTTAAAAAGGCAAGCGACCTAGCAGATTCTTTTTAAAAGATATACATGTTGTTAAGTGTCTGTAAGGACGTATTGTGTGCATGATGTGTGTGTGTGTGTGTGTGTGTGTGTGTGTGTGTGTGTGTGTGTGGTATGCAAATACATGCAGGTGCCTGCAGAGGCTAAAAGAGGGCTTCCTGCCCCTGGAGCTGAGTTTCAGGTGACTGTGAGTCACCTTGAATGGGAGCTGGGAACTGAACTTGGGTGGTCTGCAAAATCCGCATGCACTCTTACTGAGCCACCTCTCCAGCTCCTGTATCTCCGCGTCAGTGACTGTAAACCTTTGTGGAATAGATGACGTTGGTGCTGACACCTTTGCGGTTTTGGCACTCTCCCAGCATAGTTCATGAATTTGAGCATGATGCCACCATGATCACATGAGAAAATTCTAGAAAAACTCTAGGAAGAGCTCGAAAGGAAAGCCATGATTTTTTTTTATTATGTCTTTTCATTTGAATTTCCATTTTTTTCCTGATACTGGGTTATTGAATGTTTGACTTCCATAATTTTTCTGGTCATAGCATTTAAGGTATTATTAAAATTATAAACACATTAGTCACAAGTCGCAAAATTAGATTTTTGCCTAATAACGAAATGATTGTTTTGTGTTTATGAATACAAAGGCTACATTTTAAAAATAGATGCAATCTTATTTTTGTGATTTTTCTTCTTAGATGTGATTTGGACCCCGTGGAACACTTTTAGAGTGCCAGATTATTTCATATGGGGAATGACTATTTTCGTTTGCCATCTCAAAGACAGTCTTGGAGCTAGCAATCTGGGAGTAATTGCAATATGGAATAAAAAAAAAATATCTTGCGGCAGCAAGTGAAATGGACACATCTCTTCAGCCATGTGATAGCTGATTTATCTCATGCACTGCCTCAGACATCAGGAACCTTGGAAGGACTCCTGGTGTTGAAGGATAAGGCAGAGGAGTATTCTAGAGAACTAGAGTTTATTTTGGCTTCAAAGCTGGTTACTATTCTCAGAGACAGAAAACTGGGCAATAGCAAGCTGTAGCAGAAGGACGGCTTCAACAAATGAGCTTGATACATTGTTTTAGGAATCCCTCCCAGGGCCATGTCACAGTGCCTCATTGCTTTACATACGGTATCAATTGCATCTTATTTATGCGACCTGCTTTCCTCGAAAATGTCAAGGATCAGCTGCATTGACACATGTCATCAATCTCAACTCGAGGGCTCTTCGTTCAATCACCCAGTAAAACATTTCACCACTGTGCCTTCCTATACAAGTGACCTCTTGTGTGTAACTGGTCCTCTGGTGCTAGCCAACTGAAGGTTTGATTTACTTAACATGGCTCCAACAGTTCTCAACATCCCTTGCAGTTGAACCGTGGACAGATATCGTCGTGACCAGGCTTTTGGGCCATGAGCAAAGGATTCTCTTGTCATCCGTGGTGTTTTATTTTCTTGGTTTGTTTTTTTAACGTGTATTTAATGCATGTATGTCTGTGTGCCGTGTGCATGCACTTCCCGAAGAGGTCAGAAGAGGGCACTAGAGCCCCTGGATTCACATGCCATGTGAGTGCTGGGAATTGAACCCAGGTCCTCTGGAAGAACAGCTAGTGCTCCTAACCACTGAGCCATCTTCCCAGCTCCTGGTTTGATTCCCTTTTTCTTCTTTCCTCCGTGTGAAGACATGATTAAAAAAAAAATCATTTTGGTGGCAGAGAGAACAACAGCCACCAACACCTTCAACAGCGACCAAGCCTACTGACATCTTGGATTTCCCAGCCTCCAGAACTTTGAGAAAGCAAGTTTCTGGTTTTATTTATTTATTTATTTATTTATTTAGGTTTTTTCAAGACAGGGTTTCTCTGTGTATCTCTGGCTGTCCTGGAACTCACTCTGTAGACCAGGCTGGCCTTGAACTCAGAAATCCGACTACCTCTGCCTCCCGAGTGCTGGGATAAAAGACGTGCGCCACCACTCCCGGCGGTTCTGGTTTTTATAAATGATCCAGTCATTAGCATTTAGTTATAGTAGCACAAGCAGACTAAGGACTACCAGTTAGAACCAGTATAACATTGGCTTTTGCTATGAATAAATACCAAATCCCAATAGTATAGCAGAGTGAAAGTTTCTTTCCTGATCACAAAGTGATTATTGCAAGCTTAAGATCTCTCCAGGGACACACTCCTTGGTGTGTCCACACAAAGACAGCAGCTCCCCCTTGTCAAAAAGGTTATGACCAAAAGGAAGTCAGTTATGATAACCCTGTTTAGTTTTCAACTACTTCACACCAAGACTACCGGGGGTGCCAGAAGTTCTCTGCCATGCTTCTCTCAAAGAAGTGAAAAGATCAGCTAAGGCTCAAGACCAAGAAGCATTGCAAAGCCAGCTATGCAAGCAACCCACTGTCAATGTCTGGTTAGTCCTACTTATTCTCCCTCCAAATGTCTCGTGTCCTCCCATTGGTCTTGCCTCACCAAGAGAGTCTGACTTAGCAAAATTTCATAGGAGTCTGTATCAGCTGACATAACTCTGCCAATTGGCCAGAGTCCTTAGAAGTGGCAAGAAGCGGCCAGATCACCACCAGTTTTGTTGTTGTTGTTGTTGTTGTTGTTGTTTTTTTTTGTTTTTGTTTTTTTTGGTGCGTTTCTCTCCATAGAGTCATGGCAAATGGAGTTCAGCTTCGCAATGTAAGGCGGAACAATACATGTGTGTCATTAGCGAAGAATCCTTCACCACGTGTCCTTTTCACATACTTGCTTTAGCAAAACATCTTTTCACCCGTGTTCACTTCAGGAAAACACTCCTTCCCCTGTCTGCCCCAGCCACACACCATCGGACACAGCTGAATCTCCAAGGAAAGCACAAGTGACCTTCACATTTAACTGGGGCTTGCTCATCCATTCTAGTTGTAGTCCACTGTCATGGTGAGGGACATGGCAGCATGCAGGCAGACATGGTGCTGGAGAAGTAGCTAAGAGTTCAACATTGGGATCTGCAGGCAGAAGGAAGAGAAAGAGAGGAGAGGGGCTGGTTCTGGTTTGGGCTTCTGAGACCTCAAAGCTCATACCCAGTGACATGCTTCCTCCAACAAGGCCACACCTCCTAATCCTTCTAAGTTGTGCCACTCCCTGATGACTAAGCGTCCAAATAGATGAGCCTTTGGGGGCTGTTGTTATTCGACTATCACACAAGCCAAGTCAGCTGAGGGCATGCCTGTGATCTCAGCAAGAGGGAGGTGGAGACAGCTTATCTGAGACAAGTTCAAGGCCAGCCTGGTCTGCACAGCAGGTTCCTTCCTGGCCAGCCAGTGTTACATAGTTTGGGACGCTGTCTCAAAAACCTAACCAAGCCAAGGTAAATAACTGAGCCGAGCCCCAGGTGATAGATGGTCAGGATAGTCATTCTGTCTGTCCCTTCCTCCAGAGAACGCTGACTAGCACGCCTCATGTGAAGCTTCATTTATGGAGCCTTACTTAAGGGGGTTGGAGAGTTCTCATGAGCCAAACTTTTCATCCACACCTTGCCTCTTTTTTAAAAAGATTTTTTATTTAACTATTTTATGTATGTGAGTACACTGTAGCTGTCTTTAGAGACACCAGAAAAGGGCATTGGATCCCATTACAGATGGTTGTGAGCCACCATGTGGGTGCTGGGAACTGAACTCAGAACCTCTGAAAGAGCAGCCAGTGCTCTTAATCACACTGCCTTGGAGCTTAAGTTTCACCATGATTTGGGAGGGGACACACATACATTCCTCTGTGGCAGACTTAGGAGGTACTTAGCCACTAACCACTTCTCATACCAAGGGAAGTCCAGGAGCTGAGAGACCACCGACTGCTGTAAGCTGGGTCCCTGGTGGGGTCCCGAGGGGTTCTGTTGTCTTCAGAGGGTTCTGTATGAGCTAGGAGCTATTATCTCTTCACAGCAGTAAAACCCAAACTATGATAGAAGGTAACGCCGGGCGGTGGTGGCGCACGCCTTTGATCCCAGCACTTGGGAGGCAGAGGCAGGCAAATTCCAGGACAGCCAAGGCTACACAGAGAAACCCTGTCTCAAAAAAAAAAAAAAAAAAGATAGATGGTAACACAGGAAGACCACAAGTTGTAACACGTACCCAGGCTGACAGAGTTCTATATACCCCATTAAAACATTAAAATAGCCGGGCGGTGGTAGTGCTCGCCTTTAATCCCAGCACTTGGGAGGCAGAGGCAGGCGGATTTCTGAGTTCGAGGCCAGCCTGGTCTACAGAGTGAGTTCCAGGACAGCCAGGGCTACACAGAGAAACCCTGTCTCGAAAAACAAAACAAAACAAAACAAAACAAACAAACAAACAAAAGACATTAAAATAAAGAACACGCATCCAAGGATGAGTTTGTATGTTCTGGATTGAGAAGTGTGCAAATTTGGAATGTGAAGCCATTATTATGAGTTTTTTTTTTTTTTTAAAGAATACTGTTGTGTTCAGAGAAAGGTAGATTCTTTATCCCAGGGTAGTGGCAAGTCCTTTAGACTTTGCTTGTGAGCCTCCGGTTCTGGATTTGATGGCTGATTTAATCTTTTCTGGTATTATTGTTGGTCCCGATGGCTTTCACCGGTTTACCCAGGATCTGTTTTCCTAAGGCTTGCAAAGACACAGCAGTACTGGTTTCTTTGAGAACCAGGTGTCCCAGTCTGAGGCCTCTTCCCTTTGTAACTGTGTGCTTTGAATTTGGCCCCTGAGGTGGTACCATTTTAGAAGACTCTGGAACCCTCAGTTGGCAGAGCTTCACTGGAAGAAGTGAATCACGGTGGGCGGGCCTTGAAATGTAGTGGCCAGTCCCTACTTCCTGTCCTCATTCGGGTCCCTGACTGTAGATGCCCTGTGGCCAGATACCTTCCCTGCCAGGATGGACTGTCTCCTCTTATACAATCAGCCAGGCTGTATTCTTCCTCTTTTCAGGTTTGCCTCATTACAAACTTGGTTACAGCAATGAGGAAATTATCCTACATAGAAATGGAGGCAACTTGTGTTTGGCAGCACCATGCAGTCAGGGAAGACACCAGGCTCAGCAAGGCTGGTGACCTCAGTGGGATGTCCTGCTTAGGGGCAGCTTGCACTGTGTCTGGCTGCACTTGGGGCCACCAAGCATCTGAGTAGCTGACTGCCCATGATTTGGATGAGCTGTCAATCTCAGTATAAAGAAGAAGACCACAGCTGCAACAGCTGGATGTAGCTGGACCGTATGACGAGCAGAGAGGGTGGCCACTGCATCCCATTTTCAGTCGAACCAGTCAACTTGGGACAACCTCGAATCACCTGAAAAGAAAGTCTTAATAAAGTACTGTGAAGACCAGGTTGGCCAGTGGGGATGCCCGTTGGTTACTGTCTCGATTGTTAATTGGTGTAGGAAGGCCCAGCCCACTGTGGGCAGCACCATTCCCTAGGCTGGGCCCCAAGCTAGGTAAATGGGAAGAAACCCAAGATTATTAGCGGAGAAAACTCCCCCCCCTGTGCTTTTGGTGAGAGTATTTGTCACAGCAACAGAAACGAAGCTAGGACACATTGAAATAACTTTATTTTGATTTGAAGACTTAAAAATAATCTGAGAAGGAGACGGAAGGGGAAACAATACAATCATAATCTCAAAAAAAAAAAACCCATTAGAAAAGCAAAAGTCATACATTAACAGAGCCTAAAATAAGTTAAAAATAATTAATTTGTGTACCTTCTTAAAATCAACAGGCTCCTGGCAGGCTTGCCACTTCCTGGATTCTAGTGGCTTTTATCAACAGAGATTTCTAGATTGGTCTTACAGAAACCTGGCTGAACCTGTTCTTTGAGGAGATACTTGCAGATGTGACCATCATGTTAATGGTTTCTTCCCATAATGGACACTCTTTTTCTTTAAAATGAAAGGGCTATCTCAAAATCAATTTTAACATTTTTCTCCTTGGCAAGCAAAGATGAACATTTTAAATGCTATGAAGTGGCATTAGCTCTTTTTATCCAATAGTTTTCTCTGGCAGTTCCCGGAACTGAATCTGGGTCCTTATTCCATCTTGGAAGTACTCTGCCCCTGGCCCACATCCAGCCCTGTGCTCTGTTGACTGTAAATGTGTAGGATGGGGTAGGGGGAACAGTATGATGGCTCAGTGGGTTGAGCAATTTGCTACCAATCTAAGTTCAATCCCTGTATATCACATGGTGGGAGGAGAGAACTAGTTTTCGAAAGTTGTCTTTTGACCTACGTAGTAGACACCCCTACACTTATAAAATACAAAAATAAAATGTAGAAAAATGTTTTAGATAGAGAAGATGTTTTAGATAGAGAAAACCTTAAAGGATAGCAGTGTAGACCTCTGGATTCCACATGTGCACACATAGCACCCATGTGCTCCTGCAAGCACAGATGCATGCACACACACACACACACACACACACACACACACACACACGAGAAGGAACGTAATTTTTTTTTTCCGAGTTAGGGTTTTTCTGTATAGCCCTGGCTGTCCTGGAAGTCACTTTGTAGACCAGGCTGGCCTCGAACTCAGAAATCCTCCTGCCTCTGCCTCCCGAGTGCTGGGATTAAAGGCATGCGCCACCACGCCCAGTGGAATGTAAGTTTTGGTGTAACTGCAGAATCATGGGAATAAAGCCATCCAAACCTTGTGGCATATTCACCATCAACAGAAGTGCAGCATTGGGCGCCCACAGGCTGAGGTTCAAGGTTTTAAAACTTCTTTCTCCTTGTAGATCTCCTACAGGTCGTGTGTCATTTCGCTGACAGTGAAACAGGCCGTTGGCCCAGAGAGAGGTGTAGTGTCTATTTGTCTGTCTGTCATCCGCTGTGTGAGCCCTGCCTGGGACTGTGAGTCACCTACACTGTTCCTTTGACACTTCCCCTTAGTCGGGTGCTCTGACTTATAACTGTGGTCATTGTCACCAGGAGGTCTGCTGCTCAACAAACTCTGGGGATCCCACTTCAGCCCAGGATTGGTGGATCCATTGAAGCCACAAACAGCCATCCCTACTCTTAGTGGCTGAGGCTTGTGTCCCTTCCTGTACAAATCCAGCCTGGATTCAAAAGCTCTAAAGAAAAGCTTTAATTCAGAGATGATACACATTATCATCATCTTCATCTTCACCACCATCATCATCATCCTCTCTCCCTCTGTGTGTGTGTGTGTGTGTGTGTGCAGGAGCACATGTGTGCTATGTGTGCACGTGTGGAGACCAAAGGACAACACTGTCCTTTCCCAATTGTTCTTCGCCTTGTTTTTCTAAAACATTTTTTACATGTATTTCTGTATTTTTATAATACTAAACCATCTTTACATGCTATTTTTCTGTACAATGTATTTATATTATCCCTCTAAATGCAAATAACGATTTATAAGTCCAGTCTGTATGTAGAAAGGAAGCTCACGCGTGCATCTGTATATCAAGCTCACTTGATCAATACAGAAGGAAACATTAGCAATTGTTCCTGGAGAGAATCGGTCTTGACGATTTATTTTGTGTGCCACGTGACCTCATGTGAATGGGTTTTATTTCAGAAAAGTGAAAAAAAAATTGAAAAGAAAGAGAAGGCAGCCTGGAATTTGGAAGGCTGTTATTCTGACTCTACAGCATTTGGTAACCAACGCAACAAACATCTGGATCACAGCGTCTAGTTGCTCAGAGCCGGGTCCACTGAGATCCAGAGACGCTGCCTCAGTCTGCCATTCTCAGCTGTGGTGTTTCTCCTGTGGGTCACGAGGAAGATGTGGGGAGGATGCTGTGTGAACTGTCCCGAGTTCTAGTAAACAGCGGCCACCCATCAGCCCATCTGTGTATGAGCCTCTGTGGTCAGAAGGTGCCACCCACTCGAGTCTCTCCAGACCTAGCTCCAGAGGCAAAGTCCCTCTATTCTTTTCCCTTTCTGAGGTGGTGGAGTGAATTCTAAACAGGGTTCTTAGATCCTAGAACTTTTGGTCAACCTGAAGGAGTATGTCCACATTACACAGGATGCCTGCCACCAAGCTTATCATTCCCATAAAGTATCTAAATTGCAATGATTAGCTAAAAATTGGCAGGTCTCTGTGTGTATGTGTGTGTGAGTATGTGTGTGTATGTTTGTATGTGTGTTTGTGTATGTGTGTGTGTGTATGTGTGAGTATGTGTGTGTATGTGTGTGTGTATGTGTGAGTATGTGTGTGTATGTGTGTGAGTATGTGTGTGAGTATGTGTGTGTGTATGTGTGTTTGTGTATGTGTGTGTGTTGCATGAGACTACCATAGCTCATGCGTGGAAATCAGAGGACCGGTCTTAGGGATGGGCTCTTTCCTTGAGCTGTGTACGCCCTGGGGATCAAACTCAGGTCATTAGGCATGGTGGCAAGCACTTTTACTCACTGAGCCATCTTGCCCACCCTTTTTTTGATTTTTTATTTTTGAGGGAAGAGGGTCCCCTTACCTCAGCCCCCAAAGTGCTTGGGTTATAGGTGTGGGTCACCCTACCTCATTGGCTTTCCAGTCTGCAGTTTGATGTGTGTCTTTATTACAGTCTGAAGGTTTGTGCCCATGCAAAGCTTATATACCGAAATAGTAACCTCTTCGTGTCCTGTGAGAAACCCTCATGTATCTGTGACAACCCCGAAATGGGAGAAGTCAGCAGCAGGCCCATCAATGTTAGGGGGCCAACCACTTTTCCTGTGCTACCTGGGAGTGTGAAACCCGGGAGCACACACTGGAGACCATTCCTGGGGTAATTAAAGATTCAATGGCCAAGGTGAGAGAAGGGCTGGCCAAGCGGAAGAGAGAAAGAGAACCCAGTCAAGGCGGGTTCGAGTCTTGGTTTAACTCCTTCTCTTGGTTAACCACCCTCTTATCCACCTTGTTAGGACCCCTAATTGTTCTCCTGCTATTGTTGACCTTTGGGCCCTGTGCATTGAACAAGCATACAACCTTCATAAAAGAGAGAATAGGAGCAGGCAGCTGATGGTCCTGGACCAACAATATGAGACCCTGAGGACAGGACCTGAAGGGTATGAGTTAGCTACCCAAGACCTGAGTGTAGCTCTAGGATTGGAGCTTGTATAAGAAAAACAGTGGAATGAGGGACCCTAAGGGGTTTTCCAGTCCCACACCCTCCTTACAGCTTCCCCCTCCCGCCTGGAGTCAAGGCTGGACCAAGTTCCATTCTCCACCTACAGGAACATTCTTGAGTAAAAAAAATTCTCAGAATGACTGATACCCTCTGGGAAGTCCCAGGTAGAGTTCAAAAGTGTATCATGCTTGCTAGCCAATAGATCTGAAGGTCAATATGCTGAGCCAATACGTTTGAACTGTAACCTTGCTGATGTAACCTCTGCACCTAAAATGTATAAATACCGCTTGTAATAGCCATTCAGGATCACCTTCTTAGTAACTTACCTTGAGATGTAAGACCCCCTTTCAGGGACCCCCACTCTAGTCTCTGGAGAGAGAGTGCACCCAAAGAAACATGAGAATCCTTCTTGCTGCAAACACACGAGGCAGTTTAATGGCGGAGTTCCAGGTCAAAACGTATCTCATGCAGGAGACAGTGGATTTGACCCTGAGGCTCGAAAGCTAGGGGTTTTTATGAGGTAAAGGGATTAGGGGTGGGGAATTCAGCATAGCGACACACTGTTGGCTTATTCAAACATCAGCAAAAGAATACGTGCAGGTCAGGGTGTCAGAGTTGTTGACTCAGTTCAGATAGCCCTTTTATGTCCTCACATTCCTCTTTATCTTTATGGTTAAGCTGTTCCCAGGAATGCTTTAACTACGGGGCATGCCCAGGTTTGTTCTTCTTTGTTCTCAGCCCCAGGCAGCCTCTAGGCTCACAAACAACCAGCAATTTCTGAGTACTTTATAGGACTTACAGGTCTTGAAATTTCATCTTTCTTCCAGAGGGACTAATTGAAGGTCAACCTTGAAGCGCAGGACAATAAACCTCTTGAATCTCCTCAAAGTGATGGTGTCAGGGTGGATGGGGGACCTTCGGCCAGAGTATATTCTCAAGAAAGGGCTGAGTGCCCTCCTTATACAGCAGATTTGGAGAGTCACCTCTGCTCTTTCATGTGGACCTAGCAAGAAGGTACCACCTACAGCCAGGAAACACCCTCACTAGGCAGAGAACCTGTCAGTGCCGTAATCCAAAACTGCATACCCTCCAGGAATATGAGGGAGGCCTTTCTATTAAAAGACACCTGACTCATGGCATGTTGTTATAGCAGTCTGAATATGATGTCATTCAACATGAACTTCAAGAATGAGGTTGAAGAAACCACTCAAGATATTGGTGACTTAAGTTGCCAGGAAGTGCTTCCCCTCTCCCTTCCTCCATCCCTCCCCCTCCCCACTTCCCTCCTTTGCCCTCCCCTCCCTTCCTCCCCTCCCTCCCTCCTCTCCTTTTCCTCCCCTCCCCCCTCTGTCCCCTCACCTCCCTCCCCTCCCTCTCTCCCCTCCCCCATTTCCCTCCTTTGCCCCTCCCTCCCCCTTTGCACAAGGAATATGCTAAGCACATACTTCATTTCCAATCATCAAACTTCCAAGAAGTTCATATTACAGAATAAAGTATAGATTGTATTATAGAATGCTTAGGGCCAGAAGGTCTTTGATTTTGGATATGATCATCGGTTTGGGATACTATCATGTGCAATGAGCTATCTGGGAGGTAGTAACTGATTCACAAATGGCATTTGCATTCCATGTCACACAGGAAATAAGTTTGCGTAATATTTTTCGTAATCTTGCCCCAAAGACAAAGGTTTCATGGTGGTGTATTTTCTACCTGTGATGTTATACTAACACCTGGAAAGTTTCAGGTTTTGGGATGGGATTTAGTTCTGTCCCAGCACACACATAAGAGTTCAGTGGGGTTTTGTTTGTTTGTTTTGTTTTGTTTTGTTTTTCTTTTAGCATTTTGGGGTTTGGATTGGGGATGTTCATACAATATATATTCAAATGATAGAGGTTAAATAAAGGGAAATATCTGCAAGAAGAAGATTCTGGTTAAATATAAATCATACCGTGGCCACACCCAAGCACAGGCTTTCCCAGTGTGATGCCACACAAGCACTCTTAGCATTCCTGAGGGCATCTAATGCTGGCAACTGCCAGCACGGCTTCCCTCGTAAGTTGTTATGGGTAAGGGAGGTGTGCAGATTTCTCTGTCTTTTAACAAACTGGACAAACTCAGAGGAAGAGGAAAAGATTGCCCAATGTCCTAAAATGAAAAGGTTACAGAAAGTACTTCGCTACAGTATGCCTTGCACGAAGTAAGTGAGCAACCATTTTTATTTCAGAAATATAATACTTTTATTTCAGCTCTCTGTATGACAGCTAGGTGTACGAATTAAGAACTTGAGAATGCGTGGGCCAGAAAGCCAGATCAGTTTTTGCCTGATTTTTGTTTCCTAGAACAGCTAATGATTTGTGTCAGCAGGAAAGACTTGCTGTGGTGCCTGATGACCTGGGTGGTCTCCAGGTCTCACTCGGTGAGGTGAGGGGAGAGAAACAACTCCAGCACAATGAACCAGACCCCACGATCAGCGAGCAGAAGAAACCCATTCTTCCTTGTTTCTCTGGGGTGTTCCTTCACAGCACCGAGAAAGAAAGGGAAACAGAGTGTCTACAACTTTGAAACCTTTTAAAAGCAATCAGTTAAAGGATGTTTGTGGCCTTACTATTTATCTTTAAGATGGTTGTGTAGCACGCTGCTGATTCTGTCTGTGTTAATTAGTGTTAATTAGTGAGTCTCTCTTGTTGGTCATTAGATTGGCTCAGCATTTCCCCTTGGGCTCATCGTTGTCCACAGAGATAGGCTTCTACATCCCGGGAGTGTTTGCTTTGTTTTTGTTTGTTGGTTGGTTGGTTTTTGTTTTTGTTTTTTTTTTTTTTTGAGTTGAGGCTGGCCTTGGGTTTCTGGTGAGTCTCCTGACTCATGGTCCCAATGCTGTGATTACAGGTGTGTGTCTGGTAATCCTTGGAAATGTTTTAATTCATGAAGCTCTTACCAACAGGGTGTAATGTTCCAGATGAATGTGGGAGGCTCCTTGGGGTCTTTATTTCCTTCCCAGTACAATCCGAGGAAGTGTTACCTCTTGGATACTGGATTTTTTTTTTTTAATGTATATAAGTACACTGTTGCTATCTTCAGACTCACCAAAGAGGGCATCAGATCCCATTACAGATGGTTGTGAGCCACCATGTGATTGCTGGGAATTGAACCCAGGAACTCTAGAAGAACAGTCAGTGCTCTTAACCACTGAGTCATCTCTCCAGCCCAGATACTGGATTTTGTAACACGGAAATTCTTACCGGGTAATAGGGCAGAATAGTTGAGGTGAGGGATCCACAGCTTTCCCAGCCCAGGTCCCGGTTCTCATTAGACTGTCTTTGCACGTGCGCGCATGCGCACATGCGTATGCTGCGTTCCAGATTGATGTCCCCAGACTGTCCTTGGCTTATCTGTGTCTTCTCAGTAGAATGGTGCAAAGTTCAGGGTGGGGCAGGACAGGGGTGACCTTGGAAGCCCAGAACTGATCCGAAAGAGCCCAGAGGCCAAGCCTTTCTTGAGGGGAGGCTGAAGACCCAGGACCAAATCATTATTTCCGTTTCAATGGCTTTTGGGTAAACTTCAGAGCCCCAAGAGTCCCATAGCATGTGGATGAGACATGAGCACACAGAAGGCCAAGTGGAGAGGATGGCGAACGGTTTGCCTCGCGGGACCCCAGAAAGCCTGCCTCGGGGAACCCTAGAAAGCCTGCCTTGAGCATGCATAGGCTGGGCAACGCTCTCTGCTCCTTAAGATGGAATGATCACGCAGTCTGTGTGGTGGGGAGCTAAGGTGCAGGCCTTGCCAAGAGCTGCTGGGACGTTCTCATCCATGTGAGGAAAAGAGTCAATGAGATGCCTTCCAGCACGCTTTGGAGTTGCAGAGTGTAATGCAAGCGCGTGTTGTGATGGTGAGGGCGATCCGTAGGCACCATCTGCCACCACATTCTGCTTCCTCGGAAGGAAGGCTGGATTTCTAGTGCGTCCGTAACATTTTCTCTCCTCACGTGAATGAAGGAGCTGCTTGTTCTGGAACTCTGGCAACAGATCTGCCTTGGTGGATTCTAAGCTCCACTCATGGTCATTTCATTGTATGACTCTGAGCAAGTCTTCCGGTATCTACAGGGATTGCTTCCAGGGAGCTCAAATCTGTGGATGCTCAAGTCCCATGTATAAAACAAATTGCAGGACTCCAATTTGACCTCTGCACACCCTCCCATATATTTTAGAGAACTATTTTATTTTTATTTTATTTGTGTGTAAGTGTGTGTGCCCGCGCATGCACACGTATGCGTGTTTGTGTGCGTGTGATGCACGGGTAGAAGGGTAGAGAAGTCGAGGGGAGGGTGTGGTGAGCTTCTCAATGCTGGCCCTGGGACCTGAGCTCTGGTTCTCTGCAGAGTAAACCTTACGTCATCACTCTAGCCCTGCCCACATACTTCAATCCATCCCTGAACTATTCACAGTGCTGAACCCAACGGAGATGCTCTGTGAACCGCAGCTATACACTCCATTGTTAGGGACCAATGACTGGAAAAATGTCAGGGCATGTTCACTGCAAAACCAGTGATTTTTCGGTGGGTAGATGATTGATTCTGAAGACTCAGGAACCAAGCTTCCAAGAATTCTTTAATCTGTGAGACAGATGCAGAATCCTGAATATTTACATCTGTCTGACTTTCCATTGTTGTAACCTCATCCCTAAGGTTCCCTAAAGGCTTGAGTCTTTGAGACAAGAAAAAAATGAGACTCTCAGTACACAATAGCAAGTTCAAGAAGAAAAAGTGACGCCTTCTTTACAATTTCCTTCCTGTGGAACCAGGTGTCAGCCAAACAAAGGCAAAAATGACTGCTGGGCCAATTTGACACGAAACACGGTAGTTTACAGTCACAGCCACAGCCATCTGCCTTCTCTTTGCCATAACTGGATTCTTCAGAGTTATATCCTTCCTGACCACCTAGCACAGTCCTGCCCTCACTCTCATCCTCTGGAGTCTTGACATCCCCACTCTCTTCCTGACACATGGACTTATTCTTGTACCAGGCTCATTTTTCCATCCTGAGATAAACCTTTGGCTTGAATGAGGAATAGGCATAAATTTTTTGCAACCTACTTTTTTGGGTTTTTTTTTTCCGAGACAGGATTTCTCTCTGTATATCCCTGGCTGTCTTGGAACTCACTTTGTAGACCAGGCTGGCCTCGAACTCAGAAATGCGCCTGCCTCTGCCTCCTGAGCAACCTACTTTTAACAAGGGTTCAATCTCTCCTCCAGCCTACCACCCAGCAGAGGTTGTGGTAGAGAAAAGTTATTAGGATGTGGGGGAAGCGGACCTGTTCAGCCATTGTTCTTTAGAGGGGAGCTTGATCATCTCGGGCAGCAGTTCAGTCCCATCGCAAACACCAGATATGACTCAGCAGCTGCAGACCAGCCCTCTCAGCAGGCAGACGCCAGGCAGGAACCAGCAGCTGTAGTTCAATCCTGAAGAAACCACCAGGCTCACCAACTGGCCTGAGACAATGCCACAGAAGCAGCAAGCTGCCACAGGAACCTCATGAGCAGTTCTTGGATGAGTTTCTTTCAATGGCAGTGTTACCACAAGTTGAGCTCAACTGTGTAAGGTGAACGAATACATGTGTCTCGTTATCGAAGAATAGCAAGGTGGAGCAAACCAAACCTAGGCTCAGTGCTCGTCCCCAACTGTCTGTGGGGTCATATTTATATTTCTTCGTCATGGGTCCTTTCACGTGTCTGCTATATCGAAACACCCTTTCACCTGTGTGCCCCAGCAAAACATCATTTGACATAACGGACTTTCCAAAGAAATAGAAGTTTCTACATCAATGAGGGGTCACCCAAAGGCCAGCCTCGAGGGTGTTATCGGTGCCTCCTGCCTCTCTGTGACACTTCGATGTGCTCTGATCTCTCTAACGTACTTTCCTACTGACATGGACCATGATGGCTTATGTCTTACTAGGAGCAACAGTTTTTAGCTAGACGTCATTTTACAGCTTATGACTGTCAAGCAAAGCTTATTTCTCCTCTTCCTTCTCCTCCTCCTCCTCTGCCCCCCCCCCCCGTGTGTGTGTGTGTGTGTGTGTGTGTATGATCAAATATGTGTGTGTGGTGCGGTGGGCTGCTAAAGCCAGCAGAGCCAGGTGGTCAGGGTCAGCGTCTTCCTTTCTCTTGCTCTACCTTAGTTTTGAAACAACCTTTCATTAGTTCTGGGACTTGCTGTTCCCCGACTTTGAGCCCGACTTTGAGTGGGTGCTTGGGGTCTAAACTCAGGTCCTGCTGATGCTCAGCGAGCCCTTCCCCCACGGAGCCATCTCCTTTTCTGCCCCCACGCCCTTCAAAACCCGTAGATCTTACCTTCCTGCTGAGATCCGCTGTGGAAAGCCTTTTGGGGTACCGCTTGGCAGGAGTCTGACATTGGCTAAGGACAAAGAAGTGGGCCTCAGAGAGGACTCTGACATTGGCCTAGTACACGGAAGTAAGCTCTGGCAAGAATCTGACTTTAGGGCAAGATAAGGCAAGAATCTAACTTTAGGCTGTGATAGGGAAATAGGATAAGGCAGGAATTTTGGTTTTGGGTGGAACTAGGCCAAAAATCAGGCAAGATTTTTGGGCTTGGACGAGGAAGTGGGCTCAAGTATTTTGGTCATTATAGTAAGCCCTTTGTAACAACTATCAGGAGTAATCACAAGACTTGAGGCTTTGTTAGAGTTCCTTAATGTACAGCTGCTTTGTTCCTTATTGTACTGCTTGCCCAAAATACTCGCATGTAATTAAAATGTTATTAAAAAGTGGGTTGGAAAATAAAAATTTGCCTTCAATCTCAGAATTGACTGGGGTCACTCTACAGTGTTGCCTAACTGTCCATTTTCTTTTTAATCCTCACTCCTGCACTGGAGAGCCTATTGACTGACTGAGAACCTGTTGACTGACTGAGCGAGCTTGGTCAATCCATAGGGGACTCGCCAGCTAGATGGTTCTACCATATGCATGGGAGGCAAGGCTCTTTGACCACACCCTCACCCAGCCCGGGCTGACCTACAGCTTCCTGTTTATACTCAAAGGTGTCCACTGTCAGAGGCAACACTATCCAGTTCCTGAAGCCTATGTATGTGAACTCTCTGAACACATATGTAAAGTCTGGTGTAAGGGGACCTGGGCTCCAACTCAGCCATTTTACCCATGAGGAGGCTGAGGGCCAAGGAAGAAGTTATATCTACAAGGCAGCTTAACACAGTGGCAGCCCTGCACTGACAGCTCGGGCAGCCCGGCAAGATCCTTGGACCTTCAGGTGCCACACTTCCATCAAGCAAGAGGAGGTCGTGAGAACAACGGGCTAGGAGGGCCAAGGCACTGGGAGTCGGAGGATAGTCATGTGACTTTCTAGTCTCTTACCTCAAAAATAATTGGCATCGCATCTGCCCAGAACACACGTTAAGGCGTTTTCTTTCTCCCTTCAGGTTGGTGCCGCACAACTCCAGCCTCTGTTCTTAGCAAATGGGCAGATTTTAATTTTAATTTTTTTTAAAGAGAAAGAAAAGATTTTTTTTTCTCCTGAGGAGGTCACTCCTGTTAAATGTAGTTGTTATTTTACCCCAAGACAAGTGATGGAACCCTGTTATCCCTGAGAGATGTGTGTGTGTGTGTGTGTGTCTCTGTGTGTAGTGTGTCTCTGTGTGTACCTGTGTGTGTGTATGTTTGTGTGTCTGTGAGTGTGTATGTGTGTGTCTGTGTGTGTCTCTGTGTGTATGTGTATCTGTGAGTGTACATGTGTGTGTCTGTGTATCTGTGAGTGTGTCTGTGTGTGTATGTGTTTCTGTGTATCTGTGAGTATGTATATGTGTGTCTGAGTGTGTCTCTGTGTCTCTCTGTGTGTATGTGTATCTGTGAGTGTGTCTGTGTGTGTGTATATGTGTGTGTGAGTGTGTGTGTTCCTCGTTCTCCTGGGTGGCCCCTTCTGGTCTGTCCTGGTCTAAGCACTCTTAGCTCATGGTCCACAGGGGTTTTCCAGCTGGTCCAGTCGTTCTCCCACTAACTATGATCTCCAAGGACAGAACTGTGATCTTCCCATGGTGTCTTTAGGAGTTAGAGCCAGTGATGGTATATAAGCATCCTTAAATATTTTCTGCGTGAATAATGACATTTGACAAATTATGACAGGGGAGGGAAAGTATTCTAGAGACATTGTCTCACAGAGATGGCCAGTGCTGGTGTAACCCCAGCTTGTTAGACATAAAACTGTGGCCCTAAGTGACTGGATAGATTTGATTTAAGTTGCCCTTGAATTCGAATATCTAGTTCTTTAGAAATTTATCATCTTCTCTTTCCTCTTTGTTTCTGAAACAGTTTAGAATCAAAGCTGAGTTCAAGATCAGTGTGACTGGGCTACTTAGTGAATCTTCTGTCTGTTTTATGCTTGTATTTGAACTAAATCTAAGATTTACAAAAGACATTCAAGAAACCCGGTGAAGGAAGGCTGATGCTACCCTTCACAGAAAGAGTGCACTTGTAACTTGTCTTTAGAAATGGTTCCTGGGTCAAGTTTCATTAACAGGAAACTTGCCTTGTGCAGTGGTGCACGCCTTTAATCTGGAGGCAGAGGTCAAACCAAGGCCAGCCTGGTTTACAGAGTGAGTTCCAGGACAGCCAGGACTACACAGAAAAATACTTTTTTGTTTCATATATATATATATATACCAAATAGCAAAATCCCAAAAGAATACAATAGCAACAACAAAAACAACTGTAGGCTGACTTTCCCCTCATTTAGCCCTTTAAAATGGATCTTAAATATGAAAAAAAAGTCAACATTTGTTTATTTTCTTTTGGTTCAGGGCCAGAAGTGTAAGTTGCTGGAAGTGTTGCCCAGTCAGGAAGAGTCTGTGGAGTGAGCTTGAATGAGAAGGTTCTATTGAGTCAACTGTTTCCCCCCATGACATACACACACACACACACACACACACACACGGCTCCTTTATTCAGGTATCTATTCTTTGTTAATTTTCCTCGTGAAGAGAAAAGACTTAGCTATTGTTTTAGAAGAGATTTTTATTTTTACTTATGTGTATATGAGTTTGTGTAAGCGTATGCTACATGTATGTGAGTGTAGCCACATGTGTGTGAGTATAGTCACATGTGTGTGAGTGTAGCCACATGTGTGTGAGTATAGCCACTTGTGTGTGAGTGTAGCCACATGTGTGTGAGTAAAGCCACATGTGTGTGAGTGAAGCCACATGTATGTGAGTGTAGCCACATGTGTGTGAGTATAGCCATTTGTGTGTGAGTGTAGTCACATGTGTGTGAGTAAAGCCACTTGTGTGTGAGTGTAGCCACATGTATGTGAGTGTAGCCACATGTGTGTGAGTGTAGCCACATGTGTGTGAATATAGCCACTTGTGTGTGAGTGTAGTCACATGTGTGTGAGTAAAGCCACTTGTGAGTGTAGCCACATGTATGTGAGTGTAGCCACATGTGTGTGAGTGTAGCCACATGTGTGTGAGTGTAGCCACATGTATGTGAGTGTAGCCACATGTGTGTGAGTGTAGCCACATGTGTGTGAGTGTAGCCACATAACAGTGGTTCCATATGGCTTAGTTCATCTGTCGATGTGTGCCAGAATCACCATAAACGCGGCTTAGCACATACGCAGACTACAAGGTCGCGTTGAAATGTTTAAGGGATGAACTCCCCTGTGGGCAGGTGCACTCCAGGCTCCCTAGTCTTGCGTCTCATCCAGGAAGAAAGCTCAGATGCTGGAGGACGAACCAAGAGGGTAAGACTGTCAGATGTGCCACCAGGCGCCAACCAGTGTGGATTGTTCCTGCGCTGCTGGGATATCCGAGACTGTGAAGTCTGATTCTGCGCATTTGGGCTCCCAGCCTGCACTCTGTTGGGGAGGAGGAATTACAGCTTCCACGCACCAGGAGTCCAAGGCTGTGCTCCCAGAACAGAGGACGTGGCAGACAGCACTGGGTACAAGCTGATGCACGAGTGGGGGTGGACAGAGACAGTGGATGCCCTGAGGAGAGGGGCTGGAAAAGAAGAGGCTGGACACCTCAGTCTCCCCGTTACCCAGTTTGGTCAGGCTTGTGAGGATGCGCAGGCCGCCGGGCAGACCCACTTTCCCAGCAGCTCAGGACCCCAGGGAGGGAAGGTAGGTCAGGGCCATCTGTATCCACAACGGGGCTGAAACAGTTCTCTTGCAAGCGATGACGCAGAGACAGAAGCAGAGCAGACACGGCCATTATTTTAGGACTTTCTCAAATTGTTCTCAGATTTGGGAATTGGTTTCTAAAGAAAGTGTACACCCCATTCCTATTCTCTCTGAATGAAATGACCTCTTTATCTTTAATTGATGTTACAAGTATATTCCTAAATATATAAATAAATCTGCTCAGTCTGTATAGCCTTACTCGTATGTCTGTGCTTTTATGGTTCAGATGTTTGTGTATTGCTTTAGATTTGTCTGACTCGCTGCTCTTTCTGCGACAGCAGGTTGTAAAAGTCGGTTCAGACTAGCCAGAGAGGGGGTGGGCCTAGGCTTTGTAGAAATTCTGAACAATACATTCCTTTTAAAGGGTGGCAGTGTTTTTATACATCATCTTTCTGATTCACATAAAGACTCGAGCTGTTTAATCTTTCCGAGTAAGGGGCTGTCATGCCCTCCCCCACCCTCCCTAACCCCACACTGTGGAAACTGCAGACCTTCACTTTTCCTGGGCTTTGTCTGCTAGGACCTCCCTTCTAGACTCTGCATGCATCACTGGGTACCAGCTTTCCATTTGGGTGGAAATGGCAGGGTGTGGAGAAGGGAGAACAGGAGGGCGATAATCCTGTTTCTTTTTTCTCTCCCTATAACAAAAATATCACCACAAGGTGATTATAAGGAAGAGCTCTCTATCTCTTACAGTCAACGAGCTGGGGCGCTCCAGAGGGAGAGGTTCTCATCTGGCCACGCCTTGATGCTGCATCATCCTGAGGAGGCAGAGGACCAGGTGTTTCCTTTGGTCTGCTCAAGCCTCGCTCACTGGATCTATCTGTATCTCTCTCTCTTTCTTTCTTTGTTTCTTTCTTTTTGTTTGTTTGTTTGTTTCTTTCTTTCTTTCTTTCTTTCTTTCTTTCTTTCTTTCTTTCTTTCTTTCTTTCTTTCTTCCTTTCTTTCTGGCCTTGATCTATAGTCCTGGTACTCCCTGTGTGACCCAGGCTGGCCTTGAACTTGTGACAGTTCCTGAGTTCCGGGAGTCTAGGCACACACTACCATTCCTGGACATTGTCTCCTCATTACACTCTCTTTAGAGCAGTGATTCTCACCCTTCCTAAGGGAGCAATCCTTTGATACAGTTCCTCATGTCCTGGTGACCCCCAACCTTAAAAGTATTTTCATTGCTACCCCATAATAACTTCGCTAATTATATGAATAGTAATGTAAACACCGGATATGCAGGATGTCTGATATGAGACCCCTGTGAGAGGGTCTTTCAACCCCAAATGGCTCATGGCCCACAGGTTGAGAACCACTGCTGGCTTAGAGTGTCTGCCTGTCCCCTGCTTGGATCTGACCCAGTGCCTTCCTAAGTCCACGGTTTTTGGGTACCGTTCAATTCTCCTCTCCAGTGTCCCCTTGTAGCTGTGGCCACCTCCATGCATCTAACCCCACTCCCCCTGACTCTGCTTTTCCTTACTGTGCTCTTCTAGATCTTTCCCTCCTCCTGTTTTCACTACAAGTGGTGCCCTTGACTGACAAGCATCAGGTGTTCACCCTGTTGTTGATTTGAATACCGAATATTTATATTTATTGTCTCCATGACTGAGGATCAGTCCTCCACGGCATACCTGCGAGTGTGAGCCTCGGAGAGGCTATGCCAAGGCACACAGCTGGGCTTGAAGTCAGTGCTCCTGCCTCCCAAGTCTGAGCTCTTCCCTCTGCAGGCCATGCCAGCCTAGTGCTAGCTGAGTGTCAGCCGAGTGTCAGCCGAGCGCTCCTCCCTCTGCCTGCTGAACTTGGCTTGAACTTAGCAGAAGGTTGGTGTGTTCTAAAAACAGCTAATATGACTTCAGGGGTTTGAACTGTAGTAGAGTGCTTTTTGCTAACTCATTCATCAGAGACACTTGCCTGCCTCTGTAATTCACTGTGATTCTAAAAATTACCCCTGGCTCCCTAAAGGGCTCAATTTTAGACTCCCAGTGTCTTGACAATACAGGATTCACTTAAAACTGGAGCAGCAGGAATTTTTTTTTCTAGCACTTTCTTTTTATATCAGAAATTGGAAGTAGCAATCACTGTAGTTTATTCCCTGCAAAAAGATGTAGATAAACCTTTGTTAAGAGTGGGGCAAGGTGCAGCCTGGGCTTTGGCCTCTGACAGGCAAACACAATCACTATTTGATCAGATCAGCTCCTTAAAGAGTGAGGAGGAAGAGGAGGAAGAGGAGGAGGAGCAGGAGGAGGAGGAGGAGGAGGAGGAGGAGGAGGAGCCGCCACAGCCTGGCTTTGGCATCCTACAAATCCAGTTTCAAGCTCCAGCTGGGTGACCTTGGTACTCTCAGCTCCTCCCAGCCTTGGCTTCTTCAGCGGTGAGAGATGAGCAAACAGGTCATGAGGTCTCAGCAATGCTCCGTGATTCAGCTGCTAAGCCTCAGCCTGACACTTCAGCAGAGACGGCAATGTCACTTTGTAGAAACCCTGAATCACCATTAAGGACTGAGTGAGAGTGGAAGGACTGCTAGGGGAGGAAGATCCTGGAGTAAAACCTGTGCGACAGGGAAGCCTAGGGACAGGTTAGCCTGGGACTCTGCTTGGCTTGAGATAGACACATCCCTTTCCCAGCAAAGCAACTGAACCCACACCCTCTCAGAGCTACACACACACCCCTCTCCAAAGAAAGCAGTCAGGTCAAATCGCCCTGGCAGCTCTGACTCTCTTCCTGTGGCACCTTCTCAGAACTGTCTAGGACTGGCGGTTGAGTGCTGATCCGGCCTGGGCTGATGGAGCGCACTCTCAGTAGGTCACACTGTGTTCTCTAAGTGAACTTTTAGGGGGAACCCCCTGTTTACCATCTCATGTCTAGGCATGATTGGGCACACAGACAATTGAAGTCAGATGCATTAGGGTGAAAGACACACTGTGAACAATGGCTTACGTAACAGAACCCAGTCAGTTAAAACAAAAGTCTGCCCTTAGCAGCAAGTCCTCCTTCAGGTGCTCTGAAATCCTCTGTCTCCGGGTGTCCTGCTCCCTTGCAGAGTCTGAACTCTGTGCTTGCTACAGTTTACCTTCACTGGCAATCCCAGAACCACCATTCACCAGACAGAGACCATTGATTGACAGCACAGTGGGGCAGAATGCAGGGGATCATGGGTGGAGGAAGCCGTGTTGGCTTTGAGTGAAAAATGAGTCAGGTGACCCTTTGTTTTTTGTTTTTAAAAAATATTTATTTATTTATAAGTACACTGTAGCTGTCTTCAGGCACACCAGAAGAGGGCGTCAGATGTCATTACAGATTGTGAGCCACCATGTGGTTGCTGAGATTTGAACTTGGGACCTTTGGAAGAGCAGTCAGTGCACTTAACCACTGAGCCATCTCTCCAGCCCCCAGGTGACCCTTTGCTATTGGAGGGCAGCATTGTTCTTTGGGACAGACCCTTCCTGAATGCAAACTTTGGGTCCTAGAAGAAGCTGCTGAGGTACTCACTGAAAAGGTTCCTATGAAGTTTGAGGCCACCATCTTTGGCTGAGTTTCTGTATGAGAAGGCTGAAGGGAAAGCGGCTGTTTGGAACAACCCCACCCCAACCCTCCAGTGGTAGATAATCCACAGATTTTAGACAGAGGGTCACGAATGGCTGGCATTTTCCTAAAAGGGAGGGGCTTGGCTCACCAGGGAGTGGCACTGTTAGTAGGTGTGGCCCTGTTGGATGAATTGTGTCACTGTGGGGGTTACTCTGAGGCTCAGGATCTTCCCAGTGAAGAGACTCTCCTCTTGTTTGCCTTATGAAGAGAGTCTCTTGCTGGCTGCCTTCACTGCCATGCTCTCACCTTGATGATAATGGACTAAATCTCTGAACCTGTAAGCCAGCCCCAATTAAATGTTGTCCTTTTTAAGAGTTGCCTTGGTCATTGTGTCTCTGCACTGCAATGGAAACCCTATAGATAGCTGGCCAGAGGAGTTGGTTTGACAACATTGTTACTGGAAAAACTATGGTAATCAGTTACTATTCATATAGATAAAGCTTTAAACACAGTGCTTCTCCCATGAAACATTATCAAGAAATGGCAGGGATGGATGGAGAAATGCCTCAGTGGTTAAACTCTTTTATTTATTTATTTATTATTTATTTATTCATTCATTCATTCATTCATTCATTTATTTAATGGGGTACACGCTACAGTTTTTTTATTTTATTTTATTTTATTTTTTTTTTTATGGGTGGTTAAACTCTTACCAGCAAGATGGCTCAAGGCCGGTATGGAACCACAATTTACATTCCCAGAACTGGCAGAAATGCTAGGTTGGTGTGGTAACCTGCCTGTAATTCCAACACTCAGAAGGCAGAGATAGGAACTGTAGAGCAAACTGGTTATCCTGCCTAGCTGACATCTTTGTTACTTTTCTTGTTGCTGTGACAAGACACCATGACCAAGGCAACTTAGAGAATAAAAAGTTCATTGGGGGCTTAACAGTTTCAGAGGGTAAATCAATGAACATTATGGCAGGAAGCATGGCAGCAGGCAGCAGGCAGGCAGGCACTACAGCAGGCAGGCATGGCATGGCATTGCAGCAGTAGTGGAGAGATTACATTTTGAGACACATATATAAGGCAGAAGGCTAACTGAGAATGGTGTGTGCTTTTGAGATCTCAAAGCCCAACACCAGTGACACACATCCTTCCAGTGAGGCCCGCTGCTCCTGCTCCTTCCCAAACAGTACCACCAGTGGTGAATCAAACACTCACACTTGTGCTTCATAGCATAAGTGTGGAGGTCAGAAGACAATCTCAGGAGTTGGTTTTCCCTTTTCCATCCCATGGGTTTCAGGGATCAAACCCAGGTCTTTAGGTTTGTGTGGCAAACACTTTACCCCCCCTCCCCCCCAGCCTTCTTGCTGGCCCCAAGACAGGGTAACCATGGCTGACCTGGAACTTCACCAGAACCCTTGCACCAGGCCTGGCTAGAGATTTCCATAGAAAACCTCTGGTGCCCAGGCCCACAAATGCATGTGTGTGTGCACTGCCTGTGTGTATGCATGCATGTATGTGCTTGTGTATGTGTGTGTGTATGCATGCATGTGCATGCATGTACATGTGTGTTGGTGTGCATGTGTGCCTGCGTGTACTCTTGTGCATGTGTGTTTTGAAGGGAACCAGGAGAAGACTGGCATGCTCTGCAGGCTGCCAGGAGGAGGGTCTCAAAGCCCACACCCACAGTGACACACTTCCTCCAACAAGGCCATAATTCCTAATAGTGCCACTCCCTGGGCCAAGCATATTCAAACCACCACACGTTACAAGTAAAACATGGTTATTATTAATTGAAAATAAAGTTTGTTTCATATAATATATTCTGATCAGTTTCCCTTCTCTCATGTCTTCCCAAGTCCTCTTCACCTCCCCACCCTACCACTCCACACCTTTTCTCTCAAGACAGCAGACAAAAAAATGACAAACAATAAAACAGAATGAAAAACAAAGCACAAGAAATGCATGTGCATGCACGCACACACACACACACACACACACACACACACACATCACTGCACACACTCATTCACACATGCATGCATATGAGCACACACAGGCACACAGATGTACATACAAACACATGTACATGCAGTGTGCACAATGCATATGCAATACATGCACATGCATTCACACATCCATACACATGAACACACAGGCACATGTGTACATGTGTGCATGTGTATGCATACACAAGACCACATATGTGCACACACAATGTACATATACGAACACACATGCACATGCAATGCACATGAATTCACAAACACACAAGGACACACACACATGCACACAAATACTCCATAAAAACACAGAATCAGAAACCATAATATACAAGCAAAAGACCAGTAAGGTTTAAAAAAATGTCCAAGCAAAGCATTATGAGACAAGAAAACTTCCAAAATATCTTTGTGATGGCCTCCATGTCCATTTTATGCTAGACATGGGGCCTGCCCCTTAAATATGGTTTGAATACCCAGTGAGATTCCATTAGAGAAACAAAATTTTCTTTCTGAGTACTCATCAATTGGAGATCCCTTCTTGATTGGCAGTGGACACTTGTGCCTACTGTCCCATGTCAGCTTTGACCCCTGACTGGTTTGGAGCTGTGCAGGCCTGTGCAGGCCTGTGCATGCTGCCTCAAGCTCTGTGAGTGTGTATGTGTTCAGTCCATTCTTGTCTGGAAGCCTTCGTTCCCTTGGTGTGATTCATCTACTGTGGATCTTACAATCTTCCCACCTCTTCCGTACAGTTTTCCTAAGCCCTGAGGGAAGGGGTTTAATGAAGACACTACATTGATGTCTGAGTGTCCCAGGATCTCTCATTATCCAGCTGTGGGCCTCTGGATTAGGGGCTACCTCCTGCAGGAGGACGCCTCTCTGATAAAGGGAAGGTGAGACTCCTATCTAAGGCTGAAGTAGAATGCTGTGGAGTAATTTTACCGCTACATTCCTTTAGCAGAACGAGCATATTTGGCCCCCACTAGTCTCAGAGCCTTGGCTGAGTGCTGTCATTGCTCGGAGTGAGCCTTAAATCCAATCACATAGTGGTTGGTTACTACCACAATGTTTATTCCTCTCCAATAAAACATTATCAGATAGAAATGTATTCTAGAGACTCATGCTATTGTCTGTCACCGAGACCGGTAAAGCTCTTTTGAAAACAATCCCCAAAGTCATAACTGCAGTTATAGAAGCAGGTTTTCTGCTGGTTACAGCATCTATAAATTCCAAACTGAAGTGGAAATGGTTTACCCCGAAACACCCTGTGATGCTTGGTGTGCTCTGTGTTGCTGGTTGTGTTAGTCATGGTCTCAGAAGGAAATAGTTTGCACTCTCAAGTTACTACCAGGGAGATGAAAACAATTTTAAGCCATTTGCAGAATCACAGGAAACTGGATCAGGGGTGAAATAGCCCCAAGGCTAGCACAGGAGGGTTGATTAACACCCATGGGTCTGGGGCTAGGCGAGGGAGAGATTATCAGAAGCCAGACATGGTTGCCTTGAGGGAGCAGAGACCACAGGAGAGCGACCTCTTTACTTCCTGGAAGAGGGCAGAGCAATGGGAACACACCCTCTCTGTGCCTTTCTAACTTTTTCTTGGGACCCTGAAGGGAGGTCTCATCTGGACACCACAAGGCAAAGATGTCATTCTTTCTTATGGGCTCCTAGGAGATAGTGGGCCAGAGAAGTAGAGACGGAAACCCAAGGAACCAGCAGACACACCCTACACCCTGCATCTCCCTTTAAGAACACAAGGATGCTGTCCAGCGAGCTTGGATGACTTGCCTAGAGTCTCGAGGTAAGTCAAGCCCTCCTGTCCTGGTTTCTACCTCTTTTCCTGGTTTCCTCCTCTAGATAAGGAAGTGGTCCTGTCAGCTTACTTTAGGTTTGGAGTTGAGGAGACGGGTTGAGCCTCTTCCAGGAATTTCCGGTGTCAGGGTCAGCTGTGGACCCAGGATGAGCCTTCAGGTCCAAAGTGAAAGTGCAACTGTTCAGGAGAATTGCAGAGCCAAGAGCCCGTTGGCTTTGGGCCATATTCTCAGTTCAAACACTTTCTCAGCAAGCACAGAAGGTGACAGTGTATGGAAATACCAGGAACAGGGTACTAATTCCAGCCGGTGAATATCCAGGAGGATTCTTGCCTGGAAAGCCACACAGTTGCAGAGAGCTGTCTTGGCTCTCTGGTAACGAGCATCACATTCATTTGGCTTCCCAAACATGCTCCCTTGACCTGACTCTCCTACGGTGTTTGCTTAAGAGGATCTCTCTATTTAAAAGATTGATTTATTTTTATTTTGTGTGTATGGATGTTTTTCGTGTATGTATGTATGTATGTATGTATGTATGTATGTATGTATGTATGTTTGTATGCATGCATGCATCACCCTCAGAGGTCAGAAGAGGGCGCCAGCTCCCCTGGCACTGCCGGTACGGATGACTGTGAGAGTCTATGTAGGTTCTAGGAATAAAACCTGGGTCCTCTGCAAGAGCAGCCAGTGAGTGCTCTTAACTCCGAGCCATCTCTCAAATCCCAAGAAGTTCTCTTAGGAGAACACACCTAGCAGTGGAGGTGTGGATGATATCTATCCACTTACTCTGGCTGTGGTGTGGGGATGTTAGTGACTGGGATGCCTGCAACCTAGAGCTCAGAGCCACCTCAGTTTGAAGCGAGAGTTGTACGAGTTGTACGTGGTTGTGCCAGGGTCTTGTGTTTCTTTTGTTTAGCTAGAAATTACAGCCAAGCAAGCTCTATTGTGAGGTGAAAGGTATTTGTTTAGCCATAATTTAAGGCCTTGCAGGTATCTCACAGACCATATGAGCCAGAGTCTCTGAAAAGTCTAAGCACCTTGGGCAACTCTTTACCACAGATAATCACAACCTGGCTATGCTCAGCCACCTTTCCTGCATTTCCCTACCAGGCCGTCCCACCTTGAGCACCAGTGAGTGACAGTGCCTGCCTTTGTGCTCACAACCCTTCCACCCTGCAGCGTTGATTAACCCTCTGGGTTTGCTGATGTCTCAACAATAGCAGCAGCAGCAACAACAACAACAACAACAACAACACAAATTGTCTACTCAGGTTCTGGTTGATGGGGCTCTGCGGCGGTTGGGGGGCAGTGGGGGTGACTCTCTGCATTCTCCTCCAAGAGCCATTAGAACACTTGACTTCCTTGGTATCCTAGGCAACCAGGGTCACCCTGAACTCCTCTTCTGTCTGCTACAACAGCTCAGCCTCCTTGTCATTCAGAGGTTTTCAAGTCAAACAGCATCAGTTCGTGGTGTGAGTGAGGTCGGCTGTCACTGGGTAGCCCACAAGGTCAAGTATCAGTGGCCTCTGTTGATCTGGGACCCTCTGGTAGGACTGTGCCACCAGAGACCTTGTTTCAACTCAAATCTCCTAGCAAATGACTTCAATATAAATGAATTTGGCTATGTATGCTCGGTAGGGCAGTCTCCCAGCTGCAATTCAGAAAGCATTAAAAACAAACAAACAAACAAATGGAACCTGTGTGTCACCTGTGGGGTATCCTATAGGATTAATTTCTAAGAACAGTGTCATCCACTCCCATAGTAAACTCACACAGTGGGGCCAGAAGGATCACTCAGGAGGAAAAGGAATTTTTTGTGAACCCCCCACAACTTGAGATTAACCCCTCAAATCTTACAGCAGAAGGGGAGAACTGACCTCCGAAAATTGTCCAACACAGCACACACGGGATACCTTTCTCTCAGAAACAAAATGAAAACGAGAAACAAACCCTCAGGAAAAAAACGAAAATCAGAACGGAAAAGCAAAAGACCAGTATGGGGCAGAGGGCGGGGTGAGGGGTGGTGCAGGAGGATAATCAAAACAAAGCGCAATCAAACCATCAAACCGAAAGCCCACAGAAATCCCTCTGAGTTCACTTTGTGGTGTCCAACCATTCCTCTAGATCTTCAGAGAAACCCAGCCCCTCTCAGGACACTGCCTGGCTTCCCTATTCTTTTTTACAACTGCCTGGGGGTGGGGGGTGGGGATCATGTTCCCTGGCGCTCAGTCACTACCTTGCCTTCTCTAGACAACAACACTCACTGTTCAAACGTTGCAAGCGCATCCCCAGCAGCAGCCCACGTTCCTCCTTAAGACATTAGGGATACTACAGAAACATCAGAGGACAGTGACGTCAGAGTGGGCTTCCCTGGACCAACAGCATCTCAGCGCCAGTCTCACGATCTCGACTCCACAGCCCCTAAGTCTTGGGAGTGGGCCCGAGCCCTCTAGGATTTTAAACAAGTTCATTGTGTGATTCTAATGCATGATGAATTAGCCTTAAAATAAGATGCCTTTCTTGCCTCCTTCTTTACCCTTCTGTCTGGCTGACATCGCCAACACGTTTTGCTCTGCTCTGCTCTCCCACGGTGCCACAGTGCTCCCCACTACTCACCAAGGGGGCGAATCTGACCAAGTTTTCCTAGGCTCTGGAATTTGGAAAGGCCACCTGGATATCCGTGCTGTTGTTTCTTGTCAAGATAAACCCTAGTCTCTCAGCACTGCAAATGCCAGGAGCCAGGAACTGGTAAACCCTGGACGGAATAACAGAGTGGGCACTCCAACATCTCCAGCAGAGGTGCTCTGTGGTAGTGTATGTCTCTCTAGCTATCGCACCCTGAGGGAGGAGGCTCTCTGGAAAGGTCTGTATGTTACAACAAGCTGTGTTTTCATTGTTGGTTTGGAATAAGGGAAAGTTGGTTTATAACCTAGGCAGCCTCAAATGCCTGTCTTTCCCGAATCAGCCCACCCCGATCCCCGTCAGCTCTTGTGTGAATTGAGTTATTGGTTTGTTTAGAGGTTTCTTTCTTTCCTTTTTTTTTTTTTTTTTTTTAAAGATTTATTTATTTATTATATGTAAGTACACTGTAGCTGTCTTCAGACGCAGCAGAAGAGGGCATCAGATCTCATTACGGGTGGTTGTGAGCCACCATGTGGTTGCTGGGATTTGAACTTCGGACCTTCGGAAGAGCAGGCGGGTGCTCTTACCAACTGAGCCATCTCACCAGCCCCGGTTAGAGGTTTCAATAGGCTGGGATGGCTTACACCTTTAATCCCAGCACTTGGGAGGCAGAGGCAGGCAGATATCTGAGTTTGAGGCCAGCCTGGTCTACAGAGTGAGATCCAGAACATCCAGGGCTCCAAAGATAACTTAAAAAAAAAAAAAAAAAAAAAAAAAAAGACAACAGCCCAGCAATGCTATGCCATGTCCCTCCCCCATCGCCCCTCCCAGGACCTGTGATTGCTCTAGGTTTCCATGGATAACCCAGGGTGAGCCTACTATGTGCTGGTGAGGAGAATATCAACCTGTTCAATAGCAATGCAGGCAACCTTGGTACTCTTTGCTACAGATGTCCTCACAGGTCATGAAGACAAGGAGGTGGAACGCCTTGTCAGGCCATCCCGTCCACCTCAGCTTAGAAGTCTTTCCTTTTCGTTAGTGTTTGAGCAATAAGGCATTTCATTTTAGTCATTCCAAATCCCTCGACTCTCGAAACACACATGCAGAGTTGAAAATGTGGCTTTAAAAAAGAAAACATGGAACTTTGGTGAGCCTTCAATTAAGAGCGTCCTACGCTAACTGAAGACACAGTCGTGGGCCTTGTATGGCCTCTAGATCAATAGCTGGCAATCCCTACTTAGAGCTACCGTCCAGTACCCACCCAGGTGCTGACATTCTCCCTGTGCTCCCTCTGGACCGGTTGTTCTTAACCCTTTGGGGTGAGCGACCCTTTCATAGATATTTATATTACGATCCATAACAGTAGGAAGATTACGTTTATGAAGTAGAAACAAAAATGATTTTCTGGTTGGGGGTCACAGCCACATGAGGAGCTGTGTTAACAGGCTGCAGCCTCGGGAAGGGTGCGAACCACTTCATCTGTCGACAAAAAGTCCCCTTTCCAAACCCAGTGCTCTCGCTGTCTCAGGAAACCCCTGATGGCCATGTTTGCACACATCCTCTCTGATAGACAAATGACGACTAGGTCTCTCTTCCTGAAGCACAGGGTGAACCCTGGCAGCCGCGGCACCTGACAGGGCTTTGCGTGCATAACGGATGCAGGCAGTGTGATGTGCAGCTTGAGGGCTTTGTGCCTGATCTCAAGCTTTATCACCAAGCCACACCCCAGCTCTGTTTAAGTGTGTTTTAAACTTGTCATATATGCGATACTTATTTTTGGTCAGAATATAGGAATTCTTTAGCTGCAAGAGCCCTTGAAAATTATATGTCAACTCACTCCCCCCCCTCCCGCCCCCACATCCACCCCATAGGTTTTGCAGAAAGGAGCGAATTTTGGCTCAGATGATTAGCTGAAGATCTCAGAGAGCAGAACTGGGAAGTCGCTCGCTAGCACGGCTTGTCCTGATAGATTTTTATGGCAGAATTGGCTAGACTTTCGCTTAGCTCATCATGGGACAGTATGAATGAATCTTTTAAAAGATTTTTATTTTAAAGAAGATTTATTTTAATTAATACATATGTAAGCACACGTCCCTCGGTGTGTGCGGTATGTGTGTGGTGTATGGAGGGATGTGGGTGTTTGTAAGATGTGCATATGTGTGTGTAAGGGGTGTGTATGTAGAGGTATGCATGCATTTGTGTATGTGTATGGAGGTGTATGTGTGTGTGTATGGAGGTGTATGTGTGTGTGAGAGGAGTGTGGTGTGGGGCTGTGTGTATGGAGGTATGTGTGTGTGTGTGTGTCTGGAGGGATGTGTTTGTAGGGTATGAATATATGTGTGTAGAGGGATGTGGGTGTTTGTAGGGTGTGAATATATGTGTGTGTGTGGGGGGGTGTGTGTATGGAGGGGTGTGTGTGTAGAGGTATGCATGTATATGTAGGTATATTCGTGTGTGTGTGTGTGTGTGTGTGTATGTGTGGTATATGGAGGGGTGTGTGGGTTGTGCGTGTGAATGCAGTGCAGTGCTCATGGAGGCCAGAAGGCACTGGATCCCCTGGACCTGAGCTATATATAGGAGGATGTCAGTCATCTAAAGTGGGTGCTGGGATCTGAACTTGGGTCCTTTACAAGAGCAGCATATGCTCTGCTAAGCTGTCTCTCCAGCCTTTTATTTTTATTTTAGTGTATGTGTGAATGTCTGCATGAGGGTAATGGAGTGTGTGTGTGCACTCGTGTTCATGTACGTGCATGTATATTCGTATGCAAGTGCATGTTTGTGTGTGTGTTCCCAAGGAGGCCAGAAGATATTTATTTTATGTATGTGAGCACACTGTCACTCTCTTCAGACACATCAGAAGAGAACATCAGATCTCATTACAGATGGCTGTGAGCCATCATGTGGTTGCTGGGAATTGAACTCAGGACCTCTGGAAGAGCGGTCAGTGCTCTTAACCTCTGAGCCATCTCTCCAGCCCCCAAGGACGCATTTTTTAAAGCAGGACTATTGCTCTCAAACCTGACTGGTGAGAGTACAGGGGAGAGACTTGGGGATTTGCAGGTCTTTTATTCATTATGTCTCCCTGAGGCTTTAAGGCTTAGCTTGGCATCAGATAGAGACTTAGCTCCATCTGCTGTGCAGGCTGAGTGTCTTTCTGGCTGTCCTTAATTCCCAAAGCTGAATCACAACCATCATTTCACGTCTCGAAAATTTAAAACTGAGCCAACATCATATGCTCCCGACTAGGAGAAAGGCTAGTATCTCCTGTGGGCTACCCCTCTCTGAGTGTTTAGGACCCAGAGGGTTATAGGGTCTGGTGGTCGGGGACAGGCAGGTGGCAGGAAAAAAAGCCAAGGTTCAATCAGTACTATGGTTCCTTCTGGCTGTCATGTGGCCTTCAGAGCTAACTCTGAGCTCTTCCAAGGTAGAGAGGAAAGAATCTCCTTTGGGCAAACATAGCCCTTGGCAGTTGGTGCGGCCAGTGACACCTGGGCTAGACTCCAGTAACCACTTGCTTGTTTGAGCTAAGGGCTCCCCACGTGAGAAGGTTACCCTGATTAAGGAGGTCCTCTAGCTCTTCCCACTCCTGTCTGACAGAGGGAGGCTGGCTTCAATACTGACTGTCCTCTGTAGAGCCACTGTGGTCCCTGGGGGAGGATGAGGATCCCTGCTTTCTCCATCCCTAGGCTCACACATTTTACAGCTCAGTCCTTTCAGTTCTCAGTGGCCATATTACTCAGCATTTCTGTCGATGCAAGAAAACACCATGGTCAAAACGCAAGCTGGGGAGGAAGGGGTTTATCTGCCTCACACTTCCACATCCGTATTCTATCACTGAAGGAAGTCAGGACAGGAACTCCAATAGAATGGGACCCTGGAGACTGGAGCTGATGCAGAGGTTGCTAGTTCCACATGGGTTGCTCAGCCTGCTTGCTTATAGAACGCAGGACCACCAGCCCAGGGATGGCTCCACCCACAATGGACTGGACCATCCTCCATCAACCACTGTGGTGGTTTGAATATGCTTGATCCAAGGGAACGATACGGTTAAGAGGTGTGGCCTTATTGGAGGAGGTGTGGCCTTGTGAGAGGAAGTGTATCACTATGGAGGTGGGGCTTTACATATGCTCAAGTCTGGCCAGTGTGAAAATGTCTCCTGCTGCCTTTCAGTCAAGTTGTAGAATTCTCAGCTCCCCCAGCACCGTGTCTGCCTGCACATCACCATGGACTGAACCTCTGAAACTGTAAGCCAGCTCCAATTAACTGCTTTCTTTTATAAGAATTGCTTTGATCATGTTGTCCCTTCATAGCCATGAAACCCTAATTAAGATAACCACTGAAGAGAGCGGGTTCCTCCTCTCAGTGATTTTAGCTTGTGTCAAGTTGACATTAAACTGTCCAGCACAACTGACTCCTTGTCAACCTGACACAGACATCACTTTCCTTTCTCATTCATCCCCACGGTCTCACATTAAAAATACAAATAACTTTAAAAAAAACCTCGCAGTTTTTACAAACTCAATCACGTTAAAAATTCAAAGTGCCTCAAACTACGCGTTCCTGTAAAATAAAATAAAGTTAAATATTTTCTTACTTCGAGAGAGAAGAACCAGAGAAAAGTCACAACGAAATCAAAGCAAAAGCAAACTCCCAAAAGTGTAAATCACTGAGCATTCAATATCTGAGCTCCACTCATGGTCTTCTGGGCTCCTCCAAGGGGCGTGGGTCATTCTCTGGCTCTGAAGCACACACAGCTTGTCTTCCAGGCCTCGCTGGCTCCACTGCACAGCAGCTGCTATTCTTGGTGGTCATCCATGGTACTGCCATTTCCAAAAGGCCGGGGGGTTTCTGCTCTCATCAGTAGCTTTTCATTGACTCTCTTCACGGTGCCAAGCCTCACCTTCTCTTTCCTGGTCCCTTCAGTCCTAGGACTTCAACTGCCACCAAGGCTGCACCTTCCCCGGTGGCCTCTCCTGGCCTCTCACAGTGCCAAGCCTCAGCTGTTTTCCATGGCCCCTTCCTGACTTCAAAACTGGTACCATCTGGATGACTCTTATACTACCAAGTTCAGATGCCAGCATGAGGTACAAACTTGGCTGCCTCTGGAACACAGCTTCTGTGTGCTGACTCTCAGGAAACACTTCCCATAAGAGTTAACCTCAACCTCTTAATCACTGATAATTTCTCAGCTCCGGCTGGCCAGTATCCAGTATCCCAACAAAGCAAAGGTTTCACGTTAGTAGTTCTACTATCGTGTTAAACACAGCTGATTCTTGGGCCCCAGCTAACCAGACTCATGAAATCTCAAATCAAAATAGCAAATGGTCCCGATAGTTTTTAAACTTCCCTCTGAAACTTCACAAGACAGGCCTCATCTTTAAAAAAAAAATATTTATGAGTATACCATCTTCATGCTCCCCAGAGGAGGGCAATGGATCCCATTACAGGTGATTTCGAGCCACCTTGTGGTTGCTGGGAATTGAACTCAGGACCTCTAGAAGAAGAGTCTTAACCACTGAGCCGTATCTCCGCCCCCCTAGGCCCCATCTTCTGTTCTGCTTTTAACATTCTTATCTTCCAAGCTCCTACAGTACACTCACCAGGTACTGAGCACTCTGGCTTTTCTAGCCTCAAGTTCCAAAGTCCTTCCATAATCTTCCCCAAAATAACATGGTCAGGGTTGTCATAGCTCTACCCTACTATACCCTACCATCTTGATACCAACTTGCTTTAGTTAGGGTTTCTATTGCTGTGATGAAATATCATGACCAAAAGCAAGCTGGGGAAGGAAGGACTTATTTAGCTTAACACTTCCAGATCACTGTAGAAAATCAGGACAGGACTTAGGAGAAGGACCTGGCGGCAGGAACTGATGTAGAGGCCACGGATGGGTGCTGCTTACTGGTTTGCTCTGCATGGTTTGCCTCGTCTGTCTTGCTCAGTCTATTTTCTTATAGAACCCATGACCACCAGTCCAGAGATGGCATCACCCACTGTAGGCTAGGGCCACCCCTACCAATTACAGTGTGGAGGCATTTTCTTAATTGATGTTCCCTCCTCTCAGATGACTCTGGCGTGTGTCAAGTTGACATAAAGCTATCCAGAAGAGTGGCCATTCCAGGAGGTAAGAAGACCCTGGGGTTGGCTGTGTGGTCTCCTCTTCTCCCTGGAGAACTTTGTGCTTCAGGCTCTGAACAGAGGTAGTCTGAGCTCTGCTCTTTTGCTAACCACAGGGAACCATTTCTTCTCTTAAAGACTGAAGTATCTGCAGTGAGACCCACCCCTTTTCTTATTTTGACGTCTCACTTGTTCTGAAACAGAACAACTTCTATCATGGGGCAAAAAGGCACAAAACCAGAGACCTCTTGACATGGACACATAGCACATTGCAGTATGGTCTTTCCTGGTCTCCAGGGTGCAAACGATGCTAGGAGTCAGATCTCATGTGCAGAAGAAGTCAGCCAGCGGCTTCAAACCTTCAGTGGGAACTGCCAAGCATTCTGATCTTCCAGGAACTCATCCAGGCGTCTGGGGGAACGGCTCTGTCTTTATTTGCATATGGAATTCTGGGGGCTGACTCATTCTCTGAGCAGCTGGCCTCACTTGTGGTTTGTGCAAACCCACGCTGAGAAGTTGAGGCCAGGCTCTGGTCAAGGGCTGGGTCTAATGCAACCCTAGGGCAGCTGGGTCGCTTATATTATCTCTGGTCTTCCTGCTTTCTTCTCATTGAACTAAACAGCTAGGGGGCAGGTCCTCAGTCAGCATCCACAAAGCCACTGCATACATGGAGCATTCCAACACACTAGGAAGGCTTAGCTTTCTGTTTAGAATTCTAGCAAACAAGCTACGAACGTTTAAAAAGACAACCCCCTTCTCTCCGGCTCAGTGAAAGCAAAACCAGGCAGCAAAATCAATAAATCATTAACTTAAAGGACGGCCTTTCGAGGCTCGCTGCCTGGCTTGCTTTGCCAAGTGACAGAAGGGTCACTGACTTCACCGTGGAAAGGAAGTTGGTAATGATTTCCCCTAGCTCGCGAACTCTTGCCGCGCTTGCGCTGACGGTGTAGGACTTAAAAGCGAGGCTATATCGCCCTCTCGTGGACGCTGTGTGCATAACCTGTGATGCACAAAGCTTTGAGCTACAAATCACAAATACCGACCAATAAGATACAGAACTCAGGGAGTGTCAAACTGGATTGTTGTAATGCACACACACTGTTCAGGAACAAGTGGCACGCCTTAGGACTCGTTCGAGAAAAGCGTATCTAAGTGGCTTTGTCAAATATCAGTACTATGAATGCCCCTTTTAATCTAGCGTATTTCCCCCAAGCTTTCTTACAATGTACAGGACAAACTGCAAGTTGTGAGATGATGATTCCAAGTTAGTTAGCATATTTGTCACCTCACATACCTCCTTTTTTTTCCTTCTTCACAAGAACACTTAGTCTCTTAGCAAGTTTTGCATATGCAGTGGAGTGAAGCCTGTGAGTAAGACCAGCTTGGAGACGTTTCCTTCTGAGAGCCGGGGAATGGGGTAGCAGGACCCGAGGCCGTGTGCTGAGCTGCAGGGTTTATTGTCTGAGCTAAAGGGATTCTCTCTACCCCACCTGATCTTTACAGCTGTTCTGGGAGTCTCAATTACTTCTGTTTTGACCAAGACAATTTAATTGGGTGTCTGTTGAAGGAAAAGGCCTGGAATCGATATTGTAGCAAAGTGTACCTCAGTGGCTAATTAGTGAACTCGACCTTGGGTTAGCATTGCTGGGAGAAAGCTGCCCGCTCTGAACACCACTAGCAAGTCCCATGTGCTGTCTGCTGTTGATGATCAACACTGTCCTCGTTACCTAGAAGAATGGCACATTGTAGAGAGACTATCGGTTGTTCATTTAAAATAATCATAGTTTAATTAAACAACCTGAGAGGTGTCAATACTTTGTCCTGATTTGCACTGAAATAATCAGTGTAATAAAACTTCTGGGGATGCCTAAAACTTGGTCCAATTATAAATGCCAAGTGGGGGGACAATGAGATAGCTCAGTGGGGGGACATTAAGATAGCTGAGTGGGGGGCAGTGAGATGACTCAGTGGGGATAGTGAGATGTCTCAGTGGGGACAGTGAGATAGCTCAGTGGGGGAAACAGTGAGATAGATAACTCAGTAAGGGGGGCAGTGAGATAGCTTAGTGGGGGGGAATGAGATGTCTTGGGGGGGGGGTGGACAGTGAGATAGCCCAGTGTGCAAAAGTGTGTGTTGTGCAGGCATGGTGCTATGGCTCCATTCCCAGTACGCATGAACGTCGAGAGAACCAGCTCTGTAGCGTTGCCCCGCCTCCGCCTATCATAGAGAACCAGCTCTGGAGCGTTGCCCCGCCCCTGCCTATCATAGAGAACCAGCTCTGTAGCATCGCCCCGCCCCCGCCTATCATAGAGAACCAGCTCTGGAGCGTTGCCCCGCCCAGCCTATCATAGAGAACCAGCTCTGTAGCGTAGCCCCGCCCCCGCCTATCATAGAGAACCAGCTCTGGAGCGTTGCCCCGCCCAGCCTATCATAGAGAACCAGCTCTGTAGCGTAGCCCCGCCCAGCCTATCCTAGCCAGAAGAACAGTACAAGAGTGAGTCATTTCTGCACAAAGTGACTTTTTGTTAAATGGACACACACAGGGCCCAACAAAGCATTGATCTGGTCTCAGAATTTTGTTATTTTAAGACAGTTTACAGCAGAGCCAGCTTCAGCTATGCATTTGCAACAGCGCAGAACCAGAAGCATAATAAACACGACAGAGGAGGTGTGAAACGTATTCTATGAATACATTTGAAATGTGCTTGATTGAAAGGCAGATCGGACCATCTATCGGTGATGGGAAGTAGTGATTTCTCCCTGGCTGTCTCATTAAATAAAAGTCTAGAATTGATCTATTTGGGCGGTGAGGGGGCCATCAATCCCGGCAGGCTTTTAAAGATTAGTGTTTTGAGTGGACTGTTGTGATTCTGGTTCTGAGTTCTTGTTAGCCAGTAGGATTATTGTCATGTTAAAGATAGTCTATTATATAACATAAGCCTGTCTGAGACTAAACTTATGCATAAAATACTCCCAGGTGCCAAAGCGTCACTGAGTCACAGCTCATGAATAGCCCTGATTTTACCCCAGCTGTATTTTTGACATGCTAGTAATTTAACTTTTTTTTAGATTTATTTATTTTATGTGTATGAGTGTTTTTCCTGAGTATATGTGTGTGTGCATGCCATGTGCATGTCTGGTGCTGATGGGGTCCAGAAAAGGGCATTGGACCCCGGAACTGGATTACAGATGATTGTGAGCCACTGTTTGTTGCCTGGGTGTTCTGGAGGAACAGACAGTGCCCTGACCACTGAGCCATCTCTTCACAGACAGTGCCCTGACCACTGAGCCATCTCTCCACGGACAGTGCCCTCTCTGACCACTGAGCCGTCTCTCCATGGACAGTGCCCTCCCTGACCACTGAGCCGTCTCTCCACGGACAGTGCCCTCCCTGACCACTGAGCCGTCTCTCCACGGACAGTGCCCTCCCTGACCACTGAGCCGTCTCTCCACGGACAGTGCCCTCCCTGACCACTGAGCCATCTCTCCACAGACAGTGCCCTGACCACTGAGCCATCTCTCCACAGACAGTGCCCTCCCTGACCACTGAGCCGTCTCTCCACAGACAGTGCCCTCCCTGACCACTGAGCCGTCTCTCCACAGACAGTGCCCTGACCACTGAGCCATCTCTCCACAGACAGTGCCCTGACCACTGAGCCATCTCTCCACAGACAGTGCCCTCCCTGACCACTGAGCTGTCTCTCCACAGACAGTGCCCTGACCACTGAGCCATCTCTCCACAGACAGTGCCTTCCCTGACCACTGAGCCATCTCTCCACAGACAGTGCCCTCCCTGACCACTGAGCCGTCTCTCCACAGACAGTGCCCTGACCACTGAGCCATCTCTCCACAGACAGTGCCCTGACCACTGAGCCATCTCTCCACAGACAGTGCCCTCCCTGACCACTGAGCCATCTCTCCACAGACAGTGCCCTCCCTGACCACTGAGCCATCTCTCCACAGACAGTGCCCTCCCTGACCACTGAGCCATCTCTCCACAGACAGTGCCCTGACCACTGAGCCATCTCTCCACAGACAGTGCCCTGACCACTGAGCCATCTCTCCACAGACAGTGCCCTGACCACTGAGCCATCTCTCCACAGACAGTGCCCTCCCTGACCACTGAGCCATCTCTCCACAGACAGTGCCCTCCCTGACCACTGAGCCATCTCTCCACAGACAGTGCCCTGACCACTGAGCCATCTCTCCACAGACAGTGCCCTCCCTGACCACTGAGCCATCTCTGCAGCCCTCACTCTCTCATGGTGTCCCCATGGAGAGTTAACCCACAAGACCTTCCAGGAAGTGAATGGTAGGGACGCATAGAGCTCCCCCACTTAGAGGCCACATTTAAAACAGCACGAGACTCCTGACTTTGTTTTGTAATTTGCCACTTGTAGAGGGATGGAGCTGTCTGTTACAAGCTTGCCCTGAAACATGAGAGCTTGATCGTCAGAGCACACACATGCAGACACTGGCCATGGCAGCACATGCATGTTATTCTAGTGCTGGAGGTAGAGACAGGCAGATCCCTAGGGCTCTAGGGCTCACTGGCCAGCCAGCCTGCCTATGTGGCACACTCCAGGCCATCGAGAGGCTGTCTTCAAAATCAAGGTGGCCGGCACTTAGGGAATGACACCTGAGGTTGATGTGTGGGTCACACATATATACAGGCACATGCACACACATGCACACACACACACCCCATAGTAGATATGTCTGTTATGACTCTAGTTCCCTAGTATCCCTGGTTGTAGGTTTTATTAATTAGTAAAGTGGAAATCAGTCTGCAAATTTTGAGCTAATAATTTATCACTGCTGTTAATGTTTGTCATAGATATTAGCAGCATGCTTGTTTGAATGTAAGGTGTGTGTAGGGGATAGGGGTGGGAATAGGGTACTTATGGAAGTCAGAGGGCAGCAACAAGCATGCTTTACCTACTGAGTCATTCATTCCCACCCTCTGTGATTTTGTTTCCAATGGACACTCACATGCATATGAAACATATAAAGCCAGAAGTCCACGGGCAAGCACTAAGTCAAATATCAGTCCAATATGTTTGCTGTGGCAGATGGTCACGTCTTGTTTTATACTCCATACATTCTCTGTGTGCGTGTTTGTGTGTGAACATGCTTTTCCGTGTATATCTATGAGTTTATATCTGTCACCTTGTTGACCTGTTTACAGATTTAAAAACTGGGACAAATGTATACTTTGATACACAGTATTGCATCTCATTAGTGTCCTTTACTGTGAGATAAGGTCCCACTGTGTAGCCCTGGCTGGTCTTGAACTCACAGAGATTCAGTTGCCCCTGTCTCCCAAGTGCTGCAATTAAAGATTTATTTATTTATTTATTTATTTATTTATTTATTGATCGATTGGTTGATTTTCAACACCTAGTATTTTATTCAGATAGCAGTCCTGTTACACATGGTCCAAGAACATTCAAATAAGAACTCAAATCAGAAGTTAAAGATTGGTTTTCAAACATTATAGCCAACAATGCCACATTTGCCTATGATCTCTCCGATATAAAACCACATCCACACCTCAGTGGCCACCAAACCATTCAGCACAGCTTCCTTCACTGTAAGGTGTTTGAAGTTATCAGTTTTAACACTTTGAATGATTTTTTTTCACACTCCAAATAGCTGTAGGGATTTCACTAGGGGTTGGGGGAACCAGCTCAACCTTGGCGTAGTGCCAAAATGTGGCCAATTGAGACTTCGAGTAAGTCATGGCAGCGGCCACCATCGACGGTGCCTTCTCTGAGAAGTTACGAATGAACTTGGCCATGGTCTAAGGTGGAAGGTACGTCTCCCCGAACAACCAGCTGAATGTCTTATTTATTTATTTTATGTAGGAGTACAATTATAGCTGTCTTCAGACACACCAGAAGAGGGTGTCAGATCCCATTACAGATGGTTGTGAGCCACCATGTGGTTGCTGGGAATTGAACTCAGGACCTCTGGAAGAAGAGTCAGTGCTCTTAGCCACTGAGCCACCTCTCCAGCCTCCAAGTGCTGGAATTAAAGGCATGAACCTCTGTACCTGGTCCTCATTCACATTCATGTAAGCAGTAGAAATAATTATTAGCATCGTTCAGCAAGAGGAGGAAAATCAAGACACAGACTAGAGAAGTTAGGTGATCAGGGTCACCCCCATAGTCAAGTGCGACTGCTGATACTAACACAGTATTGGTAATATGATAGGGGATCCACACGTACTGACAAAGTCAGGATCTGAACAAGAGTGAGATCCAGAGACCTCCTATTACCTTCAAAGCAGAAGGAAGAAGAAGAAAGACAGAGACCAAACAGGAGAAAGGGGACCAGCAAAGCAGGTGAGGCTGAGAAGGGAGTGTGTCACTCAGTGGAGACCTTGACATGAGGTGCTAACACAGAGAGCTTCCAGATGGCATTTGCCTGCAGAAAACAGTCTTGAGACTTGGTATTCACACCGACTCCTTCGTGCCTTAGATTCTTCATGATGTGTTTTGGTGTCATGAGAACACAGGAACATGGTCTTACCCATGGAGACCATGGCTACTGGAGTCTTTGCCAAAGCTGGGACACTTCCAAGACTCCAGTTCTCTCCTGTCTAGGCAGATGGAAGGGTGGGAGTGAGTATAAACGTGGCAAGAGAGAGAATCTTTCTATTTGTTTAGCCTCTGCAAATTTCTATTTTATTGCCAAAGTTTTTTTTTTTTTTTTTTACTTAAAAATTTCCCACCGAATGAATAATATTGGGGTGTTTGGTTAAAAGACAGACAAACAAACAAACAAACAAATCTAAACTTTGTGATTTTTTTTTTTTGCCTTTGCCATTATAAATTTGAGATGGTCTCTGAGACAAATAACAGGCCTGATGGCGTTACATATGTCTGAGCAGTGAGAACAACAGACATGCCCAGTGATCTGCTTGTTTAGCCAGTGATGTAACAAGCCAGGGCGGCGCTGCCTCTAGGGCTGCACTGCCTTTTGGAAGCAGCTGTTTTCCAAACCAACCACTTAGTCCACAGTGAAGCTGGAATCTTTCCTCACTTTGCTAGGCTCCTGTGGCTTTGAACTCAGAGGTAGCTGGCTGAAGTGTTCAGCATTTTGAATCTGGGAGTCAGTTTGTTAGAATCCACAATCCCCATATTTTAAGGCAGAGAGAGGAGCCTTTACCCACCGAGCCATTTCGCCCTCATACACTTAAATCCAGCCAGGTCAATGAGCACACTCACAGAAACAGTTAAATCACAAAAGCCGGATGGGGAGGAACACCTCTGCTTTTCCAGAGGACCCAAGTTCTATTTCCAGCACCCACACGGTAGCTCAAAACGGCCTGAACTTCAGTTATCAGGAGTGTAAGGGAGAAATGGTGCACAGTGCAAACAAATTTACCAGCAGGACTGGTGATGCTCAGCTGCATCTTCTCTTAAGAAGAATCCCAAGGCGTTAGAAGAGAACTATAATGCATGGTTTTCCACGATTTTGCACAAATACTCTGAAAGCAAAGGAACAGAATTAGCAATTCAAATCTAATGATTAAAAAAAAAAGGGGGGGGATGGTACATCCAGACAAGGGGTTTAACTTAGGAATGCAAGGTTAGTTTAACATTTGAAAATCAATTAATCGGGCTGGAGAGATGGCTCAGCGGTTAAGAGCACAGACTGCTCTTCCAGAGGTCCCGAATTCAATTCCCAGCAACCACATGGTGGCTCACAACCATCTGTAATGAGATCTGACGCCTCTTCTGGTGTGTCCGAAAACATCTACAGTGTACTTATGCATAATAAATAAATCTTTGGGCTGGAGCGAAAAGGGGAAAAAAAATCAATTACTCATGTTACCTTGGAGGTCGGAGGCATCGGATACCCCTGGAGCTTGCGCTTCAGACAGTTGCAGGCTGCCTCGTGTGGATGCTGGTAACTGAACTTGGGTTTTCTCAGGAGCAGTGCACACTTTCAATCACTGAGCCATCTCTCCAGCTAGTCTCTGTTCCCACTGTAATTTCATATACTAGCAATGCACAATCAATTTAAGAAGCACCAGTTTTAAATGGCACAAAAGAAAACTATTTAGCCATAGAGATGACAAAGGCATATGCGAGGATTGTGCATGAAGAACGACAGATGAGGACGCTCGCAGCCAATGCTCGGACTAAGTGAGGAGAACCCAATGAAAGAGCTGCGGGGAGGACCGAAGGAGCTGAAGGGGATTGCAACCCCATAGGAAGAACAACAATATCAAACAACCAGACACTCCAGAGCTCCCAGGGACTAAACCACCAACCAAAGAGTACACATGGAGAGACCCAAGGCTCCAGCTGCATATGTAGCAGAGGATGGCCTTATTTGGCATCCCCAGGGTAGGGGAATGCTAGGGCGGCGAGGTGGGAGTGGGTGGGTGGGTGGGTGGGCAAGCACCCTCATAGAAGCAGGGTAGAGAGGGGAATGGGATAGGGGGTTTGTGGAGGGGAAAATGGGAAGGGAGATAGATAACATTTGAAATGAAAATAAACAAAATAACCAATAAAATATATTAAAACAAACAACAAACAAACAAATGCAACCAATGCCAAAAAGAGGCCACATTTAAAGCATCTATGTTCGAGGACTAGAGGGCTGTTATTGTTCCAAACTGGTCCATGCAAAAGCAATCAAAACCCCTCAGACCTTCTCACTGAAACTGACAAGAGGACTCTATAAAGTCTATGTGGGAATAAGAAGAACCTTGAGTAGCTTAAACATGTTTGCAAAGAAAGTTGGAAGAGCTAGACCTGTTGGCCCTAGGTCCACAGGAAACCCAGCCAAGCCCAAGATTTGCAAAGTCCACTGCAACTTGCAAAAGAGTCTTTTATTTTCAAGTTCAAACTCTGGTTTGGCCACCTAGCACTCACTGCGTGAATGCTGACAAGTGACCCTGAGTCCAGAAAACATTGGGTTTATATACAGTATTAGGAACAGTGTGAATATTCACAGAAAGGGGAGTAGAGAGTGGGATAGTACTGAAGCGGGAGGGGGGCTAATGGGTGTCTGTTCAAGGACTATTTTATGGCCAGTCGTAACTGTCTGTGACCTGACCTCTGTTTACCTTTTACTTTTTCCATGGTCTTCCTCGAGCTTGTTATTTCTCTAAGGTCTCAAGGACAGGCACCCGGAGTTCTTATCAGCAGGAGTGTTGGGTTTTGGAGACACAGAGGATGAGAGAATGTCTCCTCATTATGGGCTGTGCCATTCTAACAATAGGGGAGGGGAAGGAGGAGGGGGAAGGAGCCAAGGAGAGGATGCAGCACAGAAACCAGCTGTCTGCATATCATGTAGGGGGTGGGGTGGGGAGAAGAAGGGGGAGGAAAGGAGGATGGGAGACTCTGGTGGGGAACTCAGAGGCAAACTGTACAACACTGAAGTCTCTCTAATATCAGTAATTCCGGGGTTACAACAGACTGATGGTGGTGTCTGCAGGGTCCTCCAGAAGTGGAGAACCCAAGTCCAGTGAGGAATAGAGTTTTGATGAAGCCATAAAAACAATTTATTGGGAGAGGGAATTTAGTTTTTTCATAGGAGGGTGTTAGGACATGCATGCATACTCAGTCACTGGGCAGAGAGTGACTTCATCAACTATGAACAGAATATGGCAGTGGTCTTATAAGATGAAGATGAAACTTAGAGCAATACACCTCATATATTTGCTGTGTTTCCTAGGTGCATCAGGAGGCCACACTGAGTTATTGACCTGGGCCAGTGAGCTGTGGGCAAATAGACCCTCAGGATGTTTGCATAACAAGTCACGGAGTAGAGAATGTCTTAGAGTACATTCCCGTAGTTAAGCAGACTGTGGTGTCACGTGCACAAAACCCAAACTCAATCAAACAAAATCCTCAACTCCTGTGCCACATGGGAACTGTTTAAGATAGCTGAGACCTGACTGTTGGTGATGGGCTGAAACATGACTGTGTGGTGTGCTCTTACTTTTGGTTTTGATTTATCTTTGTTTTACTTAGTTTAGGTTGTGGTTCTTTATTGTCTTAGTTTGGGTTTCATTGCTGTGAAGTGACAACATGACCAAAGCAACTCTTACAAAGACAAAATTTAATTGGGGCTGGCTTACAGTTTCAGAGGTTCAGTCATTGTCATCATGGTGGAAAGCATGGTAGCATCCGGGCAGATGTGGTACTGGAGAAGGAGCAGAGAGTTGTACATTTTGATTAGAAGGCAGATAGAAGAAGACTGTCTTCAATACTGGGCACAGCTTGAACATATATATATATAACCTCAAAGCCCACCTATACAGTGACATACTTCCTCTAAGGCCACACCTACTCCAACAAGGCCGCATCCCCTCATAGTGCCACTTCCCATGGGTCAAGCATATTCAAACCACCACATTCCATTCCCTGGCCCCCATAGGCTTATTCAAACATACAAGTCTATGGGGGCCATACCTAGCCATAGCATAATGCAAAATACATTTAGTCCAACTTCAAAAGTCTCTGTAGTCTACCATAGTCTAAATGATATTTAAAAGTCCAAAGTCTCTTCTGAGATTCATGCAATCTCTTAACTGTAATCCCCTATAAAATAGAAGTAAAAATAAAACAAATCACATACTTCTAATATCACAGGATACACATTACCATCCCAAAATGTCACATTGAGGAAATACTGGACCAAAGCAAAACCAAAAGCCAGCTGGGCAAACTCCAAACTCTGCATCTCCAAGCCTGACCTCAAAGCAGTCTTCAGATCTCCAACTCCTTTCATCTTTGTTGACTGCAACAAATTTCTTTCTCCTGGGCTGGTTCTGTTCCTCCCTGTTAACAGCTGTCCTTGGCTGTTGAGGATAGCCCTGGGGATAATTATATTTGATGTTAATTCCATTTTCCTGTGAGTGGTTGTGAGCAAGGAATGAGTCAGCACTCAGGTGATTTCCTGTAAACCTGCTTCCCACCTTAATTTGTAAAATAAAGGCGAGCTGATAATTGGGCAGATAAGAGGGAAGGTGGATTGGAAGGTGGGGGGGAAGAGGAGAAAATGGAAGAGGAAGAGGATGCAGAGGAGGAGGAAGAAGAAAAGCGAAGCAGAAGCACATGGCCTGGAGAAACTGCAAGTTCTAAGGGGTCTCATAAGCTGTGGAAGATGGTAGTGTAGCAGTAGATCTGTCCAATCTAGACACACAGCATGTAATCATATTAACTGTGTTGTATTTTCATTGCCGGGGCATATTTGGGGTGGAGAGATTTACCGCAACATTTGGCAAATACCCTATGGCTTTGACATCGCTAACATTTTGGGGGCATCTAAGGCAACTTCAACTTTACAGCTTCTTGTTCCAATGTCTGGGATCCACACATGATCTTCTGGGGTCCTCTGAAGGGCTTGGGTCATTTCTCTATCTCTGCCCTCTGTAGCACTCTAGGCTCTGGTTGTCTCCTCTCCATTACTTCTGTTGTTCTTGGTGATCATCCTATGACAGTGGCATATACACTGAGGCCTTTTGCTGCAACTAGGCTTCATCCATAGTCTCTCATAGGCTCTCTTCGTGGTACCAAGCCTCAGCTCCTTTGCATGACCCCTTCAGTCCTGGGCTGTCAACTGCAACCGAGGCTGCACCTTCACTAATGGCCTTCCATGGTCTCTCACAGTGCCAAGCCTCAGCCACTCTTCATGACTGCTTTATGCCTTCAAAACCAGTACCACTTGGGTGACTCTTAGAGATTATGAAGTACAGCTGTAGCACTAGGTACAACCTTGGCTATCTCTGGAACATAGTGTCTTTGTGCTCTCAGAAAACACTTCCCAGAAGATTTCACCTCAGTGATGCTGGTCTCTTCTTAATCACCTCTAATTTCTTAGCTCCAGCTAACCAGTATCAATTGTCCCAGTAGTCCCTTCTATTCTTTTTTTGTTTGTTTTTGGTTTTTTTTAATGTTAAAGCAACATTTTAATATATGTGATATTTTTAGAGTATGATATTGAATTTTTGAAATTTAATTTTATTTTATTTTTTACTTATTCATTTTACATCCCACCCACTGCCCCTCCTGGTCATCCCCTCCTACAATCTTTCCCCCTTCTTCTCTGAGTGGGTGAGAGCCCCCTTGGCACTTCAAGTCTCTGTGAGGCTAGGCGCTTTGCTTCCTTTCCCACTGAGGCCAGACAAGGCAGCCTAGTTAGTAGAACATATCCCACATATAGGCAACGGTTTTTGGATTAGCCCCCATTCCAGTTGTTTAGGACCCACATGAAGGTCAAGCTGCACATCTGTTACATATGAGCAGAGGGGCCTAGGTCCAGCCTGTGTATATTCTTTGGTTGGTGGTTCAGTCTCTGAGAGCCCCAATGGTCCAGGTTAGTTGACTCTGTTGGTCTTCCTGTGGAGTTCTCAGAGGACAACATGCTCCTATCTGCAAGCATAACAGAGCATCATTAATAGTGTCAGGGATTGGTGCTTGCCCAAGGGATGGGTCTCAAGTTGGGCCAGTTATTGGTTTTTCTTCCTTAAGTCTCTGCTCCTTCCTTCATTTCTGCATTACTTGTAGACAGGATACATTTTGGGCTGAAAGTTTTGTTGGTGGGCTGGTGTCTCTATTGCCCCACTGGGGTTCCTGTCTGGCTACAGGAGGTGGCCTCTTCAGGTCTCATATCCCAATGTTGTGAGTCACAGCTAAGGTCAACCTTACTGATTCATGGGCACCTCCCTTATCCCAGGTCTCTGTCTCATCCTGGAGATGCCCTCTACTTCCTTGCCCATCATCAGTTGCAGATTTCCATTCATTTTCATGGACATCTACCCATTTCCCCTGGCCTTCTCCACACCTGATCCTGAATCCCCTATTCCCCTCCCCATCCCTCCTCCATCCCAGTTCCCTCCTTCCATCTGCCTCTCATGACTATTTTATTCCCCCTTCTTTTTTTTTTTAAAGATTTATTTATTTATTATATGTAAGTACACTGTAGTTGTCTTCAGACTCACCAGAAGAGGGCATCAGATCTCATTACAGATGGTTATGAGTCACCATGTGGTTGCTGGGATTTGAACTCTGGACCTTCGGAAGAGCAGTCAGTGCTCTTAACCGCTGAGCCATCTCTCCAGCCCTTATTCCCCCTTCTAAGTGAGATTCAAACATCCTTCTTGGGCCTTCCTTCTTGTTTAGTTTCTTTGGGTCTGTGGAGTGTAACATGGTACCTGTATTTTGTGACTAATATTCACGTGTAAGTGAGTACATACTATACATGTCCTTTTAAGACTGGGTTATTTCACTCAGAATGATATTCCCAAGGTCCATCCATTTCCCTGAAAAAAATTCACGATGTCCTGGTTTTTCACAGCTAAATAGTATTCCATTTTGTAGTTGTACCACATTTTCTTTATCCATTCTTCAGTTGAGGGACATCTGGGTTGTTTCCAATTTTTGGCTATTACGAATAAAGTTGCTATGAACAGAATTGAGCAAGTATATTTGTGAAATGGAGGAATCACCACCATCCCTGACCTCAAGCTGTACTATAGAGCAATAGTGATAAAAACCATACAGTATTGGTACAGACACAGATACATTGATCAGTGGAATTGAATTAAAGACCCAGAGATAAACCCACACATCTATGGACACTTGATTTTTGATAAAGAAGCCCAAATCATACAATAGAAAAATGAAAACATCTTCAACAAAAGGCGCTGGACTAACTAGATGTCTGTATGCAGAATGAATATAGATCCATATTTATCACCCTGCACAAAACTCAAGTCCAAGTGGATCAAGGGCCTCAATATGAAACCAGATACACTAAATTTCATAGAAGACAAAGTGGGAAATACAAGTACTGTACAGTGCATTGGTACAGGAAACAAGTTCCTAACAGAACGCAATGTCTAAGGCTCTAAGATCAACAATTGACAAATGGGACCTCACGGAACTGCAATGCTTTTGTAAGTCAAAGGACGCTGTCAATAAGTTAAAACAGCAGCCTACAGATTGGGAAAGGATCTTCACCAATCCTACATGTGACACAGGGCTAATATTAAAAACTTATAAAGAACTCAAAAGTTAAACACCAACAACCCAAATAACCCAATTAAAAAGTGGGGCACAGAACTAAACAGAGAACTCTCAACAGAGGAATCTTGGATGACCAAGAAGCACTTAAAGAAATGTTCAACATCCGTAGTCATCAGGGAAATGCAAATCAAACAACTACAAGATTCTATATTATACTTATTAGAATGGCTAAGATGAAAAACTCAAGTGATAGCACATACTGGCAGATATGTGGAGCAAAGGGTACACTCCTCCATTGCTGGTGGGAGTCCAAACTTGTACAACCCCTTTGGAAATAAATTTGAATAGTTCTACCTCAACACCCTGCTATACCACGCCTGGGCATATACTCAAAAGATGTCCCTTCTATTCTTGACTCTAAAGCCAGAGCCATATGGATGAAGCTGCTGAGTTCTGGTGCTTGCTCTGGCTGGAACATGGCCCCATTGTTTATTGCATCATCAGCTTTCTGTTTTCCAACTTCTTCACCCACTAAGTTTGACTGTCCTGGAACTTTCTCTGTAGACTGACCTTGAACTCAGAGATCTGCATGCCTCTATCCTCTGTAAAGGTGTATACCAGGATGCCTAAACATAGACTTTTCTCTATTTGGAGCTTACTCTGTACCAGTCTAACCTTGAACTCAGAGATCTGCTTGCTTGTCTTCTGGGATTAAAGGCATGTACCAGCATACCTGGACCTAGGCTTTTCTTTAGCTTTTCACAGAATCTTATAAATTCTGGGTTGTAGTTCAGTCCAGATATAGACAAGTTGATAACTGAAAATAACCATCACAATCCACCCCTTGTCCAATTGACACACAATCATATCTCCTTTATGTCCAAGTAAAAACAATAACCAGGTCATAATAACACCTAACATGATATAACCATTCTCTTGTCCAACTGAAAACACATAAACAATGAGTTTAGCTGGATAGAATCTTGCCCCAAAGTCACCACTCCATTAATTCCGTTTAATAATCTTGAACACAGGATTTAGCTCCATTACACTTCCTGGTGTGCACTTTTGTTTTTTTTTTTAATTAATTAATTTTTTTAAAAATATTTATTTATTTATCTATTTATCTATTTATTTTACATTGGAACTGTCTTCAGACATTCCAGAAGAGGGCGTCTGATCTCATTACGGATGGTTGCTCTCTCTGGCCCAGCTTGCTCATGCCCTGCTTCTTCCAGCCCCTGGTGTGCCTTTAATCTTTGAATCTTACATTTTGTATTTTTCCTTCCTGTACTTGCTATGCTTGATCAAAATGTTCCTCATGAGAGTGAACCACTGGACAAAGTCTAAACTAGACTTTTTTTTTTTTGAGACTTCCTTTGCTGATGCACTTAATCTAAATCTCTTTACCTTACCCTCAGGCAGACTTTTCAGACAAGGGCAAAAGCAACCACAGTCTTCACCAAAATATCACAAGAACATCCCCTAGGTAACATAACCAAAATCTGATTCCTCTGAAACCTCTTGAGCCAGGCCCCCACCATTAAATCACCCTTAGCCCCACTGTCTTCCATGCTTCTCCTAGGATGGCCCAGTAAGCCCCACTTAAAAGCCTTCCAGTGGGGGCTGGTAAGATGGCTCAGTGGGTAAGAGCACCCGACTGCTCTTCTAAAGGTCCAGAGTTCAAATCCCAGCAACCACATGGTGGCTCACAACCATCTGTAACAAGATCTGACGCCCTCTTCTGGAGTGTCTGAAAACAGCTACAGTGTACTTACATATAATAAATAAATAAATCTTAAAAAAAAAAAAAAAAGCCTTCCAGTGCTGTCCTAATCCAAAGGTCCAAAATCTACATCCCTCCAACAAAAGCAAGGTCAGGCCCATCACAGCAACACCCCATCCCTGGGACCAACTTTTCTCTTAGGGTTTCATTGCTGTGAAGAGACACTGTGACTAAAGCAACTCAATTTAATTTAATTTAATTTAATTTGGTTATTTAAGTGGGGCCAGCTTACAGTTTCAGAGGTTGAGTCCATTATCATTATGGTGGAAAGTGTGGCAGCATCCAGCTAGATGCGGCATTGGAGAAGGAGGTGAGATTTCTACATCTTGATCTGAATGCAACCAGGAGGAAACTGTCTTCTGCATTGGGTGGAGCTTGATTGAGCACTAGGAAACCACAGAGCGTACCTACACAGTGACACACTTCTTCTAACAAGGTCATACTTCCTCCAACCAGGCCACCCTCCTAATAGTGCCACTTCCCATGGGCCAAGTGTATTCAAATTACCACACTCATACAGAAACTCAAAAGTTTGGAGACAGTTTAAAACTAATGGGTTCCTGCCCATTGACCAAGCTAAGACTATTGAAGTTTTAGAAGACCAAAGAAAATGTTTATGGCCTTGGTAGTATTCTCTCTCTCTCTCTCTCTCTCTCTCTCTCTCACACACACACACACACATCTCTCTCTCTTTCTCTCTCTCTCTCTCTCTCTCTCTCTCTCACACACACACACACACACAAAAGTTTCACTTGCAATTTATAGATTTTCTCTTTTGGAGACAGGATTTCATTCCATAGCTCAAGATGGCCTCAAACTGGAAATGCTCCTTTCTCAGACTCTAGAGGGCTGTTTATGCCCCACTGTGCCCAGGTCTTTGTCATAGTTTTCTTAAATGAGGCACAAAAATCACAGATTTTTGAAAGGAGTTGATAAATTTGACAGACAGAAATCATTTGCTCTTCAAAAGGTTCTATCAATGACACAAATAGGCAAGCGACAGACTGGGAGGATATATTTGTAACCCATTTCTGGCAAAGGACTTGCATCTTGGGTATATAAAGAACACTCATGATTCAACAATATGGGGATTTTAAAGCATCCAATAAAAATGGCCAGATGATTTGAAGAGCTGCTTCATTATCAGACTAAGCACATGAGAATATGCCAATCTTCAGGCATTCCAGTAAGTTAACAGGACAACCAACACACACTTCCTAGAGTGGTCATAGACAGGTGGCTAGGCTCTGGTGCTACTGGGATGCTCTTACATCACTAGTGGCATGTGAGACCATACAGCCATTCTAGGAAGCAGGGTCCCCTTCTAGGAATTTACCTAAGGAAAATGAGAGGGTTTATGCCTGGGTATTCACATAGTGGCTTTCATTGTGATCATACAATATGGAAACAGCATAAATGCCTATCAAAAGGTGACCAAATTATGTGGTTAAGGACATGAAGATCAAGTCCTTGGAGGAGATCTACCTGTTCTCCCTGCCCATTAAGGAGTCTGAGATCATTGACTTCTTCCTGGGTGCATCCCTAAAGGATGAGGTTCTGAAAATCATGCCAGTGCAGAAGCAGACTCAGGTTGGCCAGTGGACCAGGTTCAAGGCTTTTGTCCCTGTTGGGGACTACAATGGTCACGTTGGTCTTGGTATTAAGTGCTCCAAGGAGGTTGCCACTGCCATCCGAGGGGCCATCATCTTGGCCAAGCTTTCCATCATCCCTGTGCAGAGAGGCTACTGGGGGAACAAGATTGGCAAGCTGCACACTGTTGCTTACAAGGTGACAGGCCACTGTGACTCTGTGCTGGTGCGTCTCATCCCTGCCCTCAGAGGCCCTGGCATTCAGCCAGAGGCTGCACTGTCATCCTGGGCAACTTTGCCAAGGCCACCTTTGATGCCATCATCAAGACCTACAGCTACCTGATCCCCGACCTCTGGAAAGAGACTGTGTTCACCAAGTCTCCTTATCAGGAATTCACTGATCATCTTGTGAAAACCCACACCAGAGTCTCTGTTCAGAAGATCCAGGCTCCAGCTATGGCTGGTGTGGGTTTTTTATACAAGAAAAATAAATAAAGTCTGGAAAAAAAAGTAGAACAAAAGTTCCTTCAGAGATACTGGAGGGAGGTGGGAGAAAGGTCACCCAGGGCCTTGATGAAGCCTTTGGGGAGGATGAAATAGATGTTCATTATGTTTCTTAAATGTGTGTGCATGTACATGTGTGTGTGTGTGTGTGTGTGTGAGAAAGGCATGCCCTTCTGTGCACACATGTGAGTGTTTGCCACAGTGTGAGTGCATGGGGAGGCCATAGGACAACCTTGGGTCATCTTCCATTTTGTGTGAGAAAGGGTCATTACTGGATGTCAAGCTAGCTAGCCACATGCTTACACACACATACCCACACACACACCACCACACACACACACACCACACCCACCCACACCCACGCACATGCACACACATGCACCTCCACCCACACGCACATGCGCACACACACACACACACACACACACACAGACACGCACACGCACACACACACTTTAGAACGATAGAATGATTGTGGTCATGGTTTCTTGTTTATGCAAAAGCCGGAATGTAACAGAGTCACAGTTCATTAAATGTTTTATGCCAGTCTACTCTACACCTCAGACGAGCTCCTGGGAAGTCGGTGAACATGAACCAGAAGGTGGAGAATATGTTCTGTGACCCTTACTAAAGCTCCTGAGATTTCACATCAGCTGTCACTTGTGCTGCTAATAGCCAGATTTTGGTGTCGGAAAAATAGCAACTTATAAAAAGGTTTCTTGTTCAGGAAGCTTTGAACAAACAATTCATTCGCTTCAAGCACACCAAGCACGCCCGTGTTGTTACCATGCTGCGCCCAGTATGAAAGGGGGGGTTGTTGCAACCATGGACCCAAACTCCTTGTTCCAAATACTAGGAAACAACAGCCTAATGAGTGATTTTTGAAAACCGATTTCCACCCCCAAATGAAGTATAAACCCTGTTGATGCTTCAGAACACAGAAAATGAACACAGATGGTAAATCAAATTTAGGGAGTGGGGACATTCTCCACAGCGCCTAGCTGCCAACTTCAAAACACTAGATGGCTCCCCTAATGTATTTTAGATTGAGTTAAAAATAGGGCTTCTCATCAGAGTTATTGAGAAAGATGACAATCATTTCTCAAGTGACGGTGCCGTTCTTAAGAGCTCTGGCTTACGAAGAAAGGAAGCTGCAGGGCAGGCCCAGAGAGATGGCTCAGGGGTGGCACCACAGGTTCCTTCTCATTAAGACACCTGAGCAATGGTGGGGACTCATCATGTGTCATTTCAAAGAGGGAACAGCAAGTGGGTAGTTTTTCATTTATCTTGAAAGATTTATTTTATGTGTGATTGTGCACACACATGTACACACACATGTACACACATGCACACACATGTACACACACATGTACACACACATGTACACACACATGTACACACACACACACACACACACACACACACACACACAGGTGCCTGAGCATATATCAGTGTGACACGCACACAGGAGCTTATGGAGGCCAGAAGAGGGCATCAGATTTCCTTGCAGCTGGGGTTACAGGCAGTTGTGAGCTGCCCACTGTAAAATAAGTTTGGTTTTTTTTTTTTTGTTTGCTTATTATTGTATTTGCCTGTGTGGATATGGAGGTCAAGGGTCACCTCCTACCGTGTGCATCCTAGGGGCAAACCTCAGGTTATCAGCCTTGGCAGCTAAGGGTCCCTGACACCAGCTAGTGGTTCTTAGTTTAATTTTTTTTTTTTTTTTTTAGATTTTACTTATTTTTATGTGTATGTATGTTTTGCCTGATGTAAGTCTATGTACCACATGTCTGGTTCCCATGGAGTACAGAAGAGGACAGTTGATTTCTGGGAACCTGTTGGGAGCTATTAAGACAACACTATTGTCCTGATCTCTGAATTGGGCCTCTCCCCCCACCCCCGAGAAGAAAAGGGGGTCAAAAGTGGGCCACCGATGCACCGCTCTGAGAACAACCACAGATTGTTCCAGCCCTAAGTCAGCGCCTGATGTCCTGACCTCAAGATGTACCCTGATACCGCCAACTTCCTGCTTCCCCGTGTATTCGCCAAAAGAAAAATTTCCGCTGTCCCATTCCTCCTGCTGAGAAGTACTTCCCCTTTTGCTTGTGCATTTAAACCTTGAGCCTTGCTAATACAGTGAGACCTTGATGTTACTCAGACTGCTTCCGTGTGTCGTTCATTGCACAAAGTTCTCGTCTCTCTCTATCCCCCATTTGGTTCTTAGGAGAAGGTCCCCTTGAGACCCTTGAATAACTGGACCTGCTGGGCGGGTCAGGAACCTAGAGTTACAGATGGTGGTGAGCCACCATGAAGGTGCTGGGAGTCAAACCTGGGTCATCCAGAAGAACAGCCAGTATTCATAACTGCTGAGCCATTTTTCTAGCCTCCGGCAATTAAAAATAAAATTATTTGGCCAGGAAGATGGCTCAGTCATGAGGATGGGAGCTTAGTTTCCAGCATTCACATAACAGATCAGCTGTAGTAGCATGAGCCTGTAGCCCCAGTGCTGGGATATGTAGACACGGGGATTGGGGAAGCTTGCTAGCCAGCCAGTCTAGACCAATCAATGAGAGACCCTTTCTCAAAAATAATGAGGTGGAAAGTGTCTGTGGGAGATGCTTAGGGTCAACTCTGGCCTCTATATGTGTGTGTGCACACAGGTGCACATGCACACAAAGCAAGTATTTGATAGATGCTGTTGAACTTGGAGCTTGACCTTCTGCTCCATCCTTGAGGGAGTTTTGTCAACAGGATAGAGGTCTTAATTCTCTGAGGGGTCAGACAAGCTCAGGTAGACAGGTAGACAGGCAGGCTCTGCATAACAGAGCAAAGCTATGGGTTAGAGCTTCCACACTGATTATGAACTGTTGACCCTGGCAACTTACCGGTTTTTAAATCATTGGTAAAGTGGGTATTTGAGAAATACCAGCACACTAGTGTTGTAAATGATTATAATCCACCCTGAATAGGATGGAATAGGAAACTCTTGGTATTTGCAGGATGCCTTATATTTTGTGAAACATTTTCATATTTATGAGTAATTTGCGAATTTTTGTTAAGAGGAATGTGCTTTCTGATGCAACGTTACCCAGAAGCATGGTGTCTAGGGAACATAAAAGCAGACTTACCCTGGTTCATCAAGGTATAGAGTTTCTACCCAGGCCCATACCAGGTCCTATACCAATACGTGGTCTGCTTCCGACCAAGCGCACCTGGCTCCTCCACCAGGAAGGCAGGTGCTTTGCTCAAACACCAGGACAAAGTGGACGTTTGCATGGCGCAGAATCTTAGAGACCTGTTTACTCTGAAGTCACACACAGATTTACTTCATCATGGCGTTATATGCCGGGATTGCACAGAGGTGCTGGCGTGGGCACTTGGGATATTTTTACAGCTGGGTCTTTTGCTCACCGAGGAGTTGAATTCTGTCTTTAAAACACCTATATTAATGAATAGCAACCAGGCCTGTGTCTTGGAGGATACGAAGAAAGCAATTCAAGTTTGTTGCTTGAATCATTATGCAAAGCTGGAGAGCAATAATGACCTTCATTTGAACACTGGATGCGGGTAAAAGCATTCCCCTTCATCTTAGATAATTGAATTCCTTCATGTAAAATTTATAATAAATCTTGGCTTAGTGACTAATAATGGCATTGTTCTATTTTTTTTTTTTAATTAAAGGGGATTTTAGCTTAGCAGCCCATGGTAGTTTATGATTTTGTTTTATTTTGAGACAAGATCTTATGTAGCCCAAGCTGGCCTTGAACTATATTTCTAAGGATGACCCAATCAAAGATGGCCTTGAACTTTCCAGTCTTATTGGCTTGACTTTTCAAGTGTTGGAATTGCAAGGGTGGATCATCCCATCTGGTTTGATGCAGTTCTGAGAATGGAACCCAAGGTTCATGCATGCTAGGCAACTAGGCTACCTTTCTGCCCTTCCACGGGGTTTCTTTTTTTCTTTTTTTTTAATTAGGTATTTTCCTCGTTTACATTTTCAATGCTATCCCAAAGGTCCCCCATACCCAGCCCCCCAATCCCCTACCCACCCACTCCCCCTTTTTGGCCCTGGTGTTCCCCTGTACTGGGGCATATAAAGTTTGCAAGTCCAATGGGCCTCTATTTGCAGTGATGGCCGATTAGGCCATCTTTTGATACATATGCAGCTAGAGACAAGAGCTCCGGGGTACTGGTTAGTTCATAATGTTGTTCCACCTATAGGGTTGCAGTTCCCTTTAGCTCCTTGGGTACTTTCTCTAGCTCCTCCATTGGGGGCCGTGTGACCCATCCAATAGCTGACTGTGATCATTCCACGGGGTTTCTTGTAGAGCAAAGACTTCATGTCTTTCAGGTGCCAGCAACTTTCATCCCTGTTCTCTTTTCTGGCTAGTTTTATGTCAACTTGACCCAAACTAGGGTCATCTGAAAGGAGGGAACCTCAATTAAGAAAATGTTGCCATAAATCCGGCTGCATTAGTGATCAGTGCTGGGGGGCCCAGCCCATTGTAGGTGATGCCATCCCTGGGCTGGAGGTCCTGGGAAGAAAGCAGGCTGAGCAAGCCACGATAAGCAAGGCAGTACTCCTCCACCGGCTCTGAATCAGCTCCTGCCTCCAGGATCCTGCCTAATTCTAGTTCCTGTCCTGGTTTCCTTCAGCTGGTCTACATATTGGGTGTTATCCATATGGATTTGTGGGGCTCTGGCCCAGCCGAAGAGGCCAAAGAGTTGCAGGTCTCCAAGGGGTAGCGGGAGCAGGGCTGGCTGCTGGGCCTCTTCTGGGGCTGCAGGAGGTGGGAGGTAGTAGGGAGGCTAGGAGCCAAAGTCGGGGCCACTGGACAGGAAGTGGCTGCAGCTGCTCGAGCAGCGTCCAGCCATGTCAGCTTCGGAAGAGAATACTCTTCTCTGGAGTGTTACAGTTCGATGAGATATGCACTCTCAGACGATCTTTGGTGAAATAACTCATGCACTTCATTCCTTGTGGATAGGACCTTATCAACATTTGGGTGTGGGTTGGGATCTAGAGGCAGATGCGCTCTATGGGCTTGGTCTGAGACTCTAGGGATGCCTCATCTGCACGAGGAAGAACTTCAGGTGTTGTCCCTAAGTTACTCAATGGGGTGTCGTGGTCACACGTTCCAGAACAGGAGCCTGGTTGGGAGTAGATTTAAGTACCATTCTCAATGATGAGGATTCCTGAATCCGCCCAGCCTTACCAGGTTTTCTGTCTGGTGGCATGCTTCACCGCTCCACAATGGAGAACGATGTGGAAGTGTAAGCCAAATAAACCCTTTCCTCCCCACATTGCTTTGGTCACGGCGTGTCATCTCAGCAGTAGTGACTGTAACTAGGACAATCACTTAAGCCATGTAGCATGCTTCTCCTAGGCAGAGCATCTTAGTTCCTGCTTCAGTTTTAAGCTACTGCGGGCCGTATGAATTCTGTGAAGCTGCCATCTTCAAGGCCTGTGGGTTGCTACGTTTATCTCCTACATCATTTGCAGCCGATTCAGGCATGGTGTGTGAGGCTCTGACTGGGCACAGGGCCACCTGTGGGAGGGGGTGGTACAAGTCCTTGTTTTCAAGGCTCTGATTCTCTGGAAAGGGATGCTCCAGTCATATGGGCCTCCGCCTCCTCCCTCCTGTTGATGAAGTTTAGTCAGCAATTTGAGGAAAAAGAGACAAAGCAGAAAACATATGGGTTGTCAGCCCTAAGGGGCGATTTGGAGTAAGAAGGTTAGCCTGGGGCTTTTGGGTCATATGTCATTTTGGTATTAGGTAGTTATTTTATTTTATTTTGTTTTATGTGTATGAGTGTTTGGCCTGCATGCATATGTGGGAACCATGAGCATGACCTGTGCCCTCAGAGGCCAGAAGAGTGTCTTGGATTCCCTGGAACTGGAGTTAACAGGCAGTTGTGAGCTGTCACGTAGGTGCTTGGAATCAAACCTGGATACTTTGAAGGAGCACCAAGTGCTGTTAACCACTAAGCCATCTCTCCAGCCCCAGTTGGTGGTTTTAAATGTTATTATTATTATTTTTTACATGTATTGTTGTGGGATATCCATTAGAGAAGACTTGTTGGATATAGGTTTAAGTCAATAAAAAGTCTTCCCAGTGTAACCCACAGCTATTCCCAGGGTGAGCTTTTAAGCATAAAAAACAAAAACAAAAACAAACCAACACCCCCCCCCCAAAAAAAAACCAAAAAACAAAAAACAAAAAAACATGTTCTGGGTTGAGATTCTTCAGTTGACAAGAACAGTTAGCCAGAAGCAGAACTACAGAAGCCAAAAAGCAAGGTTAGTACAGTTAGTGACTTTCCCAGAGCTATGGACTTTGATGGATTAAGTTTTTGTTTTTGTTTTGGCTGATGGTACTGTCTACATGCTGGGTTTTAATGGAGTCAGTTGTGCTAAGGTCTGGGGTCCTATTACAGTATGGATGGTTGCCTGCATGTATGTGTGTGCACCATGTGCAAACCAGGTGCCAGAAGAGGCATTGAGTCCCTTGGAATTGGAGTTAGGGTGGGTTAGGAGCTGCCCTGTGAATGCTGGGAAATGTACCTTCACCCTCTGTAAAAGCAGCAATGCCCTTTACCACTGAGCCCCTTCTCTAGGGATGTTAAGTTAGAATAAAAAGCTGAAAAAAATCAGGGGCATGGGGAGAAAAAGAAGCCCTTTCCACCAGGATCTGGCTTGAGTTACTCACTCGCAGAGTCAAGAGCTTCAACATAACTGACCAAAAATGGAGATTGCCTACTGCCGTAGCTTGCCTCATGTGTCAGCTTGACACACTGGGGAAGAAGGAACCATACTGCAGGGATTGCTTCAGTTGGATTGGCTATGAGCATTTTCGTGACTGCTAATTGATGTGGGAAGGCCCATCCAACTGTGGGCAGCACCAGCACTGGGTGGGTGACAGGTAGGCCTGGGATGTATAAGAAGGGTAGCTGAGAAAACCAGAGTGAGCAGCCATTAAACACCATTCCTCTGTGTTTTCTATGTTAGTTCTTGTCTTAAGCTCCTGTCCTGGCTTCTTGAATGGAAGGAGGATGACCTGTGAGAGGAACTAAACCCTCTGTTCCCCACTGTGAGGCAATGGGCTATGCACAGACAGTCTGGTCTCCAGTCGAGTTGAGGTCTGATCCTCCCCCCTCCCCCAGAATCCGATGGGTGGTAATTCCCACCTACATGGGACATTCCCTCATGTCTCCTGGACCCCTGGCTCCTGTCGAAGTTACCGCCCCCACAGCCCCCACAGCCCCCCAAGAGAGGCTCGTGGCTAGCAGTCATGTACACAATGTCCCAAGCTTCTGATCTTCAAGCTAGACTCCTCCCAGTTACCTAGCAACAGCAAGATAACAAGCCCACTATAAGAGGGGCTGCTTGGCCCCACCTCGCTCTCTCTCTCTTACTCTCTCTCTTACTCTCTAAGCTTTTACCTCTCTCTCTCTAAGCCTTCACCTTTCTTACTCTCTCTCTTTCTCTCTTTCCCTTCTCTCCTCTTGGCCATGGCTGGTTTTTCCTCTCTCTCTTTCTACTTTTTCTCTTTCCTTTTGCCTTTCTACAATAAAGCTCTAAAACCATAGATTGTCTCTGTTTAACAAGGCCCAGACTAAGGACTCTCGCCTGCATGGGAATCTCTCTCCCTCTGCCTCTTCCTGTATCTCTGAGGCCGAGAGAGTTGCTCCGAGGCCCCTATTCTGTTCTCAGCTCCTCTGCCGTATGGAGCATGGGATGCCAGAGACCGAGAACCTGGTACTGGGGGCTGCCCCTTGTCCGCCCCTGTGGGGAGCGGGTGTGGCGGCAGTCCCAAAGGCGCCAGGGACTGCAGCTAAGTCATATGACTTGCACCTGACTTCCTCATATAAGACACAAACATCTTGAGTGCTGCGCAGGTGTACCAGGATACAGGTGAATCCAATTTGGTGGAGATTTGCCCCTGCTGCCCTGATTAGCTGAAGCTGCGTGCCTGGTGAGGTGGCGTGGCCTGCTGTGCGTGGATGGGAACTGAGAGTATAAAAGAGTGAGAGGCCCAGGGTTCGGGGGAGATATAAAAACAAGGGAGATATAAAAACAAGGGAGATATAAACAGGGGAGATATAAACAGGGGGAGATATAAAAACAAGGGAGATATAAACAAGGGAGATATAAACAAGGGAGATATAAACAAGAAGAAACAGGACTGAATAAACATGTGCAGAAGGATCCTGTAGCAGCGTCGTTCTTCCTGGCCAGTTGAGCGCGCGCAACACGCCCCCCCCTCCCCCCCCCCCCCCCCGTGGGGTCAGTGGCTTCACACAGCCAGTTGCCTGGGGCCACGTGGAAAGCATTTGGCAGTCTTCCTGCATCTGCCCGCCCAGAGCACAGGAACTCTGGCAGGACAGCAGCTCCCTTCAACACCCACAGCCCCACATCCCATGTTGCTATTGGTCACGCTGTTCATGGTGCTCTTGGTCATGGTGTGTATCACAGCACAGGAAAGCAAAATTGAACTCTTACAGAGAGGCTATAAGATGTCTTAAGATGTCTCAGACAAGGTTGTTATGGACACAACAGGTGACGCTTGCTCAGAGCGGGGACATTTGTGACCTTCTGGTTTAGTCCACTCTGAACCCCCCACAGTCGCGACCCAGACTGTGCACCCAGTAAAACCAACCCAGCTTCTCTGACAAGAGGGGATTCTTGAGGAGACCGCTTCCATGTAGACGCCTCAGGGGCGTGGTCAGGGGCGTGGTCAAGGGCACTGGAAGTTGGCTGCCTCCTTTCCTGTCCAGTCAGTGGTGCTCAACAGTGTTGGTAACGGGCATTTTTTTTTTTTAAAGACCAGAACGGTTGTGATGCCTCATAGGCAAAGCAACCTCAGGGCCTTTCTTAGTAAGCCTGGCTAAGAAGCAAAGCCTTCCGTCCTGGACTCCTTGCTGATGGACCCTACCTGCCCTTGGGGTTGGAGCTGAGGTGGTGCAGAGCCAACAACACAGACTCCCGGGAGCAGGTGAGAAACAGCCAAAGTTAGCTCTCAGAGCACTGCCTCCAGCCACCACTATTGGTCCCAAGAAAGCAGCTCTTCTAAACAGCACTTCCTGATTGGCTGGCAGTGCCTGCACCAGCAATCCTTGCTCTCTCAGGCAGTCTTCAGTCAGGTTCTCCTATAGGAGATGCTGGTTTTTCAGGCAGTCCTCAATTAGGTCCTCCTGCAGGAGATGCTCTTGGGGCTGCAAGGCCCCACAGTGTTTACACAGAGGCAGCCCAGACCCTCCTTTCCTGCTACATCTCAGTTTATCTTTTGCCTGCTGAGTCCCACCTGCCCCCTTTTCAGACAGAGTCTCACTGTATAGCTCTGGGTGTCCTGAAACTCACTGTGTAGACCAGGCTGGCCTAGAACTCACAGGGACCTTGTCTCTGTCTCCCAAGCACTGGGTTAAAAGTCATGTGTCACCATGCCTGGCATCTTGATTGTTTCCCAGTCTGGATAGCTATGCACAGTACCATCATCAACGAACCTGTGTGAGGTTTTGTGTGGACATAAATTTTTGGTCCCTTTGGGTAAATATTAAGGAGGAGGCAGTGAGATCAGTCTGCTGGCTCTGTGAGGAACCGCAGAACCGTCTCCCAAAGAGCCTGTTGTGTTTTAATTTCCAACAGATTGTTCTCGTTCCTACCACTGTTGTTAACCACACCCTCTGACTGGTCCTGTTCAGTTTGTGTGGTTTGATGAGGAAAAGCTGTGTTGTGTCACTGACCATTGATACAGCCCTATTTTATGTTCTTTTACTATGACCTTCAAGCAACTGGCCTCCCGGAGAGTGAAACTGGACTGAGGCAAAAACTGCCTAGCTCTCGGCTCTGGCTGCCAGAATTCGTTCTCTACACTGACTGAAATAGATTAAGAAAATTATATTTTCCAACCTTATCCTCTCAAAATAAAAGTACATGCTACTTAAGTGTTAATCTTCTCTTTATGCTGAGCTTCCTGTGCTGTGGGTATTTCAATCTGGCTCAATGTTCAGATCTTTCCCTCCACAGAAATCTGTATTTTTTTTTTTTTTCAGTCAAGAGAAGGTCTGTGAAGGTCTGTGATTTTGCTTGTCAATTTGATTGAACTCAGAAACAGCCAGTGGGAAAACACACCCACCCACCTAGGGCATTAGTGAGGTACACCTCGTGGGGCCATGATCAGAGAGCTTTTACTGAGGAGGGAAGACCCACCCAGTATTTGGGTAGAGCCATCCCTTGGGTCCAGGTCTCAGAAGGAAGTGGAAAAAAGAGAAAGTAATCGTTTTTTGCTGGTGGCTGCTCTTTACACAGGCTGTATCCTGGCTTCTTGGTGCCTCACTCAAAGATCTGAAGAAGCTCACACAAAAGGAAAAGTGGTGTGGGCTTTATTCAGAAGGCTCAGCAGGCTGGGGGGGGGGGGAGGGAGGAAATTGCTTAAGGGCTCCCCGGTTACTTCCCATGTGTGCCTTTGGTGATTCTTGGGGGAGAAAGGAGGAGCTGCTAGTGCGGGTGAGGGCGCAATGAGACCATCAAACTGGAAAACTCCAGGGGAAGAAAGAAAGGTTTGGGGAGATTCAAATGGTCCAGGTTGATCCTGGGGGTGGGGGTGAGGGTGAGAATGGGAGTGGGGGGCAGGCAGAGAAAATTACAAACGGTGTGGATAGTCTTGCCAGTTTTAAGGAGTCAGGTTGCTTCAGGAGAAAGGCTGAGAGCCACAGCAGCCTGGGAGTTAGAGTATCTGGGATTGCAGTTTCTGACATCCTTAGCAGCACTGCCATTTTGGGGCCGTTTTGGACCTAACATTCCAGACTTTTCTTGATATTAGGCATGCTGGTTGTCATGTGGTTGCTTTCAGCTGAGTGAGGAAGAACATGGGAGTCGCCTTAGGAAAGCTGAGTTGGGGGGTCATCAGGTGGCCTGATGGCAGGAGAGTCAGGGAAATTTCATCAGAAGCATTGTCTGGTTTACTGACCATCGGGTAATTTCACCAATTGTCTCCCGAGAGAACCGGAAGAGGGAACCGTCGTTGTTACAAGAAATGCAGATATCGGTGGGCTAACGAGATGGATGAGCCAGGGGCCCAAGGAAGACACAAAGGAGAGCCATGCATAGGTCCCCCTGGAAGCTTCAGATTGCGAGGCAGCTCCTGTAAGCCTTTAATCCTCTTTTCCGCTTGACTGCACTGGTTCACACGCTAGCAGCCCTTTTCATTGATGAAGAGGCAAGCAGCTCCGCTTTCAGCCCTCAGCAAGTTCAGGGCTTGCTGGGTTTGTAGGACCACAGAGGCGAGGGAGCTGAGCTGGTTTTGGTGTTGGAGGGCTGAGGTTGATTTTTGGATGGTATCTGCCATCTGAGTGGGGATCAGCTGAGACAGATATAGACGTGGGCAGAGAAGGTAAGGTGCACACGGGGATCTTTATCTTCGGTGTATGTTTGAAACTTCCAGACCTCTTGCGTGCTCCTGGCAGAAAGAACACCCAATAGAAAAGAGAGGAAAGAGCCCAATCTCAGGGACAGGAGGGAGAATTTAACTTTAGCATCCCATGGAAGGGTAGGAGTACTTATCAGGTGGATGTGGGAGCTGGGGGTGGGGGAGGGGGTCCTAGAGCTCGTTTTTTTGGGCTGTGGCAAGAGGATCCCAGTTTCAACACCCTGAAATTTACATAAAATTTAAAGACAAAAAGAGGTAACAGTCCAATCTACATCTACCCAGAAGGGAGAATGAGGACAGAAAGGTAGGGTGTGTGCTTCCGTTCCGCTCCGTTCATCTTTTGGGTCCTCAAGCCTTTCTTCCCCTCAGTTTTCTTCCTGTCCCGTTACAGATGAACGTTCATGCTCATGTTGATAACCTACAGGTTTTATTTTTGCTATGGCTCAAAACATGAGTCTGTTTGAGCAGCTTGCAGACACTTATTAACTGCTTTGTCTACAACAAAGATTTCAATACAGATTAAAACAAGCTGTGGTTCTGATGATACCGCTAAAACTCGAAGCTTGTTTTCAGTTACGTGCTTCAGGTTTAACTTGACAGCTTATACAGAAAACTAGACTGGTCTCTCCCTCCAAGCTGGTCTCTGTAAATGAATTATATTTCTATTTTATATGACTAAAAACACAGTTCTGAAAACATTAAAGAATTTAATTATTTAGAGCTGGGCGTGGTGGTGCACGCCTTTAATTCCAGCACTCGGGAGGCAGAGGCAGGCGAATTTTTGAGTTCAAGGCCAGTCTGGTCTACAAAGTGAGTTCCAGGACAGCCAGGGCTATACAGAGAAACCCTGTCTCAAAAAACCAAAATAAATAAATAAATAAGTAAATAAATAAATAAATAAAATAAAAAAAGAATTTAATTATTTATAAAGAGACTGTCTTAGTCAGGGTTTCTATTCCTGCACAAACATCATGACCAAGAAGCAAGTTGGGGAGGAAAGGGTTTATTTGGCTTACACTTCCATGCTGCTGTTCATCGCCAAAGGAAGTCAGGACTGGAACTCAAGCAGGTCAGAAAGCAGGAGCTGATGCAGAGGCCATGGAGGGATGTTCTGTACTGGCTTGCCTCACCTGGCTTGCTCAGCCTGCTCTCTTATAGAACCCAAGACTACCAGCCCAGAGATGGTTCCACCCACAAGGGGCCTTTCCCCCTTGATCACTAATTGAGAAAATGCCTTACAGTTGGATCTCATGGAGGCATTTCCTCAACTGAAGATCCTTTCTCTGTGATAACTCCAGCTGTGTCAAGTTGACACAAAACTAGCCAGTACAATTGACCCCTTGTCAACTTGACACACAAATGCATCACTAGTAAGCCTCAACCCTTAAAATCTTATTCATCCCCAAGATCTAAATAACTTTAAAAGTCCCACAGTCTTTACATATTCTTAAATTTTCAATCTCTTTAAAATATCCATCTCTTTTAAAATCCAAAGTCTTTTTACAATTAAGTTTCTTAACTGTGGGCTCCACTAAAACAGTTTCTTCCTTCAAGAGGGAAAATATCAGGGCACAGTCACAATCAAAAGCAAAAGTCAATCTCCAACCGCCCAATGTCTGGGATCCAACTCACGATCTTCTGGGCTCCTCCAAGGGCTTGGGTCACTTCTCCAGCCATGCCCTTTGTAGCACACACATCATCCTCTAGGCTCCAGATGCCTGTACTCCACTGCTGCTGCTGCTCTTGGTGGTCATCTCATGGTACTGGCATCTCCAAAACACTGCATGACCCCTTCAGTCCTGGGCCTTCAATTGCAACTGAGGCTGCACCTTCACCAATGACCTTCCATGGCCTCTCACAGTGCCAAGCCTCAGCTGCTTTGCATGACCCTTTCATGCCTTCAAAACCAGTACCACCTGGGTGACTCTTACACAGTACCAAGTCCCGCTGCAGCAGGAGTACAACCTTGGCCATCTCTGGAACACAGCCTGTTTGTGCTTTCAGAAAACACTTCCCAGAAGATGTCACCTCAATGATGCTGGTCTCTTCTTAATCACCGCTAATTTCTTAGCTCCAGCTAACCAGCATCAATAGTCCCAGTAATGCAAAGTTTTTGCTTTGGTAGTTCTGGTATCTTGTTAATCACAGCTGATTCTTCAGCCCCAGCTAACCAGAACTACAGAATCTTCACAATCAAAACAGCAATGGCCCTGAAAAGAGTCTTTAATCTTCCCTCTGAAATTTCACAACCCAGGCCTCCATCCTCTGCACTGTTCTCAACATTATCTTCCAAGCTCCTACACAACATTCGACAGAGTTCTTAACACCGAATGGATCTTCTGGCCCAAAGTTCCAAAGTCCTTCCACAGTCCTTCCCAAAACATGGTCAGGTTGTCACAGGAATACCCCACTCTGCTGGTACCAATTTGTCTTAATCAGGGTTTCTATTCCTGCACAAACATCATGACCAAGAAGCAAGTTGGGGAGGAAAGGGTTTATTTGGCTTACACTTCCATGCTGCTGTTCATCGCCAAAGGAAGTCAGGACTGGAACTCAAGCAGGTCAGGAAGCAGGAGCTGATGCAAAGGCCATGGAGGGATGTTCTGTACTGGCTTGCCTCACCTGGCTTGCTCAGCCTGCTCTCTTATAGAACCCAAGACTACCAGCCCAGAGATGGTTCCACCCACAAGGGGCCTTTCCCCCTTGATCACTAATTGAGAAAATGCCTTACAGTTGGATCTCATGGAGGCATTTCCTCAACTGAAGATCCTTTCTCTGTGATAACTCCAGCTGTGTCAAGTTGACACAAAACTAGCCAGTACAGAGACTGACCATACACTTGTATGTCTTAACTATCTTTAACAATGTACAGCAAGTTAGTAACTTTTTTAAGATTAGGATTTTATAATTTTTATCTCTGTTGAGTTTGAGCTTTAAAAATGTGTAATTTTTGAATTGAAGACCCTTTAGTATCAAAATAAGATTGAAAAGATAAATACAGTTCACGGAGAGGCCAGGAATCTCACTTTCCTGATCCTTTTATAGTGTACTTTACAAGATACCAACGCTTTTTATATTACTCAATTTCTCTAAATAACTAAAGCTTAGTGAAGGCAGCAAACACATAGTAGCAGTTAGACACAAATCTTCAAATTCCATTAGCCCGAATGGAGGATTATAACCTCAAGAATTTGTAAGCTTCAATCACCACCCAGATTTTGTTCCTAAATCCTACAAACCGTGTTCGTGATTTTATTCTCACTTGTTTTTTCTTCACTCTTAGAGTTAATCCCACTAAATGAGAGTAAAGCTCGTTATCCATTTTGTTTTTTTTGTTTTTTTTTTTTAGTTGAATTAAGCAAGGTTTATTTTCTGTTAGGCAGGGACTATCTTCCTAAAGTGGGGTTTGAGGAAATAACATTGAGCAAAGGAGAAGATGGGTTTCTAAGAGACCCCAAACTGCAAGGCAGGGGTTTTATATGAACTCGGCAGAATACCTCAAAATTATTTGCAGAATACCTTATCAGGGTAGAGGTCAGGGTATAGGGTATGAGATATAACAAGTTCCAGAAAATAGGTCAAGACATGGCCAAATCCAGCTTTTACCGACAGCAGGAATGAAGTTATATTGACCTTGTAATAAGATGACTTTTAAGCTTAAGATGGAATCAGGTTGGTTCAACCACATCCTTGATAGGTAACGGCTGTTTTTATCTCTCGTATGGGGCTGGCAGTGCTCTGGTGGGGCACTTTAGTATTTTTTATTTGGAGAGAATAACATTTGTATCATGGCTAGGGTCTCTCTAATTCCATCTGATTGGTTAGCATAGAACGAATACATTTTTTTCTTAAAGCTATCCTTTTGTTCTGCTCAGAGCAGATTGAGTGCCCATCACATAGTAAACTATTTCAGCTAACGAATCTACTTATTGATAGATCTTGGTTTATTTGGTTTTCACAGGTACCTTTCTGATAACGGGAAGCCAGGTATGCTAATAGGTTTACGTGTAGTCATTTTTGTCCGCTTTGCCAAGGAGCTTCCTTTGGATCTAATATTCCTTTGTAGAGGATAAGGGAGATGTAATCTCATCTGCAACTGTTTCTTGGCTGAAATTAGGATGTCATTAGAAGGTTCAGATGTGGGATTAAAACGGGTCCCAAGTCCACTTGGGGCTCGGGCCACTGGGCGAAGCAGGATGCGGGAAGTCTGACTGCGTGGACCCCTCGCAGCTGACGTTGGGCTGTGAGAAGCTGAAGGACCTCACTCCGTGGGTGGGAAAGGCACAGTCTGAGGTCTCTGTGGACCTGCCTGAGTTGGCTAAGGGGTCCAGGGCCGCATGGAGGCCGAGACGGGCAGGTTCTCACTCTTGGGTACCGCAGACACCACTGAATGCTGTGGAAGAGCTGAGAACGGAGTGTGGGCCTGCGGGGGTGGGGGTGGGGAGACACTCTGGCCCAGGGCTGAAGGGAAAATGGCAGGAGAGAGCTTCAGCTGGGTCCCGTGGAAAGGGAAGTCCTAGGCAGGCGTAGTGGTCGGGTAGGCTTGGTGGAGACAGTGCCTGAGAAGGCAGAGAGGCCTCCAGACAGGAGGTTAGATACAAGACTTGTTAGAGGAAGACCTGCTTCATTGCTCCAGGACGGCAGGTTCCAATGAGAAGAGGCAGTCCATGGTTTTTTTGTTTTGTTTTGTTTTGTTTTGTTTTGTGTGTGTGTGTGTGTGTGTGTGTGTGTCATCTTTGCGCAGGGGCCATGCTAATCTTCTCTGTATCGTTCCAATTTTAGTATATGTGCTGCCAAAGCGAGCACCAGTCCATGGTTTTAAGGCATTTAATGTAGAAAGGCAGAGAGAGGGACAGAGTAGGGAAGTAGAGGCCGGCCATGGCTATGTGGAGAGAGGGGGAGCAAGAGGGCAAGAGTGAGAGAGGCAGGGGCAAGATAGTAAGAGAGGGAGGAGGGGGCAAACAGCCTCTTTTATAGTGGGCTGGGCCATCCTGGCTGTTGCCAGGTAACTGTGGGGGTGGAGTCCAGACAGAATACCAGGAGTTTGGGACATTGCCTACATGACTGATGGCCACACACCTCTGAGGGGGTGGGGGTTGTGGGAGGCTGTAGTTGCGACAGTGGCCAGGGGCCCAGGGGTTGTGGCCGAACACCTGCTGTCCCTCATAGGTGGAAGTCATCACCAGGGACCAGGCTGTCTGTGCATGGGCTTACCGCCCTACATTCAGGAAGGCTGGAATGCTGGTCAAAAGCCAGGAGGGGATTCAGGCAATGGGGCACCCATCAGAAGCATCTGCTTTACTGACCCGGCTGAAGAGGCAGGGATCTGTAAATGTGATGTAATGCAATCACATTAGCAGGGGTTGGGGGTGAAGCAACAGGCAGGGAAAGTCTTGCCGGTTTTAAAGAGACATGTTACAATAGGAGGGAGCCTGCAAGCTGTAACAGCCTGAGAGTTGGAGCAGTGGGGCCAGGGAGTGGATAATGGGCCGGGAAAGCTTTGGAGCTAGTGTGAGGATTTTATCTGTTGTGGGCTGGTGTGGTAGTTTGAATATGCTTGGCCCACAGGGAGCGGTGTTGGAGGAAGTGCGTCACTGTGGGGGTGGGTTATGAATCTCGAAGAGCCAGTGAGGAAGAGCCAGTCTCCTGTTTACCTTTGGAACAAGATGTAGAACTCTCAGCTCCTCCTGTGCCATGCCTGCCTGGATGCTGCCATGCTCCTGCCTTGAGGATAATGGACTAAACCTCTGAAACTGTAAGCCAGGGCCAATTAGATGCTGTTGTCCTTATAAGAGTTGCCTTGGTTATGGTGTCTCTTCACAGCAATGGAAACCCTAACTAAGACAGCTGGCCTGAGTTAATAGGGAACTAGGCGCCCCATTGCTGGAGATAGCTGTTTGTAATTGAGATAGAAGTAGCCCAGTGTCTCCTAGTAGTACCTGCTTTCATGTCTTCAGTGTTTGCGGGTTGGTGGAGACAGGTCGATCAGATGCCTTTATGAGAGGCATGCTGAACACAGAAGAATCACACTGCTGCTGGGGACTAGTTGACTTTCTGTCCCCTTATGGTTTCCTTGCAAGCAATCTGCCTTTGTGTCCTGCTCTCAGCTGTGAAGTTTTCTCTGCAGCTTCATTTGCTGCAGTTTCTTGACAATATTCCTGGTTTTGGCTTTCCTTTAATTTATTTAACGTGGGATTCCTTAAGTGCCTGAGATTGCCTATCTCAAGTCAGTTCTAGAACCTTCTTAGGCTTTATTTCTTTAACTGCTTCCTTTTTCCTGGTCCAGGCTCACTCAAAAAAAAAAGCACCCAAGTTTTCCTGTCTTGGAAAATACTTTGAGGGGAAACTGACATATGCTCCAGGGGCTCGGGTTTGCGGCTGTCACTTGTCCTTAGCTCTGCGAGTCCTTTAATGATGTGGTTAAGATACTTAGACTCATTTTACCTGTCATTTTCAGCGGTTTCTGCACAAGAATGTGAATTTTCAGAAAATGGAAATTTAAAACTCCATTTGAACAGGGCTGGAGAGATGGCTCAGAAGTTAAGAGCATTGGTTGCTTATCCAAAGGTCTTGAGTTCTATTCCCAGAATCTACATGGTAGTCATAACTGTCTATGAGATCTGGTGCTACCTCTTCTGGTATGCAGGAAGAACACTGTATATATAAATAAATCTTTAAAAAAAAGAAACCATTTGAACCCTATTCTATCTTAAATTAATTCTGAGGTACAGGCTGCGGATGTATGAACCCAGATTTCCTGTTTTGTTTTTTCCATCATTTTATTTTGAAGGGTTTAACTATTTCTCACTTATTCACTAAGGGTTTCATCTGCCATTGTTTTTATATAACAAAATCCAGTTATAATTCGAAGATTTCTGAGCTTTTAAATCTATTTAATTAAATTAAATGAGAACCATCTTGTTTTAATTACTGTAGCTTTGTGCTATATTTATATCTCTTCGGAGGTGTAGCTCAAGCCTTGTCAGTCTTTCTGTAAGTGAGGGTTGTAAGCAGCTGCTAGCTCTTGGACAAATTCATTCAAGCTATGTGTCATAGATTGGACTTACTTTGCTGAGTGCTGAGACTATAAAGTAGGCCAATGTAATAAAGAAGTCCAATGTAAAATACCAGACATGATGAGTTTTATAGTCTAAGCAGAAAAGGGAGATTGTTAGAAAATAACAACATGATTTAAACGACAAGGGCAGACAAGTAGTGTGGGGAGCGGGTGTGGTGGCAGTCCCAAAGGCGCCAGAGACTGCAGCTAAGTCATATGACTTGCACCTGACTTCCTCATATAAGAAACAAACATCTTGAGTGCTGCGCAGGTGTACCAGGATACAGGTGAATCCAGTTTGATGGAGATATGCCCCTGCTGCCCTGATTAGCTGAAGCTGCGTGCCTGGTGAGGTGGCGTGGCCTGCTGTGCGTGGATGGGAACTGAGAGTATAAAAGAGTGAGAGGCCCAGGGTTCGGGGGAGATATAAAAACAGGGGAGATATATAAACAAGGGAGATATAAAAACAAGGGAGATATAAACAGGGGAGATATAAACAAGGGAGATATATGGAGAAAGAAGAAACAGGACTGAATAAATGTGTGCAGAAGGATCCTGTAGCAGCGTCGTTCTTCCTGGCCTGTTGAGTGCGCGCAACAAGTGGTGCCGAAACCCGGGATGAGAAGACCCAGGACGAGAAGACCTGGGACGAAAAAACCCTGGAAAAGAAACATCTTCAGGCATGAGTGAAGACCCCCTGCTACAGGGAGGATTCAGAACTGCATCACGGGGAAGAAGGGGTTAATAAAGGTTCCCATAAAACAGACTGTTGAGAAGGATCCGGCGTGGATTCAGAACTCTTCAGCTGGGGAACGGTACTGATGAAGAGAAAGAAGAAAGATGAAGACTGAATAAACTGCTGTTAGAAGGACTGGTGGTCGTGTCGTTCTTGCTGGTCGAGAGCGGGCGCGACAATTGGTGGCCCGTACGGGGAACTGACTCCCCCACCGAGTTCAGAACTTTCAGCAGTCAGTGGTTGCCGGCAGGGTAAGTTCACGGTGAGTGAAACTTGGGACCCCAGGAGTTTGGGAAGGACCTCGGATAAAATAGAGGTGAGCATAAAGTTGCCAGGAAGTAGGCACAAAGTAACCCAGGAGTTTGGGAAGGACCTCGGATAAAATAGAGGTGAGTATAAAGTTGCCAGGAAGGAGGCACAAAGTAACGATAAGGTTCCTGGTTTTGGGACAAGTTAAGGTTCCTGGTTTGGGGACAAGTTAAGGAACTATGATAACCTCAGTGTAGTGATCAATAGATCCTCGCTGTGTAGTTATGCTTTTTTCTCCCATTGACCCTTTGTGGGTAGGTCTGATAGTTTTGGTCTTGTTTGTTCTGATATATGGACTCTGTTACTGTTTGAAACTGTGTGTAGAGGCAGTCAAGACAGGTCAGAAAATCCTTACAGAGCAACAAGAAAGTATGTCGGAAGAGGAGAAGGGCTTAAAAAGAAAAAGGAAAAAGAAAGGAGACACAGTGTTATCAGGTGGACAGAAAGGACAAAACAAAATAGCCGAGGCGGAGGAGGAAGGCGAATTAGCTTCTGTGCCTCCTCCCTATGCCTCCTCAGCAGTGAAAACTTGACTCTCATATTGACTCCCCAGATGGACACACAGGTGATTGAGGTTATGGTCTCATTACCACGAGGTATTGTGTCCATCTCCCCTGGGGATCGACCAGATCAGGTGTTGACGTGGGCGAGAGGGTCTGTTTGTGTGTTTCCACAGGACCAGACGGAACCTCTTTGGGTGCCGGAGAGATTGGTGAGACGCTGCAAGAATGAGGCTCCTGATCCAGTTGCCCCTGTGGATGTGGTGGATGATCCCACAAGCACAAACGATGGAGCCGAGATGAGAGATCCTTTCGGTATTCCAGAAGCCGATACCAGCTCGACATGATATTCTTTCCACGCTTTTTGATCCCTGAATTCCCCTTAAAGAGATAGCCCCGCTGGCCATCTATCCCTTGCTTCAGGGAAGATGAGCGGGGATGAGAGCCCTGGGATGTATGCTTGTTATAGTGCGTGTGCGTTGTGTGTTTGGCACATGTGTTAGGTGCAGAGTGTGCGGCCCGCACTTTCGCCATGGTAGCATAGGCTTTTGCTGCAGTGGAGGCGGGACAATCTCCTCAGATTCGGTTTGCCACTCTAAAAGAAATTATGCTGCATTATGCCGTGGGGTGCAAGGCTAAGCACTGCACAGAGGATAGCTGCTGTTGGCATCCTGTGGAAGGCATGTCTGATTGCATGAAGGTTCAGTGTCCTAGTTCCCTTCCCTCAGGAAAAACGACACGGGAGCTGGCCAAGACCTCTCTGGGTGATGAGCCTAAGGGATGGTTTTGTGTAGGGCCCCTATGCTTGCACACTGGGGATCAGACCACTACCTTCACCCATGAGGCTTGCTTGCAGCAATTAAGATCTGGCCATAGGTTAAGTAACATCCTGGCCTTTTGATGCACCTGCCGCAAGCAAAACACAATCTCCCCAGGAGTGGCTTGGCATAATAGAGAGGTAGTCAGTGATAACACTCCCTGGGCATGTCACCAACCTAAGACAGGGATCAAACCAATGCTGTTTGTCTCCCAAAGACGGGTAAGGGGCATGGCTGTGGGGGGCTATCTACAGACATTCTCTCTGCCAAAAAAGAAAAAAGGGGGAATTGTGGGGAGCGGGTGTGGCGGCAGTCCCAAAGGCGCCAGAGACTGCAGCTAAGTCATATGACTTGCACCTGACTTCCTCATATAAGAAACAAACATCTTGAGTGCTGCGCAGGTGTACCAGGATACAGGTGAATCCAGTTTGATGGAGATATGCCCCTGCTGCCCTGATTAGCTGAAGCTGCGTGCCTGGTGAGGTGGCGTGGCCTGCTGTGCGTGGATGGGAACTGAGAGTATAAAAGAGTGAGAGGCCCAGGGTTCGGGGGAGATATAAAAACAGGGGAGATATATAAACAAGGGAGATATAAAAACAAGGGAGATATAAACAGGGGAGATATAAACAAGGGAGATATATGGAGAAAGAAGAAACAGGACTGAATAAATGTGTGCAGAAGGATCCTGTAGCAGCGTCGTTCTTCCTGGCCTGTTGAGTGCGCGCAACAAAGTAGAAGAGAAGTTGGGTTATAAGGCAATGACTGCTGAAGTCCTGACACAGCCCATAACACGTGCTCCTTCATCCCGCTTAAGTGTATGTATCACACTGCACAGGGATAGCCCAGTGCTTCATCTGTCTCCTGAGGGGTCCTTCTGCTGTAGAACAAGAGGACCCTGTGCAGACCAACGGCCCTGCATTGACTTCAGCAGGGGGTGGATGGGGGTGGGGTGGGGGGGTTGGGGGGATGGGGGATGGGGGATGGGGGAGTGGGTGATGGGTTGGCCCTCTGTGTTTGAAGTTTCATTCCAGCCTGGACTTCACTTGCTTTCCTTGGTTACTGTGAGTCCAGTGGCAGGAATGTTGACTTCTGATGCCACTCACCTGCAGATATGCCACAACTGTTTTTGCAGAACTGTCACGGTTGGCTGCCATTGGGCATGGTGTGATGCAGGCAAGATAGAAGGAAGGAACATACAGATGTGCAGAGATGTCATCCATGGTCTGGGCAGGGATGAGAAGTCATTTTCAAAGAGTTTGAGAATAGCAATGCAGAAAGTAGGACAAGAGGGTTTTGCACCAAGCTCACCCTGGAGGACGTTCAAAGTTCAGGAGGCAACACCACCAGTAATTTAAATAGACACAAAATAGCATAAAGGACTATCAACTAGTAAGAAAGTGTTTAACTGTTGTGATGGTTTGAATGAGAACGGCCCCCAGAGGCTCTTATATTTGAATGCTTAGTCACCAGGAATGGAACATTTGACAGGGTTAGAAGGGTTAGGAGGTGTGGTCTTGTTGGAGTTGTGTAGGAGTTGTGTGAAGTTGTAGGAGGAGTGTCACTGGGGGTGGTGTCTTTGAGGTTTCAAAAGCCCAAGCCAGACCCAGTCTCTCTCTGTTTGCTGTCTGCAGATGGGAATGTAGTTCTCAGCTACTGGTTCAGCACCATGTCTATCTGCATGCTGCCATGCTCCTGCCATGGTGTTAACGGACTCAGCTTCTGAAATGGTAAGCAAGCTCCCAATTAAATGCTTCTTAAAAAAATAAGAGTTGCCTTGGTCATGGTGCCTCTTAACAGCAATAGAAAGTGACTAAGATAAGTATTAATAGAAATGAAGAAGATGCCAAGGATTCCAGGAGCAGCCGTTTCCCAGAGCACCTACTTGTCTCTGACTGAGAGACTGTGAGGAGGAGAAGAATCTTGAAGCTCAGGGTTGTGGGTGTAACCTATGGAAAGGACTTGGGAGGCACAGGATGTGCTTGTTGCTAGGGACGGAGGAGACACACTAGGGCTGGAGATGAACTTGCTGAAGATGCAGCTGGTCATAGTCTTTGCAGTTAAAAAAAAAACCAAAACAAAACAACAAAAACACCACAAAAAACCAAACCAAACCAAAAAAACCCTTGTAGGAAGGAATACCCTGCTAGGGAATTTCAGTGGTGCATCTGTGAAGCCTCTGGGGTGTGTGCTGCAGTGCCCTCTGCAGGAAGTCAAGGGGATAACACTACAAACGAGGAAAGGGTTGTGAGTTGTAGCTCACTGGCAGAGTACTTGCCTCTGATGCATGTAGCCCCCTGGCTTTGACCTTCATTACTAGAAGGAGGAAGAGAGTTCCTTCTTCCTGCTTTGGCTCTCCAAGTTCCCTCCAGTGTCCTCTTCAGACAAACATCAAGCTAACTAGAGAAGGAGAAATGTCCATAGGGCCAGTTCTAGCATCTCAAGGCTGAGCAAGGAAAAGGGCAGCGGCTGAGGAGCAATAGAGGCACAAAAGCCCCACTTCACAGCACAGGATGTTGGAGGAAGAACAGCCAGCAGACGTTACAGACACTGTGTCTCTGTTCAAGTGTTTCCTCTCTACTGAGAAGTGACGAGAGCCGGGCGTGGTGGCACACGCCTTTAATCCCAGCACTCGGGAGGCAGAGGCAGGCGGATTTCTGAGTTCGAGGCCAGCGTGGTCTACAGAGTGAGTTCCAGGACAGCCAGGGCTACACAGAGAAACCCTGTCTCGAAAAACCAGAAAAAAAAAAAAAAAAAAAAAAAAAAAAAAAAAAGATACAGAGTAAACCAAACCAAAAAAAACCTTTTGTTTAACACTGTTGTGGATTGCTTTGGGCTGTTTGTATTGTCATGCTGATCGTGCCCCACTGCCCCCTGCCCCCACGAGGAGTGGGTCAAGTACTTAGAGGATTCCACATGAACCTGCTCCCCAACTTAACTGGTCAAATAAAAAAAAAAATGGAGCCGACCCATGTGGCCTGGAGGAGCCACAGTAGTCAGGGATCTCTCAGCTGGGGAATAGAGTAGTGGTGGATCTGCTTAACCCAGGCATGCAGCTTATAAATATTACAACTGAGTTGTATGTTCTTTGCATGGGCACATTGGGGTTGGAGATCTACCGAAACAAATCTGGCTGGTGTAAATATCGGACGCCCTCTTCTGGTGCGTCTGAAGACAGCTACAGTGTACTCAGATATAATAATAAATAAATCTTAAAAAAAGAAAGTAGTTCAGGGTGGGGTGGGCCAGAGAGATGACTCAATGGTAAAGAGTACTTGTTGCTTTTTCAGAGGACCTGGATTCAATTCCCAGCACCCACATATTAGCTCATAACTACATATAACTCCATTTATAAGGGTTAAACTTCTCTGACCTCTTTGTTCACCAGGAACACATATGATGCATGTTTATACACACACACACACACACACACACACACACACAGAGTCAAAACACTTAAAGACATAAAATAAACAAAAGTAATAAAAATAGTCCTTTTGCCTCAGGCACAGGTTTGATGAGTTGCACACGTGTTCCAGAGCATGATGTCTGGAGGAAGGTATACTTTGGGAACTCCCAGCTGAGGTTAGCTTCCAGGGCCTTGACAGGGAGAGGTTTTCTCTGTCACTGTGCTTTCTTCCCCATTCCCCAGCACCTCAACAGGACACCCCAAGTTCTCCCCTCTAGCTACTGACCATCTTCTATGTGTGCGCTGTGTACCTTCTGCGTACCCAAGTATTTGCTTTAATTAGCCTTTTAGGTTAGCATACAGAGCAATAGTTATCTTTGTGGCATCTTTATACACAGGTGTTGGTTTTGATTTTTCAAAACCTACCTTAATAAGAATTTTTAAATGCTAAACCTCCCTTCTTGCCCTCTACCCACCAGAGGTAGTGGAGAAGCAAGGTTAATAGAGCAAAGGGGGATGTGGACCTGGTCAGAAATAGTTCTCTGGGGTGATTCTGGTCTTTACTGTCAGCAGTCCAGTCCTCTAGCAAGCCACCAACATGAATCAGCAGCTGCAGTCCTGTCCACTCGGCAATCACCACTCACGAATCAGCAATGGCGAAGACGTAACCATTCCAGAAGGAACCATGAGGCTCCCCAACTAGTCGGAGTTCGAGGAAGTGCCAAGATGCTGCTGGAATATCAGGAGGAGCTCTTCGGTGAGTTACTCTCTATGAAGTCATGACAAGTGACGATCAGCAACTCGATGCAAGGCAAACCAGTACATGAGCATCACCAGCAAAGACTAGCGAAGCAAAGCAAGGAGAACCAGTGTGATAGCTTCCTCCCACTGTCTGTGGGGTTTAAACATCACCTGTGTCTGCTTCAGCAAAACATTGTGACCCGAGTCTCCAAAGAAGCCAGAAATCTGCACTTCACACAGGTACCATCTATTATCCGTTGTTCTCATTACTTCCTCTACTGCTCTCCCCCATGCCCCCTCCCCGAGCTGGTTCCCACCATTCTCCCACATGATCCTTCCCCCTCCAGTTGGTTCTCACTGCTTTCCCCCAGGACTCCTCCCCCAGCTAGTTCTCACCATTCTCCTCCATGACCTCTCCCCCTCCAGCTGGTTCCCACTGCTCTCCCCCACTGCCCCTCCCCCTCCAGCTGTTTCCTTTTTCCCTTGTTAGCCCTAACTTCTGATTTCCTATTATCTTCATTTCATCACTCTCTTGGCTTTGTTTCCTCCTCTTATAAGATCTCTTCCACCCATCTCATGATTACATTTCTGGCTTTGTGACTTAAACACACCCACATACATAGTTTTAAATGTAGGTTTTGTATATGAGAGAAAATGTGCAGTATTAATCTTCTGAGACTGGCTTATTTTGTTTAAAAATAATTTCTAGCTTTCAGTCTGTACCTCCACCCAGGGAAGATGGATGTGCCCACCGCTTTCCCATACTCCACAGCCTATACTCTCACAGGAGGTCTGCAATAATTAATCAGGGAACAGGTGAGACCCCCGCCTCAATACCCACACCAGAAGATGTGGGATCTAACCTGCTCCTTCCCCATAGTCCTTCTGGTCTGTACATCTATCTGCAACTGGGGAAGATTGTGCCCCCAAACCTCAAAGCCTGCTTGTCTCCCAGGAAGTCTGTCCTAACCAGGGACACAGAAAGCCTGCTGTAACCAGGGACACAGGAGCCCCCCGTCCCCCACTTGGGATAGCATTGTCTGCCTCCCAGGAGGCCCACTCTAACCCAGGTCACAGAGATCTACCTGTCTCCAATGAGGTCTGCTCCAGTTAAATACACCCAGGCCAGTTAACACCACAGATAACCAGATGGCAAGAACATAAGCAACAGAAGCCAATGTAATTTGGTACCATCAGAACCTAGTTCTTCCACCATAGCAAGCCCTGGATACCTTAGCACACTTGAAAAGCTAGATTATGACCTAAAATCCCATCTCATGAAGATGATAGAGGCCTTTAAGGAGGACATAAATAACTCCCTTAGAGACATACAGGGGAAAAGAGGCAAACAGGTAGAAGTCCTTAAAGAGAAACAAATAAGTCTCTTAAAGAAATTCAAGAAAAATACAATCAAGCAGGTGGAGGAATTAAACAAAATGGTCCAAGACCTACAAATTTAAATAAAAACAAAAAAGAAATCACACATGGAGACAACCCTGGAGATGGAAAACCTAGGAAAGAGATCAGGAGCTATAGATGCAAGCATCATCACCAGAATACAAGAGATAAAACAGAGAATCTCAAGCACAGAAGAAGCCTACAGAACACCAAATAGCTTGGACTACGAAAGAAAATCCTCCCATCACACAATAATCAAAACACTAGATGCACAGAACAGAGAAAGAATATTAAAATTTGTAAGGGAAAAAGGCCAAGTAACAAATAAAGGTAGACCTATCAGAATTACACCAGACTTCTCAACAGAGATTCTAAACATCAGAAGATACTGGACAGATGGCATGCAAACCCTAAGAAAATACAAATGCCAGCCCAGGCTACTATACCCAGCAAAACTCTCAATCACCATAGATGGAGAAACCAAGATGTTCCATGATGAAACCAAATTTAAACAATATCTTTCTGCTAATACAGCCCTGCAGAGGATACTAGAAGAAAAACTCCAATACAAGGAGGGTAACTACAATCAAGAAAACACAAGAAATGAATCATCTCACAACAAACCCAAAAGAAGAGAATCACACACACACACACACAATAACACCTCCAACAACAAAAATAACTGGAACAATCATTGGTCTTTAATATCTCTCAAGTCAGTGGACTCAATTCTCCAATAAAATGACGCAGGCTAACAGACTGGATATGTAAACAGGATCCATCATTCTGTTGTATACAAGAAACCCACTTCAGCAACAAAGACAGACACTACCTCAAAGTAAAGAGCTGGAAAAAAAGTTTTCCAAGCAAATGGTCCCAAGAAACAATCTGGAGTCACCATTATTATATCCAATAAAATAAATTTTCAACTAAAAGTAATCAAAAAAAATGGAGAAGGACACTTCATATTAATCAAAGGGAAAATCCACCAAGATGAAGTCTCGATTCTGAGGCATCTGCTTTTGTAAAAGAAACTTTCTTAAGGCTCAAAACACACATTGTACCTCACCAATGGACAGGTCATTGAAATAGAAGTTAAACAGAGACACCTAACAGAAGTTATTAACCAAATGGATTTATCAGATATCTAGAGAACATTTCACCCCCAAATAAAAGAATATACCTTCTTCTTAGCACCTCATGGATCCTTCTCTAAAATTGACCATATAATCGGATACAAAACAATCCTCAAAAGATACAAGAAGATTGAAATAATCCCATGCATTCTATCAGATCATGACAGACTAAGGCTGGACTTCAATGTCAACAAAAATGACAGAAATCTCACATATTTATGGAAACTGAACAACTCTTTACTCAATGATAACTTGGTCAGGGAAGAAATGAAATGAAATTCAATGAAAATAAAGACATAGCATACCTAAACTATGGGACACAATAAAAGTAGTGTTAAGAGGAAAATTAATAGCGATAAATGTCTTCATAAAGACATAGGAGAGATTTTTTTTTACAATTTTTTTTTATTATTAGGTATTTTCCTCATTTACATTTTCAATGCTATCCCAAAGGTCCCCCATACCCACACCCCCAATCCCCTACCCACCCACTCCCCCTTTTTGGCCCTGGCGTTCCCCTGTACTGGGGCATATAAAGTTTGCAAGTCCAATGGGCCTCTCTTTGCAGTGATGGCCGACTAGGCCATCTTTTGATACATATGCAGCTAAAGACAAGAGCTCCCGGGTACTGGTTAGTTCATATTGTTGTTCCACCTATAGGGTTGCAGTTCCCTATAGCTCCTTGGGTAATTTCTCTAGCTCCTCCATTAGGGGCCGTGTGACCCATCCAATAGCTGACTGTGATCATCCACTTCTGTGTTTGCTAGGCCCCGGCATAGTCTCACAAGAGAGAGCTATATCTGGGTCCTTTCAGCAAAATCTTGCTAGTGTATGCAATGGTGTCAGCATTTGGAAGCTGATTATGGGATGGATCCCTGCATATGGTAATCACTAGATGGTCCATCCTTTCGTCACAGCTCCAAATTTTGTCTCTGTAACTCCTTCCATGGGTGTTTTGTTCCCATTTCTAAGAAAGGGTAAAGTGTCCACACTTTGGTTTTCGTTCTTCTTGAATTTCATGCGTTTGGCAAGTTGTATCTTATATCTTGGGTATCCTAAGTTTCTGGGCTATTATCCACTTATCAGTGAGTACATATTGTGTGAGTTCCTTTGTGATTGGGTTACTTCACTCAGGATGATACCCTCCAGGTCCATCCATTTGCCTAGGAATTTCATAAATTCATTTTTTTAAATAGCTGAGTAGTATTCCATTGTGTAAATGTACCACATTTTCTGTATCCATTCCTCTGTTGAGGGGCATCTGGGTTCTTTCCAGCTTCTGGCTATTATAAACAAGGCTGCTATGAACATAGTGGAGCATGTGTTCTTCTTACCGGTTGGGACATCTTCTGGATATATGCCCAGGAGAGGTATTGCTGGATCCTCCGGTAGTACTATGTCCAATTTTCTGAGGAACCGCCAGACTGATTTCCAGAGTGGTTGTACAAGCTTGCAATCCCACCAACAATGGAGGAGTGTTCCCCTTTCTCCACATCCTCGCCAGCATCTGCTGTCACCTGAGTTTTTGATCTTAGCCATTCTGACTGGAGTGAAGTGGAATCTCAGTGTTGTTTTGATTTGCATTTCCCTGATGATTAAGGATGTTGAACATTTTTTCAGGTGCTTCTCTGCCATTCGGTATTCCTCAGGTGAGAATTCTTTGTTCAGCTCTGAGCCCCATTTTTTAATGGGGTTATTTGATTTTCTGGAGTCCACCTTCTTGAGTTCTTTATATATATTGGATATTAGTCCCCTATCCGATTTGGGATAGGTAAAGATCCTTTCCCAATCTGTTGGTGGCCTTTTTGTCTTATTGATGGTGTCTTTTGCTTTGCAGAAGCTTTGCAATTTTATGAGGTCCCATTTATCGATTCTTGATCTTACAGCACAAGCCATTGCTGTTCTATTCAGGAATTTTCCCCCTGTACCCATATCTTCGAGGCTTTTCCCCACTTTCTCCTCTATAAGTTTCAGTGTCTCTGGTTTTATGTGGAGTTCCTTAATCCACTTAGATTTGAGCTTAGTACAAGGAGATAGAAATGGATCAATTCGCATTCTTCTACATGATAACCGCCAGTTGTGCCAGCACCATTTGTTGAAAATGCTGTCTTTTTTCCACTGGATGGTTTTAGCTCCCTTGTCAAAGATCAAGTGACCATAGGTGTGTGGATTCATCTCTGGGTCTTCAATTCTGTTCCATTGGTCTACTTGTCTGTCACTATACCAGTACCATGCAGTTTTGATCACAATTGCTCTGTAGTACAGTTTTAGGTCCGGCATGGTGATTCAACCAGAGGTTCTTTTATCCTTGAGAAGAGTTTTTGCTATCCCATAGGAGAGATCTTATACTAGCAACCTAACAGCACATCTGAAAGCTATAGAACAAAAGGAAGCAAATGCACCTAAGAGGAGTAGAGAGCAGGAAAGAGCCAAACCCAGGACTGAAATTAGCCAATTAGAAACAAAGAGAACAATACAAAGAATAAACAAAACCAAGAGCTGGTTCTTTAAGAAAATCAACAAGACAAATAAACCCTTATCCAAACTAACTGAAAGGTATAGAGACAGCATCCAAATTAACAAAATCAGAAACAAAAAGGGAGACATAAGTACAGAAACTGAGGAAATTTAAAAAAATTCATAAAGCCTATACTCAATAAAACTGGAAAATCTTAGATGAAATGGATGACTTCCTAGACAGACACCACATTCCAAAGTTAAATCAAGATTAAGTAAACTAAACAGTTCTATAACCCCTAAAGAAATAGAAGCAGTCATTGAAACCCCCCCACCCCCAAAAGTCCATGGCCAGATAGTTTTAGTGCACAAAGTAGAAATAGAAGGAACACTACCTAATTCATTCTGAGAAGTCACAATTATGCTGATACCTAAACCCCACAAAGACTCTACAAAGAAAGAGGACTTCAGACCATTTTCGCTTATGAATATCAATGCAAAAATACTCAATAAAATTCTCACAAGCCAAATCCAAGAACACATCAAAATGAACATTCACCATGATTAAGTAGGCTTCATCCCAGAGATGCAATATATGGTTCAATATATGGAAATCCATTAACATAATTCACTATATAAACAAACTCAAAGAAAAAAATCACATGATCATCTCATTAGATGTTTTGATAGAAAATTATCAAATTAGTAAGCCTTTGATAAAATACAACATCCCTTCATGTTAAGTCTTGGCGAGATCAGAAATTCATGGCACAAACTTAAACATAATAAAAGCAATATACAGCAAACCAACAGCCAATATCAAATAAAATGGAGAGAAACTAGAAGAAGTTCAACTAAAATCAGGGACAAGGCTGCCCACTATTTCCTTATCTATTAAATATAGTACTCGAAGTTCTAGCTAGAGCAATGAGACAACAAAAGGAGATCAAGGGCATACAAACAGGAAAGGAAGAAGTCAAAATATCACTATTTGCGGATGATATGATAGTATACATAAGTGCCCCCCCAAATTCTACCAAAGAACACCTACAGCTGATAAATTTTTTTTTCCATTTTTTATTAGGTATTTAGCTCATTTACATTTCCAATGCTATACCAAAAGTCCCCCATACCCACCCACCCCCACTCCCCTACCCACCCACTCCCCCTTTTTGGCCCTGGTGTTCCCCTGTACTGGGGCATATAAAGTTTGCAAGTCCAATGGGCCTCTCTTTCCAGTGATGGCCAACTAGGCCATCTTTTGATATATATGCAGCTAGAGTCAAGAGCTCCGGGGTACTGGTTAGTTCATAATGTTGTTCCACCTATAGGGTTGCAGATCCCTTTAGCTCCTTGGCTACTTTCTCTAGCTCCTCCATTGGGAGCCCTATGATCCATCCATTAGCTGACTGTGAGCATCCACTTCTGTGTTTGCTAGGCCCCGGCATAGTCTCACAAGAGACAGCTACATCTGGGTCCTTTCAATAAAATCTTGCTAGTGTATGCAATGGTGTCAGCGTTTGGATGCTGATTATGGGGTGGATCCCTGGATATGGCAGTCTCTACATGGTCCATCCTTTCATCTCAGCTCCAAACTTTGTCTCTGTAACTCCTTCCATGGGTGTTTTGTTCCCAAATCTAAAAAGGGGCATAGTGTCCACACTTCAGTCTTCATTCTTCTTGAGTTTCATGTGTTTAGCAAATTATATCTTATATCTTGGGTATCCTAGGTTTGGGGCTAATATCCACTTATCAGTGAGTACATATTGTGTGAGTTTCTTTGTGAATGTGTTACCTCACTCAGGATGATGCCCTCCAGGTCCATCCATTTGGCTAGGAATTTCATAAATTCATTCTTTTTAATAGCTGAGTAGTACTCCATTGTGTAGATGTACCACATTTTCTGTATCCATTCCTCTGTTGAGGGGCATCTAGGTTCTTTCCAGCTTCTGGCTATTATAAATAAGGCTGCTCTGAACATAGTGGAGCATGTGTCCTTCTTACCAGTTGGGGCATCTTCTGGATATATGCCCAGGAGAGGTATTGCTGGATCCTCCGGTAGTACTATGTCCAGTTTTCTGAGGAACCGCCAGACTGATTTCCAGAGTGGTTGTACAAGCCTGCACTCCCACCAACAATGGAGGAGTGTTCCTCTTTCTCCACATCCACGCCAGCATCTGCTGTCACCTGAATTTTTGATCTTAGCCATTCTGACTGGTGTGAGGTGGAATCTCAGGGTTGTTTTGATTTGAATTTCCCTGATGATTAAGGATGTTGAACATTTTTTCAGGTGCTTCTCTGCCATTCGGTATTCCTCAGGTGAGAATTCTTTGTTCAGTTCTGAGCCCCATTTTTTAATGGGGTTATTTGATTTTCTGAAGTCCACCTTCTTGAGTTCTTTATATATGTTGGATATTAGTCCCCTATCTGATTTAGGATAGGTAAAGATCCTTTCCCAATCTGTTGGTGGTCTTTTTGTCTTATTGACGGTGTCTTTTGCCTTGCAGAAACTTTGGAGTTTCATTAGGTCCCATTTGTCAATTCTCGATCTTACAGCACAAGCCATTGCTGTTCTGTTCAGGAATTTTTCCCCTGTGCCCATATCTTCAAGGCTTTTCCCCACTTTCTCCTCTATAAGTTTCAGTGTCTCTGGTTTTATGTGAAGTTCCTTGATCCACTTAGATTTGAGCTTAGTACAAGGAGATAAGTATGTATCAATTCGAATTCTTCTACACGATAACAACCAGTTGTGCCAGCACCAATTGTTGAAAATGCTGTCTTTCTTCCACTGGATGGTTTTAGCTCCCTTGTCGAAGATCAAGTGACCATAGGTGTGTGGGTTCATTTCTGGGTCTTCAATTCTATTCCATTGGTCTACTTGTCTGTCTCTATACCAGTACCATGCAGTTTTTATCACAATTGCTCTGTAGTAAAGCTTTAGGTCTGGCATGGTGATTCCGCCAGAAGTTCTTTTATCCTTGAGAAGACTTTTTGCTATCCTAGGTTTTTTGTTATTCCAGACAAATTTGCAAATTGCTCCTTCCAATTCGTTGAAGAATTGAGTTGGAATTTTGATGGGGATTGCATTGAATCTGTAGATTGCTTTTGGCAAGATAGCCATTTTTACAATGTTGATCCTGCCAATCCATGAGCATGGGAGCTCTTTCCATCTTCTGAGATCTTCCTTAATTTCTTTCTTCAGAGATTTGAAGTTTTTATCATACAGATCTTTCACTTCCTTAGTTAGAGTCACGCCAAGATATTTTATATTATTTGTGACTATTGAGAAGGGTGTTGTTTCCCTAATTTCTTTCTCAGCCTGTTTATTCTTTGTATAGAAAAAGGCCATTGACTTGTTTGAGTTTATTTTATATCCTGCTACTTCACCGAAGCTGTTTATCAGGTTTAGGAGTTCTCTGGTAGAATTTTTAGGGTCACTTATATATACTATCATATCATCTGCAAAAAGTGATATTTTGACTTCCTCTTTTCCAATTTGTATCCCCTTGATCTCCTTTTGTTGTCGAATTGCTCTGGCTAATACTTCAAGTACTATGTTGAAAAGGTAGGGAGAAAGTGGGCAGCCTTGTCTAGTCTCTGATTTTAGTGGGATTGCTTCCAGCTTCTCTCCATTTACTTTGATGTTGGCTACTGGTTTGCTGTAGATTGCTTTTATCATGTTTAGATATGGGCCTTGAATTCCTGATCTTTCCAAAACTTTTATCATGAATGGGTGTTGGATCTTGTCAAATGCTTTTTCTGCATCTAACGAGATGATCATGTGGTTTTTGTCTTTGAGTTTGTTTATATAATGGATTACATTGATGGATTTTCGTATATTAAACCATCCCTGCATCCCTGGAATAAAACCTACTTGGTCAGGATGGATGATTGCTTTAATGTGTTCTTGGATTCGGTAAGCGAGAATTTTATTGAGGATTTTTGCATCGATATTCATAAGAGAAATTGGTCTGAAGTTCTCTATCTTTGTTGGGTCTTTTTGTGGTTTAGGTATCAGAGTAATAGTGGCTTCATAAAATGAGTTGGGTAGAGTACCTTCTACTTCTATTTTGTGAAATAGTTTGTGCAGAACTGGAATTAGATGTTCTTTGAAGGTCTGATAGAACTCTGCACTAAACCCATCTGGTCCTGGGCTTTTTTTGGTTGGGAGACTATTAATAACTGCTTCTATTTCTTTAGGTGATATGGGACTGTTTAGATGATCAACTTGATCCTGATTCAACTTTGGTACCTGGTATCTGTCCAGAAATTTGTCCATTTCGTCCAGGTTTTCCAGTTTTGTTGAGTATAGCCTTTTGTAGAAGGATCTGATGGTGTTTTGGATTTCTTCAGGATCTGTTGTTATGTCTCCCTTTTCATTTCTGATTTTGTTAATTAGGATTTTGTCCCTGTGCCCTCTAGTGAGTCTAGCTAAGGGTTTATCTATCTTGTTGATTTTCTCAAAGAACCAACTCCTCGTTTGGTTAATTCTTTGAATAGTTCTTCCTGTTTCCACTTGGTTGATTTCACCCCTGAGTTTGATTATTTCCTGCCGTCTACTCCTCTTGGGTGAATTTGCTTCCTTTTTTTCTAGGGCTTTTAGATGTGTTGTCAAGCTGCTAGTATGTGCTGTCTCCCGTTTCTTCTTGGAGGCACTCAGAGCTATGAGTTTCCCTCTTAGAAATGCTTTCATTGTGTCCCATAGGTTTGGGTACGTTGTGGCTTCATTTTCATTAAACTCTAAAAAGTCTTTAATTTCTTTCTTTATTCCTTCCTTGACCAAGGTATCATTGAGAAGAGTGTTATTCAGTTTCCACGTGAATGTTGGCTTTCCATTATTTATGTTGTTATTGAAGATCAGTCTTAGGCCATGGTGGTCTGACAGGATACATGGGACAATTTCTATATTTTTGTATCTATTGAGGCCTGTTTTGTGACCAATTATATGGTCAATTTTGGAGAAGGTCCCGTGAGGTGCTGAGAAGAAGGTATATCCTTTTGTTTTAGGATAAAATGTTCTGTAGATATCTGTCAGGTCCATTTGTTTCATAACTTCTGTTAGTTTCACTGTGTCCCTGTTTAGTTTCTGTTTCCACGATCTGTCCTTTGAAGAAAGTGGTGTGTTGAAGTCTCCCACTATTATTGTGTGAGGTGCAATGTATGCTTTGAGCTTTACTAAAGTGTCTCTAACGAATGTGGCTGCCCTTGCATTTGGTGCGTAGATATTCAGAATTGAGAGTTCCTCTTGGAGGATTTTACCTTTGATGAGCATGAAGTGTCCCTCCTTGTCTTTTTTGATAACTTTGGGTTGGAAGTCGATTTTATCCGATATTAAAATGGCTACTCCAGCTTGTTTCTTCAGTCCATTTGCTTGGAAAATTGTTTTCCAGCCTTTCACTCTGAGGTAGTGTCTGTCTTTTTCCCTGAGATGGGTTTCCTGTAAGCAGCAGAATGTTGGGTCCTGTTTGTGTAGCCAGTCTGTAAGTCTATATCTTTTTATTGGGGAATTGAGTCCATTGATATTAAGAGATATTAAGGAAAAGTAATTGTTGCTTCCTTTTATTTTTGTTGTTAGAGTTGGCATTCTGTTCTTGTGGCTGTCTTCTTTTTGGTTTGTTCAATGATTACTTTCTTGGTTGTTCTAGGGCGTGATTTCCGTCCTTGTATTGCTTCTTTTCTGTTATTATCCTTTGAAGGGCTGGATTCGTGGAAAGATATTGTGTGAATTTGGTTTTGTCGTGGAATACTTTGGTTTCTCCATCTATGGTAATTGAGAGTTTGGCCAGGTATAGTAGCCTGGGCTGGCATTTGTGTTCTCTTAGTGTCTGTATAACATCTGTCCAGGCTCTTCTGGCTTTCATAGTCTCTGGTGAAAAGTCTGGTGTAATTCTGATAGGCCTTCCTTTATATGTTACTTGACCTTTCTCCCTTACTGCTTTTAATATTCTATCTTTATTTAGTGCATTTGTTGTTCTGATTATTATGTGTCGGGAGGAATTTCTTTTCTGGTCCAGTCTATTTGGAGTTCTGTAGGCTTTTTGTATGATCATGGGCATCTCTTTTTTTATGTTTGGGAAGTTTTCTTCTATTATTTTGTTGAAGATATTAGCTGGCCCTTTAAGTTGAAAATCTTCATTCTCATCAATTCCTATTATCTGTAGGTTTGTTCTTCTCATTGTGTCCTGCATTACCTGGATGTTTTGAGTTAGGATCCTTTTGCATTTTGTATTTTCTTTGACTGTTGTGTCGATGTTCTCTATGGAATCTTCTGCACCTGAGATTCTCTCTTCCATTTCTTGTATTCTGTTGCTGATGCTCGCATCTATGGTTCCAGATCTCTTTCCTAGGGTTTCTATCTCCAGCGTTGCCTCGCTTTGGGTTTTCTTTATTGTGTCTACTTCCCCTTTTATTTCTAATATGGTTTTGTTCATTTCCATCACCTGTTTGGATGTGTTTTCCTGTTTTTCTTTAATGATTTCTACCTGTTTGGCTGTGTTTTCCTGCTTTTCTGTAAGGGCCTGTAACTCTTTAGCAGTGCTCTCCTGTAATTCTTTAAGTGGCTTATGAAAGTCCTTCTTGATGTCCTCTATCATCATCATGAGAAATGTTTTTAAATCTGGGTCTAGATTTTCGGTTGTGTCGGGGTGCCCAGGACTAGGTGGGGTGGGAGTGCTGCGTTCTGATGATGGTGAGTGGTCTTGATTTCTGGTAGTAGGATTCTTACGTTTGCCTTTCGCCATCTGGTAATCTCTGAAGCTAGCTGTTTTAGTTGTCACTGTTAAGAGCTTGTTCTTCAGGTGTCTCTGTTAGCCTCTATAAGCAGACCTGGAGGGTAGCACTCTCCTTAGTTTCAGTGGGCAGAGTATTTTCTGCAGGCAAGCTCTCTTCTTGCAGGGCAGGTACCCAGATATCTGGTGTTCGAACCAGACTCCTGGCAGAAGTTGTGTTCCACTCACTAGAGGTCTTAGGATCTCGTGTGGAATCCTGTGTGGGCCCTTGGGGGTGTTGGGCAAGACTCTGCTGGCAAGGTTGCTCGGGGCTCGAGTGGAGTGGAAGGGACTTGTGCCCCAGATCAGGCCTGGGTAGCCTGCTTCCCTATGTACCGCAGTCTCAGGTTCCGCGCGATTGGATTGGGGCAGGCGCTGTGTTCCACTCACCAGAGGTCTTAGGATCCCGTGGGGATTCCCGTGTGGGCCCTTGTGGGTGTTGGGCAAGACTCTGCTGGCAAGGTAGCCCGGGGCTCGAGCCGAGCAGAAGGGACTTGTGCCCCAGATCAAGCCCGGGTAGCCTGCTTCCCTATGTACCGCAGTCTCAGGTTCCGCGCAATTGGATTGGGGCAGGCGCTGTGTTCCACTCACCAGAGGTCTTAGGATCCCGTGGGGATTCCCGTGTGGGCCCTTGCGGGTGTTGGGCAAGACTCTGCTGGCAAGGTAGCCCGGGGCTCGAGCCGAGCGGAAGGGACTTGTGCCCCAGATCAGGCCCGGGTAGCCTGCTTCCCTATGTACCGCAGTCTCAGGTTCCGTGCAATTGGATTGGGGCTGGCGCTGTGTTCCACTCCCCAGAGGTCTTAGGATCCTGTGGGGAGTCCCGTGTGGGCCCTTGCGGGTGTTGGGCAAGACTCTGCTGGCAAGGTAGCCCGGGGCTCGAGCCGAGCGGAAGGGACTTGTGCCATAAATTTTTTTTTTTAAGCAAAGTGGCTGGATATAAAATTAAATCAAATCAGTAGCCTTCCTGTATACAAAAAAAGATTGCGAAAGAAATTAGGGAAACACGTTTCACAATAGCTACAAATAATATAAAGTATCTTGGTGTAACTCTAACCAAGCAAATGAATGGTCTGTATGGCAATTCACTGAAGAAAGAAATTGAAGAAGAACTCAGAAGATGGAAAGATTTCCCATGCTCATGGATTGGTAGGATTAATATAGTAGGAATGGCCATCTTACCAAAAGTAATCTACATATTCAATGCAATCCCATCAAAATTCCTACACGATTCTTCACAGACATGGAAAGAGCAATTCTCAACTTCATATGGAAAAACACAAAACCCAGGATAGCAAAAACAATTCTCAAGAATAAAGGAACTTCTAGGGGAATCACCATCCCTGACCTCAAGCTATACTACAGAGCAATAGTGATAAAAACCACATGGTTTTGGTTTAGAGATAGACAGGTTGATCAATGGAATAGAACTGAAGACCCTGAAATAAGCTCACACACTTATGGACACTTGATTTTTGACCAAGAAGCCAAAACCATCCAGTGGAAAAAAGAAAGCATCTTCAACAAATGGTGCTGGTCTAACTGGCAGTCTGCATGAGAAGAATGCAAATTGATGCACATTTATCACCTTGTACAGAGCTTAAGTCCAAGTGGATCAAGGACCTCAACATAAAAACATATACACTGAATCTAATAGAAGAGAAAATGGGATATAGCCTTGAATGCACTGGCACAGGTAAAAATTTCCTGAAAAGAACACCAATGGCTCAGATTCTAATTTCAACAACTGACAAATAGGAAATCATGAAACTGAAAATCTTCTGTAAGGCAAAGGACACTGTCAATAGGACAAAATGGCAACTACAACTTGGGAAAACATCTTCACTAACTTTACATGTGATCGAGGCTAATATCCAAAATATACATAGAGCTCAAGAAATTAGACTCCAAAACCAAATAACCAATTTAAAAAATGGGGTAGAGAGCTAAACAGAACTCTCAGGAAAGGACTCTCGAATGGCTGAGAAGCACTTAAAAAATGTTCAGTATCCTTACACATCAGGGAAATGCAAGTCAAAATGACCCCAAGATTCTACCTCACACCAATCAGAATGGCTAAGATAAAAAACTCAACTGACAGGACATGCTGGTGAGGATGTGGAGAAAGAGAAATACTCCTCCATTGCTGGTGGGATTGCAAACTCCACAACCATTCTAGAAATCAGTCTGGAGGTTCCTCAGAAGATTAGAAATAGCTCTACTGAAGACCCAAATATACCACTCCTGTCTATATACCCAAAAGATATCCCACCATACTACAAGGACCTGGGCTCCACTATGTACATAGCAGCCTTATTTGCAACAGCCAGAAGCTAGAAAACAAAACAAAACAACAACAACAACAACAACAACAACAAAAACCCCAGATGTCCCACGACAGCAGAATGGATACAGAAAATGTGGTTCATTTGCACAATGCAATATTATTCAGTTATTAAAAACAAGGACATCCTGAATTTTGCAGGCAAATGGATGGAACCAGAAAATATCCTGAGTGAGATAACCCACTTCCAAAAGGACATGCATAGTATGTACTCACTGATAAGTGGATATTAGCCAAAAGGTACAGACTATCCATGATACAACTCACAGACCATAGGAAACCAAGTGTAGATACTTCAATTCTACTTAGATGGGGGAACAAAGTTATCATGGGAGGGAGGGAGAGAGAAAGGGAAGGAGGGAGGGAGGGACTTGAGTGGGAAAGGGGAGGGGGTGGGAAAAAGAGGGAGGCAGGGTCAGGTATAGGGGGAGACAGGAGAGAAGCCAAGAGGGAGAATGAATGGAAATATGCAGCAGCGGGGGCTGTGGTGTGGGGGGAACCTCTAGAAAGTCTGAGAGACCTAGGATGTGAGTGGTTCCCACAACTCAGCGGGGATGACCTTAACTGAAATGCCCAATAGTAGGGAGATGGAACCTGAAGAGACCATTTCTAAGAGATAGACATGTTTTTTGATCCAGAATTGTCCCCGTCTTAAGGAAATACAGGGACAAAAATGGAGCAGACTTAAGGAAAGTCTGGATAGTGACCTGCCCCAACTGGGGATCCATCCCATAGGCAGGTACCAAATCCTGACACCATTACTGATGCCACGTTGTGCTTGCAGGCAGGAGCCTAGTATGGCTGTCCTCTGAGAGGCTCTACCAGCAGCTGACTGAGATATAGATGCAGATACTTACAGCTAACCATTGGACTGGGGTTGCGGACTCCTATGGAAGACTTAAAGGAAGGATTGAAGGAGCTGAAGGGGATTTCAACCCCATAGGAAGAACAACAGCATCAACTAACTCTGACCCCTCAGCTCCCAGAGACTAAGCCACCAAACAAGGAGCATAACATGGGATGGTCTGTGGCCCCTGGCACATATGCAGCAGACTGCCTTGTCTGGCCCAGTGGGAGAAGATGTGCCTTATCCTATAGAGACTTGATGCCCCAGGGAAGGGGAATGCTGATGGGAGTGAGGTGGAGGTGGGAGGTTGGTGGGGGGCCATCCTCTAGGAAGCAAAGGGGAGGGGGAATGTGTGGAGAGCCAAAGTACTGCCATGAAAGCAGTCAAGGCCATGAGAGCAGTGTGTGTAGCCAAGGTCAGAGAGCAGTCTGTAGCTAAGAGGAACTCCTATCTATGTTTAGTCTGTAGAGAAACTTTCTCAAGAAGAGCTTTGTTTGCTGAAGTGCTTATAAGCTGGAGCTGCAGAAATGTACTTTGAGCCTTGATCAGAACCTTGCCTTGGCTTCATGCTTCTCTCACCCGCTACCCTTTTCATTTCCAGCCCTCCATTCAGGTGGACCCTGTTCATCCTCTAGACGCTGGATGGCTACATGTGGCTCCTGAATGAGGGACCTGAAAACGGGGGACCTGCTGAGAAATGCTGTCTTGGTTGGAGGGCTCCACAGAAAACAGAAAAAGTAAAAGTATCCTGCACAGTAAGCAACAAACGGCATTAACGACTTCTTTTCTTATTTGGATGCTAGCACTAGTTATAAATCTTATCTTTTAGAGGCTGTTGTTGCAGGAGTTGCATTCGAGGGGACTTCACCTAGGGATGACAGCGAAACGGGGCAGGGAGATACTAAACAGGCATTTGTCTGCAGCCTAAAAGTGCTGCTTCAGGCGAGAGGAGCAGGGTTTAAAAAACAGAAGTTAGAAAATTTTTTAGTTCAAATAGAATCATGCTGTCCATGGTTCCCAGAAGGTGGAACTTTGGATAAAGAAACCTGGGAAAAGGTGGAGAAGTTCTGAGAACCACCAGGCAGATCCTACTACCTCCTGCCTCTGGGCGCTCATAAAAGATGCTATTGATAATAAAAAACATAAAAAGACCTCTCAGGCATTAGCTATTGCCTAGGAACACCTTGAACACAAGGAAGAATGCCCGTCAGAGAAGGTTTCTCTCTCAACTCTAAATTAGAGAAACACAGACCTTACAAGGCAGATGTAACAACTATTAGCGGACAGGATTGGCCTTCAACTTGGCCCCTCTCAGATACTCACTCACGTCCATGGGATTGGTTATTCCAATAATCCAAAACAAAGTTCCAAACTTAAGATTTACAGAAGATGAATGAAGCTAGGGACTTATGAGGGCATTACAACCTGGCTTACCTGCTCCAGCTGCCATTCAAAAAAAAAAAAAAACCATATAAAATTATTATAGATTTAAAAGGTTGTTTTTATACTATTCCTTTGCATCTTGATGGTTGTAATAGGTTTGCATTTAGTGTGTCTGCTTGTAATTTTAAAGAACCCACGAAGCTATATCATTGGAAAGTTTTGCCTCAAGGAATGGCCAATAGCCCTACATTATGTCAAAAATTTATTTCTGCTTCAATACAAAAGCTTAGGACTTTGAATCCTATAGTGTACATTATTCATTATATGGGTATTTTATTAGCTGATCCCTCTGAAGGAGTTTTACTACAAGCCTTTGCTCTTCTTATACAACAAGCTTTAAAATTTTGGGGAGTAGTTGTTGCTCCAGAAAAGATTTGAAGACAGTATCCTTTTCAATATTTGAGACACCACTTATATCCTAAACAAACTGTGGCACAGAAAATTCAATTAATAAAAGATAGTTTACTTGCTTTAACTGATTTTCAAAAGCTGGTAGGAGATGTTAATTGAATAAGACCTCACTTAAGCTTGCCACATGAGGGGGCTGGCGAGATGGCTCAGTGGGTAAGAGCACCCGACTGTTCTTCCAAAGGTCCGAAGTTCAAATCCCAGCAACCACATGGTGGCTCACAACCACCCGTAATGAGATCTGATGCCCTCTTCTGGAGTGTCTGAAGACAGCTACAGTGTACTTACATATAATAAATAAATAAATCTTTAAAAAAAAAAAGCTTGCCACATGAGAACTTAAAACTCTGATATTTCTCAAGGGGAATGTGAATCCTAATTCCCCTGTACAATTAACTGATGAGGGACAAATAACTTTTCAGAAAAGTAGAGGAAGCTACTAGCCAACAACAGATACATTGTATAGACTATGATCAATTGTTGACTATTTCACAGCAGCCCTTTGGCAAAAGGGACCATTAATGTGGATTCATCTTTCTTCATCTCCAAATACCCTATTAAAGTTTAAACACCCTATTAACGATGCTGCTACTATGTTAAAACAGAATTGTAGGATAGAATCACCAAAGTATTTTGGGAAAGAACTTGAAGAAATATTTATTCCTTATTTTCAAACAGCAATTAAATTGGTTATTGCAAAATACTGATATTTGGCCTATTGCATGCAAACTTTTCAGGCAAATTTGATGATCATTATCCAAAAGGCAAGTTGTTAAAATTTGCCTCTATGCATACTTTTGTATTTCCTGTAAATGTATGCATGCAGCCCACAGAGAATATGCCTACTGTATTTATAGATAGTTCGTCTAAAGGGAAGGCAGCATATGTAATTAGATCACATGTTCACTCTCTTGAGTTTCCTCCCGCTTCCCAAATAATTGAATTACTTGCTGTAGTCACTGTTTTTGAAATGTTGAAAAATCAAGCTTTTAACTTGTATACTGATAGCTGATATATAGCTCATGGTTTAGAATTGCTTGAAATTGTCCCTTTTTAAGATACTGCTAATTCTCAAATTTTGCAATTATTTATGTAAATACAGCTTAATTTAAGAAAATGTACTGGTCCTTACTTTATAGGACATCTAAGAGCTCATACTGGATTGCCTGGACCCCTTAGTGAGGGCAATGCCACGGGAGGTTTGCATACAAGGCAGATTACAGACTTTACAGAGGAACAATTAGCACAACAATCTCATTCTTTATGTCATCAAAATAGTAATAGCTTAAGACAACAGTTTGCTATTTCTCGAGAATGTGCACATCAAATTGTGAAGACTTATCGTCAGTGCCCTCAGTGACTCATGTATCACATAATGGTGTTGTGTTAGTCAGGGTTCTCTAGAGTCACAGAACTTATGGGTAGTCTCTATATAGTAGAGGAATTTATTGATGACTTACAGTCTGCAGTCCAATTCCCAACAATGGTTCAGTAGTAGCTGTGAATGGAAGTCCAAGGATCTCTCTAGCAGTTGCTCAGTCCCACATGGCAAGCAAAAAAAGCGAGAGCGAGACTCCCTTCTTCCAATGTCCTTATATGATCTCCAGGAGAAGGTGTAGCCCAGATTAAAGGTGTGTGCCACCACACCTTTAATTCCAGATGACCTTGAACTCGGAGATCTCCCTGTCTTAATCTTCTGGAATCCATAGCCACTATGTCTGAAGATCTCCATACCAAGATCCAGGTCAGAAACTTCTATCTCCCAGCCTCCAGATTAAGGTCACTGGTGAGCCTTCCAATTCTGGATTGTAGTTCATTCCAAATATAGTCAAGTTGACAACCAGGAATAACCACTACAGGTGTTAATCCTTGAGGACCCATACCTAATCAATTATGGCAAATGGATGTTACTCATATTTCTGATCTTGAAAATTAAAAATATGTACATGTGACTACTGATACCCTTTCAGGCTCTCTGGTTACAACTGCTTTAACAAGAGAAGCAACTAAAAATGGAATTAGTCATTGCCTACGATGTTTTTCTATACTGGGTTTTCCAAATAAGATAGAAACTGATAATGGAACTGGCTATTGCAGTAAGGCATTTAAGATTTTTTTTTAATAGAGCTGAGGACCGGACCCAGGGCCTTGCATGCTTGCTAGGCAAGTGCTCTACCACTGAGCTAAATTCCTGACCCCTAAGATTGTTTGTTAACAATTTAATATTAGTCATATTACTGGGATTCCTTACAAGCCTCAATGACAAGATATTGTGGAACAGGCCCACGGAACTTTAAAATAATATCTTTAAAAAATAAAAAAGGGGAAATTATATTCCCATATACCACAAGATTATTTAAATTATGCCTTTTATTTTAAAATTTTAAAATTCAGTTGCCAAGGAACTCCCTGAGTGTGGGGAAGAGGTCATGTTTGTGTTTTTTTCTGCAGGATGCTGAAGGAGCATGCTAGCTGCCAGAGTGGTTAATGAGGCATGCTGATGCTGGGACAAAGAATGAGGCTGATCGTGAGCTTGCATATTTCCCTGACAATGATGGTAGGGAAGCTGTATAGGGGCGATGTCCCTGGTCTCCCCCCTCCCCATTTTACATCCAACGATATGGGAAGGGCCAGAAGTTGTGGTAATGATAAACAACACTAAGTTGATGGATATGGCTGCTGGAGGAAATTTCACTATCAGTAGAGAAATTAATGACCAAGGATTGGGAGCTGGTGTCTCCACAGGCTTTTCAAAGCAGAACTCTACTGGAGGTCCGAGAGTATCTCCTACTGCATTGCAGGGCAAAGATCTTGACTCATGCAAAGGCTGTACTGTAGCATTTTCCTCACTGTGGGATGAGGGAGTGCACAAATGTCACAATTCCCTGGAAAACATGTGTGGGAATAAGCCTGTGCTTTATCAGCCTCATGGGACTCACCTCAAGATTTTGGTCTACATTTGGTTGGAATATAGAGGAGTGGCTAGTATGACTAATTATGCTACTGTCTTTCCTTCTCCACCTATCCTCCCCTCATCAGCGTTGTCTGCTGGACTCTGGTAGACTCACACAGGTTATTAGCAACAACATGTATGGAAGTTGGGTGCTGCCGTAGATGATCTGAGTGGTCAGCCTGAAAGAGCAAGTCCAGCTTGGATGAAAGGGCCTATTGCAGCATTTGTTTGCATGCCTCCTGTCCTATCAGTAGGAAATATTAGCATTAGTCTACATTCTGAGAATAATACTTTTGATGTGTCTGGTGTTGGCTGTAATTTGACTAATTATGTTTTAAAAGCCTGTTCTAAGCGTTCTGTAATGATTTTACATCAACCTGCTTTTGTGATGGTTCCTGTAAATATTACTGAAGATTGGTTTGATGACAAGGGTTTATAGGTAATTGAGGAGTTAACAAAGGCGTTGGCCAGGCCTAAATGCATGATTGGTTAATTATAGGAGGTGATTACTTTAATGGCCACTGCTACTACAGCTGCTATTACCTTATCCCAAAGTGTTCAAACAGCTCATTTTGTATATAATTTATCCATAAATGTTTCCATGGCATTGCATACCCAGGAAGATACAGATGATATGATGTAACAGAAATTAGATGCCTTACTTGTGGTTAATTTCTTGGGGAAAGAAATTCAGGGGTTTAAAATACAAATTATATTTAGATGTCATGTTAGTTATCAATGGATCTGCATTATGCCAAAAATGTTTAATGATACTATATATAGTTGGGAGAGTGTGCAATCCCACTTGCAAGGTGTGGAATCATGCCAATGTATCTTTGGGCTTATTAAAGTTACACCAAGTAGTTATTAATTTAAAAAAACAGAGCCTCTACATTTTGATGCATCTCAAACAGCTAGAGATCTGCTAGGACAGTTGCAGGGTTGGTTTCCTTCTTGGCCTGCACTCCTACAACACAGCATCGCTGTTGCTGTCAGACTTGGTATAGTATTGCTCCTCTAGTTACTGCTGCCAAGTGTCCTTTGGTATACGTTGTCACAATTTTCACATCTGAAGAGCCAGATACATGGCCTCCATCTTAAAACCCCCTCCTCTCCAGTTTGACTGAATACGACCAGTGACGGGTAAGAGTGTTCTTCAGCTCCTTCAACCTAAGACAGAACATACATCAGTGCTGTGTATGCTTCCACGACGGGTAAGAAGGAGCAATGTAGACACCAACCTAAGACAGGTATATTCATCTGGAGCATCCTTTATTAAGTAAAATAAAAAAGAGGGGATCTGTGGAGAGCCAGAGTCCTGCCATGAGAGCAGTGTGTATTGCCAAGGCTATGAGAACGGTCTGTGTAGCCAAGGTTAGAGAGTAGTGTGTATAGCCAAGAGGAACTCCTATCTATGTTTAGTCTGTAGAGAAACTTTCTCAAGAAGAGCTTTGTCTGCTGAAGTGCTTATAAGCTGGAGCTGCAGAAATGTACTTTGATCCCTGATCAGAACCTTGCCTTGACTTCATGCTTCTCTCACCTCCTACCCTTTTCATTTCCAGCCCCCCATTCAGGTGAACTGTGTTCATCCTCTAGCCGCTGGACGGCTGCAGGGGTTGGGTGAAGAACTTGGGGAAAGGGAACCAGAAAGGGGGAGCAATATTTGGAATGTAAATAAAATAATTTAATAAAAATGCTTTCTACCAGAACATATTTTCCTGCAAATATTATGATTTTATTTTATTTTTTCCTGGCTGCATAAAATTCCATTGTGCCCAGTAACACAGCTGATCTGATTATCAGAACAAAGTATGTCCACTTAATCTGGGAACTAAAGATATTTTATCTATCATTTTATCATCCATTAATCTGTTGATGGCCATCTAAGCTGGCTCCATTTCTTGGCTGACTTGAATATAGCAGCAACAAGCCCGGGTATACAAGAATGTCTGCGGTATTAACTTAGAGTCCTTTGGGTATATATGGAAGAGCGGCATAGTTGGGCTATATGGTAGAAAGCCATGCTGATTTAAATAGTGGTCACACAGGTTTACAGTCTCTGCAGTAAGTAACGATCCCAGCCTTCTAATCCCCACATCCTGGCCAAAATTTGTTGTCCCTTGTTTTCTTGGTGATTGCCACTCTGACCTGAGTGATACGGAATCTTGAGGCAGTTTTAATTTACACTTCCCTGTTGGCTAAGAATGTTGAACACTTTTCAAAGTATTTATTGAATACTTGGGTTTCTTCTTTTAACAACTGTCTCCTGATTACTGATTGCAAGATGTAGATTTTTTTTTTTTTGGTAATTTTTCCATAGCCTCCTAATGTGTAGCTGACAAAGACCTTCATCCCATGCTGCAGGCTGCCTTACTCTGGAGATCATTTCCTTTGTTGTGAAGCAGCCTTTTAATTTCACAGAGTCCCATTTGTCAATTTTGGATTATTTCTTGAGCTATAGACAGAGCAGGTTCCCACCCCCTACTGGGTATCCATACTGTGGGGACTGAGCCCAGGCCCTGCCTTATGTTGGACAAGTGCTGGGCCACTCAGCTCCAGCCTCTACTCCACCATCTACTGCAACTCAACAGCTGCCCTGCACTGTTATCAACTGCTTACCAACACTGCTTTTACCACGGCTACCGACAAGCCACATCAAGTGCACAGATTTTGTCTTAAAAATCAGGTCACTTTTGTCAAAATAGGCATGTGCAATGTCTCTAGGCATTATTTTCTTTTATCCGTTACCTCTGTCTATTTCCTCTTGGTGTGTGTGGTGGTTTGAATAAGAATGGCCTCCACAGGCTCATATGTTTGGATGCTTAGTCGATAGAGAGTGAAACTGTTTCATAAGGATCAGAAGGTGTGGCCTTTTTGGAGGAGGTGTGTCATTGGAAGTAGGCTTTGAGGTTTCAAAAGCCTACACCAAGTCTTTGTCTCTCTCTCCCTCACTGCTGCCTATGGAACAGGATATAAATTCCTCAGATACTGTTCTAGTACCATGCCTGTATTCTTCCAGCCATGATGATCATAGACTAGCTCTCTGAAACGGTAAAGCCAGCCCGCAACTAAATGCTTTCATTTATAAGAACTGCCATGATTATGGTGTCTCTTCACAGCAATAGAGCAGCATCTAAGTGTTTACAGAATTCTCTCTCTCTCTCTTCCTAGTGCTAAACATATATGTTGAAATCATCTCTGAGTATGTCATTTTCACTAGATTATAAATGATTCCAACCTAGTTATTTCCCTCTCAAGTTCCCGTCTTTCTCTCTGTTCTTGTTTTTTCCTCAGAATGCCCACTTGAATCGACTCTTGTTACAATGATAGACATTTCATTAGTTCTGATTAGATTACCTTTGCCATGAGTAAGCACAACGTCTTAAATAAGGAGTTCATTTTCCCTCATAACAAACCCAGAGCCAGTCTCTGAGTTCTTACCATAAATCCAGAGTCTTTCTCCTTTGTCTGACTCATGTTCCATCTGCCTTTCATCTTTGTGACTGAAAAATGGCTGCCCTCGTGTCTCAGGGCATTGTATCTCTACACCTGGAAGGAAGACGGGCAAGGTGACTAGAAGGGGCAAACCCTTCCCCTGAAGTGCTACCTTTTCATCCTGGAAGCCTGACTCAGGGATTTCCATCTGCACCTCATTGGCTGAGCTGGGCAGCTGCCCCCCCCCATTGGCTGAGCTAGGCAGCTGCCCCCCTCCCATTGGCTGAGCTGGGCAGTTGGCCTCTCATTGGCTGAGCTGGGTAGCTGGCCCCTCATTGGCTGAGCTGAGCTAGGCAGATGGCCACACCGCATAATGCCGATATTGGGAATAGGTGCTGGGAAGGTTGCTGGCGACTCACCCTTTTCACTATTTCTTACTAGTGATGCCAAGTATCCGTGTAGCCCACGTTACATTATGATATGCAAGTTTCATATCTCTTCTATCTGTCGCATTTCCATCTCAGACCCATTACTTCAGATTGTCAGCAGCAGCAGCAGCAGCAGCAGCAGCAGCAGCAGCAGCAGCAGCAGCAGCAGCAGCAGATGTTAACAGCCAGGTAGCCCGATCATGTCTTTTCAGAGATCTCTGATGGGGAAACCTAGATCTTGACTTGTGCCACAGAAAGGAATTCCAGGACAAGATGACACGAGGCAGATTAAGTAAAGGAAGAACTTATTACGGAAAGGACCCAGTGGTGCAGATGGGTTTCTCGAGACATGCGTAGTTGAACTTATATGTAAGCTTTGATAGCGAAGGGGTTATTGATGACAAGAAGCAGGAGGAGTGGGGGCGGGGTAGGGGGGAGCAAGGGCTGCCCTAACAGGGCATGGTATCAGGTGCTTGAGAGCAGGCAATGGTGCAAGTCCTATGTTATGGACATGCCACAAAATGAAGCGAGGTTGGTTAGCAGCCCTCTGCGTCTGCTACACTGGTCCTGGTTGGTTTGGAGCAGTCACGTGGTATCAACCTGCAGTTCTGTCTGGCCTATCCTGTATCACTAAGAGTACAGTTAGTATTGATGTCTGAGGTACGCTGCTGAAAATGTTGGCACTTGGCTAACCTCAACTTCAGTGAGTTGGTTCTCATACGTTAAAAAAGTCTGGAGTTAATTTTCCCACCCCGTCCGTCCCCAGGTTATCAGGAGCTCGGTGCAGCTCAGACTTGCTTTACTTTGTAATGGAGCAGCGTTTTCTCTTTCTCAGCAACACTTTGTTCGAACCATCTGCCACCTGTCAGCTTTTGCACCTCAGCAGTCTTACCTTGTGTCCAGCGTTGAGAACGTGAATGCTGTTAGCACTTTCTTTCTGAAACTTGGCCAGTCATTCTTATGTCCACCTGTAAGGTCTGTTTAATAAAATTTGATTATACCAGTGGTTATCTAACATGTCTACCTTGGTAGCATATTTATTCATTCTTTAAAAGAATTATTTATTTTATGTATATGAGTACATTGTAGCTGTCTTCAGGCACACAAGCAGAGGGCATTGGATCCCATTACAGATGGTTGTGAGCCACCATGTGGTTGCTGGGAATTGAACTCAGAACCTTTGGAAGAGCAATCATTGCTCTTAACCACTGAGTCATCTCTCCAGCCCTAGAATATTCTTTTAAAGATAAAAGGTTTTTTTTTTGTTTTTTTTTGTTTTTTTTTGGTTGTTGTTGTTAAATTTGTTATTGAGAGTGGGGGCTGCCTTGGTGTGCACATAGAGATCAAAGGATAACTTGTCTGATACTGTTCTCTCCTTCCATATGTGGGTCCCAGAAATTGAACTCAGGTTATCAGGCTTGGTAGTAAGGTCTTTATGGACTGAGCCGTATGGTCAGCTAGCCACTCCCAGCCTTTTGAGATAAGGTCTGGCCTTAAGCATACAGGATCAGGCTGGCCTTAAGCATACAAAATGGCTGAGGGTGGCCTTGAACTCTTGACCCTTCTGCATCTACCTCCTAGGTGCTAGAATTACAGTCATGTACTACATCACCACACCTGCTAGTGCTAACATACACATTTTCAAATGTTATTTTCTATGCATCAAGCATAGTGGTATGATTCATGCTTTAGAAGACTGAATGTTGTTTGTTTCCTGGAGGAATAAAAGGGGCTATGGGTAGATGCTGCAAGAAGAATCCAGCGATTTAAGCAGGAGGAACTAACTCCCAAAACCCAGTCTTAAGAGACATAATCTGAAAGTGCTAATAGCATGCTGTATAATAATGCCGTGGTGAAAACAGGATTTTGCTTACTGAATAAACAACAAATCCACCAGATGGGGCTCTAATATTCTTTTGGACCAGTGACTGAAAAGTAAGTATTTCCTGCTATCTTTAGAGGAAAAAATATGCATATAACCATATTAACCTCCAAGAGAATCTTCCTGAAATAGGATTATGGTCTCCAGCAAGCATCGTCATTGTGTTTAATGTCTTCTGAGTCCCAGGGGGACATTTAGAAAGAAAGTGGCCAATTTGCTGAAAAAAAAAAAAACTGAGGCACCCAGAACAGCACAGTTCAATTACCCCTGAGCTGGGTCCTTTGTGGGCCCCACTTTAAGGAAATCGAGACGTATTTATGAACAAATGGCTGCCTTATTGCCAGTGTGTTCTTCCATCTTTGGATTTACTGACGCTATTTAAAATGTGAATTGCTTGAGATGAGGTGACATCATTGTTAAACCTGCCACAGCTGCAGAAACTCTCTCTCTGTCCAGTTATTTGGATGAGCTGTGCATCACGGTAAGGACGTGGGTTCTCCGTGGGATACATTTTGCTTCTGCTTTCCTAGGAGTTTCAGGTTAGATTTCTGAAGCAGGGCCCCCTTCCTGGACTCTATCCTTATGACTCACAACTGCTGTTCAACCTGGAACGGATGCCAGCTGGGAATTATAGAGCTGAGTTTTAACACAGAGTGGGCGTGTTGGCCAGGCTTTGGTCAACTTGTCACATGCTAGAGTCATCTGGGGAGGGGAACCCTCAATTGAGGACATACCCTCATCAGAATGGCCCATAGGCAAGCCTGTAAGGTGTTTTATTGATTACTGATAGATGTGGGAATATTTAGCCCATTACGAGTGGCGCTGTTCTGGGCAGGTGGTTGGTTCTGGGTTCCATAAGGAAGCAAACAGAGCAAGCTACCGGGAGCAGACCAGTAAGCAACGCCGTTCCACAGACTCTGCTTCCGGACCTATCTCCAGGTTCCTGCCTTAACTTCTCCTGATGATGGACCAGCAAGTCAAACAAATCCTTCCCTCCCCAGGTTGGTTATGGTGTTTCATCACAGAAACAGAAAGCAACTGAGGCAACAGGTTGGGGACTGAGTCAGGTTTCCTAATATGACATTGTCTAATGGAGCCCAGAGCTAGATTAGGCCAGGTAGCTCTCTGCGTCCCAGGATGGCAGTCAAGACACATCACCACTAAGGGCCACAGGAGTAAATGCTGACTCTCTCACAGAACGCTTTGAAATATTGGCTCACCAACCAAAGGGCACACACGGGCTGGTCTGAGGCCCTAGCACTTAAGTAACAGAGGGTTGCCACTTCTGGTCTCAATCAATCAGAGAGAATGCACCTAATTCTGCAGAGACTTGATGTGTCTGGATTATGGGATGCAGGATGGGGGCTGTCCTCTAAGAGACAACATTTGAGGGAAGGAAGGCAACATTTGAGATGTAATTAATTAATTAATTAATTAAGAAGAGAAATATTAGCTCATTTTGTCTTGCAGCTGACTTTGCTCCAACCACACACGTTGTCTGAACACATCAGGCTTTCTCCAGTCTGAGTAGTTCTATGTAGGAGTCTATTCTCAGGCCACTGCTTGCTTCTTTCAGGCATTTGCTGAAATTTCACTTCCTCATTGAGGTGTTCCTTTGCCACGTGGTTGAAAGCGGTCATGTGACCAGCTATGGAACTGGGCGTGCTCTCCTTTCTCACTGGTGGCCAGCAAGCCCCAGCGGTCCTGTCTTCACTCCCCACAGCGCTGGGGTTAGAGTTGTACGCAGCCACCTCCAGCATTTATACGGATGCCGGGATCCAAACCTGACTGTGTGGCAACTGCTCTGACCTACTGAGCCATCTCTTCAGCCTCGTCGCTTCTGATCCCCAAGCAATTGTTTCTTAACTAGCTCAGAACTGTCACTGTCATAGTTTCGATGTATTTATTCATCCATCAGCCATCAGCTGAAAGTCTAGAAGCAGGGCGTTGTGCTCTCTAATGGAAACAGTCACTTATTTATTATCTCAACTGCAAATGCTTTTATGCACATTTAACAAAGTTGCTTTGTTTAACTCATGGCAAATGATAGTAATGTGAAACTAAGAATTTGCAGAAAAGACCCGAGACATTCTACCAGTGTGTCAGCAAAGGCACTGAGCTGGTTTGTTAATCCGGTTTTGTTTCACTTCACTAAAACGCTGCAGATTTCTGGACCTCACTGAGTCACAGTTAAATAAATGGTGAAGGACACCAGTGGGAAAACAAACCAACCCCGTGGTTCACCCAGTCTCCCCTGTTGCTGCAAGGGCGCTGGCCTGGCTTGGTCACCTGACAGTCACAGGCCATGCCTGCCCAGTCCTTGAGCATGTCTCATTGCACTTTTTTCTAAAATATTGATCTGTTTGAATCTGTTTTCACCATTCGAGCTCCAGGAAGAGAAAGCGCATGAATGTCTCTCTCTGTGTGTCTGTGTATGTGTGTGCATGTGTGTGTATGTATGTATGTATGTATGTATGTATGTATATATGTATGTTTATGTATGTGTAAGCATGTGCATGTGTGTGTGTTTGTGTGTGTGCACTTGGGGAGGTCAGAGGACAACTTGTGGGAGTTGTTTCTTTCCCCCACTGTGAGTTTGGGGGTCAAATCTGGATGTCAGGCATGTGCTTTTATTTACTGAGACATCTTGCCAGGCCCTAGAACTATTTTATTTTATTTTTTAGTATTTTTAGAAATTATCACACTGTTTTCCTCAGAGGTCAAACAATTTTACGTTCCTGCTCTCAGTGTAAAAGGGTTCCAATTTCTTCACATCATCTCTAATATTTGTTTTATTTATTTTGGACAGTAGTTTTAAATTTTATTTTGGTTTTAGAGATCCTACTGATAGGAGTTGTTACTGAGATATGCATAAATATGTGTAAAAGTATATGAATTAATTTCATTCTAAAGCAATTGTAAAATATATACTTTTGTAAGTATAAATATGTGAATTAATATTAAATTCTGGTAAAGGAGATCTTAGCAAGTGCATTCTCAACTAGTACACATTGTATTCTTGGTATACAGAGGAGATGGTTTTAAATTTAAGAGTTATGGAAACATGGTATATGTATGTAAAAAAATCAAGCCACTTGAAAATTACAAAGAAGTAAAAAAGAAAACATTTTAGTATGCTCCTAACTTGTTTTTGCCTCCTATACTTTTTCTAATTAACTCCCCACTCTCTTACAGTAGCCGTTAAAAATGCTTTTCTGACCATTGAGAGAGCTATGTATGCTTCTATATCCGCATTATATTGAGAGTCAGATTTTGTGAAATGTATTTTTCATTAAGAATTGCAAATATGAATACTTTATGCAGTGGAAATGCTTTTTGAGTAAGAAGCGGTTATTTGTAATCAGTCCAACTGGACACTCTTGTTGAAGATGCTCTAATTATTGATGCTTACTCGAGACTTGGATGATGTGTAGCCCCTTGCACAAGAGCCATTTCTGCGTGTGAGCAGCACTGGAAAGGATATTTTACCCTAGCTCGTCTAGTAAACCCACTCAGGATGCTCTCTACAGAACCAAGGCCAGGCATCTCTTTATGATGTCAGCAGCGGCAGCAAGTTCCCTCTGACAATAGGTTTACCTCTTATGTTGGTGAGTGTAATGGTAAAGAACTTGGTTTTAATACCAAACAATTATTTGGGTTCAAGTCTTAGCTCTTAATAACCTCTCTAGTATCATCTACTGCTTGCTAATTCATTCATTCATTCATACATCTATCCATGCCTGTGGTCTGTCATTAATTATGTGTTGCTCCCAAGACAGTGAGTGAAGTGGAAGGGGCTCTTTACCCATTCAGTTTACACCCTGCACTGGAGGGCAGATAATAGATAGTGTAAAGGAACTCTCAAATCATGAAGCACTGTTAGGCTGTTGAATTCTATATCTACCATATGGCTTTGATGGCTGTTGTCTTCCTAGTAGAGAATAGAGACAGTGCCCCTCATGCATTCCTGATTTGCTCTTGGATTAGCAATGCTTCATTACACAGTAACTAAGCTGGCATCTGCTCTAGTTAATTTCGATGAAAATAATTCTGTTATCATTCAGGTTTCTGTTGATAGCATTGGAAATTGATCATAAGGTGTTAGAGTGTAGATATCTACAGGGCTGTGACAGAAAACTGGATTTAAAATCTGCAGAAGATAGTGTTAAATAAAAATACAGGTTGTTGTTGTTGTTGTGTGTGTGTGTGTGAAAAGTTGACCAACTCTCCCAGATTGCTTACTTAAATTGAATTCCTTTAAACCAAGCCTACTGCTAAAACCCACATAAATTTTTGAAAATTATAAAACATAGTATACAAATACAAACTGTTGGTAGTTATGAATTGTTGGGTAGGGACAGAGAGAGAGCTGCTTATGTTAGCTGCCTTTATCGAGGCCCTAGGTTTGGCTCCTGGCACACACATTAAAAGTCCCACATCTGCTTTTAATTATACTTTAGGGGATACAGCATCTTCTTCTGGCCTCTGCTGGTGCCTGCATACCACATACACATTACACATATGCATAAAATAAATTCAGTAAACCTTAAAAAAATTTGTGAGGTAGAATCAACCTCCTGCAAGTTGTCCTCTGACTACCACACTTATGTCATGGTATGGTGGTTTGACTAGGAATGGCCCCCATACGGTCATAGATTTGAATGCTTGGTCACAAGGAAATGACACTATTAGGAGGTGTGGCCTTTTTGGAGGAGGTGTGTCATTGGGGGTGGGCTTTGAGGTTTTAGAAGCTCATGCCAGGCCCAGTCTTTCTCTCTCTTCCTGCTGCCCACTGATCCAGATATACAACTCTCACCTACCTCTCCAATATCACATCTTCCTGCATGCTGCCATGCTCCCTACCATGATGATGATGGACTGAACCTCTGAATGGTGAACCAGTCCCAATTAAATGCTTTTGTTCATAAGAGTTGCCATGGTCATAGTTTCTCTTCATAGCAATAGAATACTAAGACCCACGGTATGCCCCTCAGCAAATAAATACAAAATATTTAAAAAATATATTATGTATTGTTACTGAGTGACAATAATCTGATGGGTAATTTGCTCCTAGACAGCTAGGGAAGCTGACTAGCAAGTCCAGCCTGTCCTCCTTTGGCATTGACACAAGGTCAAATCAGCACAGATTAACCCTGACCCCAGGTCCTCCCAGCTTTAGTAAAACAGTGGTCTTATTTTCTTGCCTTCTTAAGCTGTTCTAAGATCTGTTTGGGAGATATCCAGTTCACCCTAGAAAGCATTAGCAAACCTAGATAGCAAACCTTTCCACACTCTCTCGCCATATCTATGACATCATCAGCTTTGACACTCAACCCAATATTGAGTGGACATCCTGTTCCCAGTGTTGAGTGGGTATCCTGTCCAACACTGAGTGGATATCTCATTCCCAGTGTTGGGTAGGTATCCTGTCCCCAGTTTTGAGTGGATATCTTGTTCCTAATGTTGACTGTTTAGCACACTGTGACACGCAGGCCCAGGTTTATTGACATAGCTCACCCCAACTCAGACAAATGAGAAGATATTAGACTTCATTATTTGTCAAATTTGAACAAAAGGACAATACACAATTTGTCATATTTTTATTTAAGACATTTCAGAAACTTTTATCATGTGACCTATGTGTGCGCAGATGTAAAACCAGAGATAACATTCTTACACTTATGCCTCTTACAAAACAGCTCATTACGATAAGATTTATAGAGCTAACACAAAGATCGGTTTAAACAATGAGTACTTGGCGCCAGTTGGTTGTGGATGATAACATTATTTTGCTGGAACTAAGCAGCGATTCACCACCTGAGTTTAGTAATAATATGGTTTCTGTGCCTTTACACCCACGGGCTGTGTGGCTAATCCATTCTTCTCACCATGTTCTGCTGTGTAAACCGTGACAAACCCGCATTTTGTACAGCGAGTCGGTTCAACAGCCACGTTGTTTTCATTTAGCGATAGGTGCCTCACTTGTGGGTGAGTCTCCCTCCTCTGATGAATGCATAGTCTGCCTCTAGCATGACTACAGACGGAAATGCAAATGTGAGCAAAACCTGGGGAGGTGGCTGCTCACAAGGAGCTCAACCCAAAGGCGTATTTACATTAATGTAACCAATGTCATGCAGGAATACGAGAAAAATCAGAGCATTTGCAGCTCTCAGAAGACAGGCTCATAAACCCTTGGGTGTCCTCAGGCACCATGCCTGGGCCTTGCATAACGCTCTGGTAGGTTGCTCTGGACAGTGCTTGTGATATCTGAGCAAGCATTACCTTGATTTCAAATGGAACGAGAAGGGCCCTTAACATTTGTTCAATCAGAGAGGACAGTGTTATAGCTGAAGAGCCGATTAATAAATGTAAGCAGACATGAGCTTGTTTGCCTTTTCTTCAGTCATTCAGATTAAAGATAGATCCTGTAGACAGCAGTAGAGAAAGCAGCAGGCTGGGTCCCGGGCAGCCCAGTGACAGCTTCTTTGACCTTGAGCTGGGAAATTGAACACAAGCAAGATGTAGTTAAAACCTGATGCTCAGGGCGGGTGTTTGTGGGCACAGTAAGCCTTAGGTCCTAACGGGTGTCTTTAGGGTTAATCCAGGTGTGAGGGTGTCCTGCCCCAACAGTGTCACTTGGCCTTAGCCTGTGAAAACATCTCATGGCAGGGACTGACAGTGGAGATCATCATCTTTCCCACAGGGAGGCAATCGGGGTCCATCACCAAAGCTTTGTGGCTCTTGACCATTTGTGACATAGCCTGTCAGGACCAATGTGCACTATGCACACCTTCACCAACCATGGGGGCATGTGGGATCTCACTGTTCCCACCCCACTATGACTTCTGTGGAAAGCAAAGAGGCAGATGGTGGGCTGGAACTGAGTCATGTCCAACACATCTTAGTGGAAAATGGAAGTGTGGGAATGAATATTTGAGAAGTTTAGAGGGACATTTTAGACTCATGACCAATCTTCTTGTTGACATTCTTCTCTCTCTCTCTCTCCACTTGTGTGTTTGTGTATGCATCTGTGTGCAATTGTGTGTGTGCATGTGTGTGTCTGTGTATGTGTGTTCATGTGTGTGTCAGTGAATGTGTGTGCACATGTGTGTATGCACGTGTGTGTACATGTGTGTGTGTGGACAGAAGTTGACATTGGGTATCTTCCTCTGTCATTTTCTACCTTATTGTTTTGAGACAGGTTCTCTCACTCCACTGAACTGAGAGCTCACTGTCTAGCTGGGCTGGCTGGCTCATGGGTCCCTGGAACCTTTTGTCCTCTGTCTCCCAGTGCTGAGACCATGGCTGACACTTTCTGTGAGTGCTCAGGAGCCACACAAAGATCCTTGAGTGTCAAGTGTCTCACCCACCGAGCCATCTCCTCAGCTCTTTCTTCTCTAGGCTTTCTTCCAAAGCTACTTTCTGACGGAGCTTTTGGAAATCTCTGTAGATGAGCGTTCAGCTGCTCCTCAGCCCCTTCTGGCTGGGACCTTGGTTAAGTCATTACTTTGCCTTGTGATTCAATGATCAGTTTTCATGCCCCAAAGATTATGCAATTACCCCATACATTCATGGTTTCCTTTCCCACAGTTTAAGTTCTCTGATTTGGTCCAAAAATATTAAATGGAAGTTAAAGTCTCAGAGCTTTCAAAACTCATGATTTTTATGTTTAACTTCTTTTCATTTTGAAATTAATATGTGGATAACACGTTTTGCTATAGTATAATGCTGTAATTCTTCTATTTTATCATTAGCTGTTAATCTTTTATTATTCTGAATTTACAAATTAAAATTTATCATAGGTATAGATTGTACATTCGGGGTTCAGTACCCTCTATGGCTTTTCACGTCCCTTAGGGTATCTTGGAAACCCATCCTTTTTGGATGAGGGGGCTTCTCCGATTTTATTACAACTGAGAGTCTTTGTGGATGTTATTGAACTTGATGGGAATCAATCAGGTTCATATATCGTGAAGGATTTATTCTTCCAGGGGTTGTTTTTCTCAGTCATGACACAGAGCAAATGCATGCCAGATGGTGTTGGGTCCGACTGTACAGGTTTGAATGGAATTTCAGCTGCAGCCTCCTCATTGACACTTAAGTACACTGCTGTCTCCCAGAGCGTCAGGTTTGTTTAGACTCATGCAGCAGTGTTTGTGTGTGGGATGTGCCTGTTGAAGGGGGCATCAGACCTAGATCTGCCCTAGGCTGCCCCTATGACAGAAGAGTAGGGGATTCCCTTCTGCCTGGTTAGGTTCACTCTCTGTTTGACTTTTTTGTGTTGGATCCTCTGTTGGCAAAGGTTTCCCTGTGGAAGCGGGGACCAGTAGTGGCTCACAACATAGAGAGAAGTCTGGCTGCAGAAGAATAGAGTCCCACTGTGCAGTCACTTGGAGGCCGAGGACATATGCAATGGCCACTCTGGATAAGTCAAGATGTTCTCAATGACCGTTTTCTCTGATGTTTCTGCTCCTCCTGCTTCCTCATTTCTGACCTGACAGGCTTGTGAATAGAGCTAATCAAAGCTCCTGATTGCAGGTGAAGGCTGTGATTAAGATTTAATAGCCAGTCATGGCTGGGTAACTTGCCAGCAGACAGCAGGCAGGCTGAAGGCAGCTCCAAGTTTCTCAAGTTGTGTTATTAGTCTGTCAAGTGTGTGACAAGGGACACACACTCACACCCGAGGCTTGTGGGAAGCTCACTGGGTAAGTGAATTTCTTCAGGGGGTTTGGAGAAGAGGAGGAGGAAGAGGGAGGATAAAGTCTCTAATGCCAAGCGTACCATTCATACCTAGAGCTGGCTCAGACTATAGAGGTCAGAGTCCAGCCTCTCATTGACTGGGGGATTCATTCAGCTCATATTTATCGCGTGTCACAGATTAGATCATAGGAGTGCAGCTGTGAACGATCATACGAAACACTCAAGCTTTCATGGAGGTTGTAGTCTGCTAGAGGAACACGGACAGAAGCACAAGCTCAGGTAGACTGTGATTGGCTGAAGTAGAATGGGCGTAGAAACAGTGACGTAGGAGAGGAAGGCGGATGTGGGGATTGCAGATTGAAATAGGCTGCTTATCTGTGAAAGACTCCATGCCAGGGAATTCACTGCCTTGTGCGGGAGGCTCTTTTATGCCGGGCTTGGTACTTTCTTAGAAGTCTTTGTCTCATATTGGATTGAACTAGTTTTCTGCAAGAGGCACAATTTGGTTCCAGGAGAGTGAAAAAGTGCCTCTGTAGATGACGTAGCAGCGGCATAGTGTTGAAGACTCTGGGACCAGATTGCTAAGGGGCCTATTCTGTCCCACCTTCCTGTTGGTGTGGGCAGTCTGTACCTTCTCTGTGATTCAGTATCCTCACAGTGACACGGGGAACCTAGACAATGTTGGTGATGACGACTCTCGCTGTCTCTCAGCATAGGACAGAAGGAAGGACTGAGCTTTGAGGACGATGTCTGGGACATCGTGCGCATGCGGAACATTTATCATCACTCAGAAGATGTTGTGGAAACGGATGATGTAAACATGAAGCCCCGGGACAGAGCCCGTGTTGGAGAGCATTCCGCAGATCTGGTGTCTGCATCCCCTACCCTCCTGCTTCCTTACTTCCTTGTCCCCCTCTTTCCAACATTTGTCTTTCCAGAAGCTCAGTTCATTCCTGGCCTCCATTAGACATTTGTGCAGGAGGAAACGAGCCCAGCCAAAGCCCCTGCTCCTTCTCGCTGCACTCAGCCCTTCATGTGGTCATGAGTTTTTGGCTGATGTTGTCTCCCCCCCCCTCCAAAAAAATTGATGAATTAAGGTACTTTCATATCTGCAGCATATTCTTCCAATTGTCTCAGCATCAGATGAGATCTGTCCCTTCTATTGGGTAATTATTACACTTATTGTTATTATTATTATTATTGTTATTATTATTATTATTATTTGGTTTTTCGAGACAGGGTTTCTCTGTGTAGTGCTGGCTGTCCTGGAACTCATTCTGTAGACCAGGCTGGCCTCGAACTCAGAGATCCGCCTCCCTCTGCCTCCCAAGTGCTGGGATTAAAGGCGTGCGCCACCACTGCCTGGCTTTATATTTATTATTTACTTCACTTTATTAAGGAGTTCCAGAAATAGACTTGGTCCAGAATGACATTTCTAAAAGGACATGACTAACTTTATCAAAGTAGAACAAGTTAGAATCAAAGTTAAAATGGTGTGTACTCCATGCTCACAGTGAGATGTGCTCCATGCTCACAGTGAGATACTGTGGGGCAGTGAGCTGTGCACAGACAGCCTGGTTCCCAGTCAAGCACAGGTCTGGAACCCCAGTGACCCTAAGGAATGGCAGGTGTTCAGCCACGCCTCCTAGGCCCTTGGCTCCTGTCACAGCTACAGCCTCCCACAGCCCCTTTGCAGAGAGGTGTATGGCCATCTGTCATGTAGGCAATGCCCCAAGCTCCTGTTATTCTGTCTGGACTCACTGGTCCACTATAAAAGGGGCTGTTTGCCCCCTCCTCTCTCTCTTGCTCCTCTCTTGCCCTCTTGCTTCCCTTCTTCCCATTCCTTCCCCCCCACCCCCCTCCATGTGGTCATGGCTGGCCTCTACTTCCCTATTCTCTCCCTCTCTCTGCCTTTCTACAATAAATGCCTTAAAACCATGGACCACCTCTTCTCATTGGGATCCGACATGCTGGGGTAATGGAGCAGGTTTCCCTTTAAAGAGCTGTGAGTCTAACCTCCCACCAGGAGGCCTTCCTCCATTCTCAGCCACAGTCTCCACCAACCCAAGCTGCCTGCCTGAGCAAGCCAGACACCCTGGTCCCCGTGGAAACCAGGTGGAGCTCTCTCCTTCCTGTCCTTTTCCCTTTGGCCCCTGGGCCAGAGTCCACCCGAGGGTTCCCACTCTGTTCTCAGCTCTTCCTTGACATACAGTGGCATCTGGGATATCTGAGAGTGAGAACCTGTCGTCCCTGATCTCCATGTGGCCCAGAGACCCCAGAACTGGCTCTTCTGCGGTACCCATTGGCGTCTGTGGTGCCCAAGGAGCCTGACTCCTGCAGGTCTGCGGGGACCCCAGACTGAGCCTTTCTCACCCCCAGAGCGGGGTCTTGCGGCTTTCTGCAGCCTGGCAGTGCCATGGAATTTGTGCAAACTTCCCACGTCCGCCTTGCCCAGTGGCTGGAGCCTCGAGTGACACTGGACTCCACTTTTGTCCCACAAGATACATGCTCCACGTTCACAGTGAGATATGTGCTCCATGCTCACAGTAAGATAGTGCTCCATGCTCACAGTGAGACAGTGCTCGATGCTCACAGTGAGATGTATTCCATGCCCACAGTGAGGTATGTGTCCCATGCTCATGGTAAAAAAATGCCAACACTCAGCGAGACAGCAAAGATTTCCAACCCTTCTTCTGCTCCCTAAAGGACTATCCTTTCCATATGTTTGATGTTTAAAGTCTTTTTAGTGCATTAGATTCATTTGTGTGTGGAGGTCAGAGAACAACTTGTATGAATCAATGTTCTTTCTCCACCTCTTGGATTTCTGGGATCGAACTCAGATCCTCAGCCTTAACAGCAAACTCCTTTTCCTGTTGAACCATCTCAGTGGCCCACTTTCATTTTAAGAGTATTTCTTTTTGCATCTAAGCAGAAAAAACGCACACAAGTATAACATGCACACATCAGTAGAACATGCACACATCAGTAGAACATGCACACATCAGTAGAACATGCACACATTTATTCAACCCCTTTGTATGTTTATTTCTTACTGTCATGGAAGTTGTTTTGTAATCTACCACTAGGTAAGCATGGGATGACCTCATTCTTCTTCATCTGCCGATTTAAGCATATCTGTATTTCTGTTTCTAACTTATCTAGTCCACTGCTGATTAATTTTTCCAATTTCTCTATTAAAATAACACTGAGGTGACTATACTTTGATAAAGAGTTGATTAAATTTTAAATTCATAAATCAAAGAAGTGAGAAAACATGAAGCACAATGAAGAAAAAAATTAATTGAAACGAATGTAGAACTAACACAGGTGTTGAAGTTAGCTCTTAAGCACATTAAAGTTGTTGGAATTGTACCCCATATGTTCAAGTAGCTGAAGGGAAGGCTTATTATATTAAGTAGCGACACACACAATAGAAAAAGGCCCAAATTGAGCTTCTAGAAATAGAATTATAATCTCTGAGGTAAAACATGGACTTGACAAATCTAACATCAGATAGAAAACATTATTACAAAAACATATTTTGAAGACATAGAACTTAGTCTAAAAAGACACAGAGGTAAAATCTCCGAGGAACAAGAAGAAAATAGAGCATTAGTGAGCTGTGGGACAGCTTGGGCTGAGTGGACACACCTGTGCTGGTGAGCTTTTTGTCAACTTGATACAAGTGGTCTGGAAAGAGGGAACCTCAGTTGAAAATTTCCTCCATTACATTGGTCTGGAGTCAAACCTGTGGGGACATTCTCTTGATTAATGACTAAGATAGGAGTGCACAGTTGTGAAGTGGGTGGTGCCACTCCTGGGCAGGTGGTCCAGGGATCTAAGAGAGCGAATTGAGCAAGCCAATAAGTAGAAGTCTTCCATGGTCTCTGCTGCTGTTCCTGGCTCACATAGCTGCCCTGACTTTCCTTAGTGATGGATTGTAATTGAGAGTTGTAAACTGAAATAAACACTTTCATCTCCAAGTTGTTTTTGGTCATAGTGCTTTATCATGGGATGGAAGCCCTAACCTGCGCAACATGTTACTGGAATCCCTGTTGAAAGGAAGAATGGGGTATATAGGAGAGGTATGCAAAGCATTTGACACATGCATGAATGAAACATTTTTAAATTTAGATACAAATTATAAAAGCATAAATCCAAGATGCCCAACAAACTCCTACCATAAGAAACAGGAAGAAAATGATTAGCACATCAGCCATAAGATACACACACAAGTGATTCGAGAGAGAAATAGTAAAAGAGCCAGAGAAAAGATGTTTTGTTTACAGAAGACAAAAGTAAGAATAATAGCCCATTTTCATTTTGTGAGAAATGAAGCAGGCAGGATAGAGTAAAATATCATTCCTAAAAATCCTTTAAACTAGAATTCAACAACTAGTAAGTATTTCTTCATTACATGGTGCAAAATAAAGATTTTTTTTTTGTTTTCTTTTTTGAGATTGGATTTCATGTAGTCCAGTCTGGCTACACATTTACCATGTCGCCAAGGATGGCCTTGAGTGTCTGGCTGCATATTTACTGTATAGCCGAGGATATATAATATCTATGTAGCCAAGGATGGCCTTGGACATCTGATCCTTTTCCTTCTATCTCCAGTGTGCTGAGGTTGTAGATGTGTTTCACCATGCCCAGCTGAAAGGAAGACTGTCTGAGACAAACAAAAGCTGACAGAGGTCAACAACAGCTAGTCCCATGCTCTAGAAAGGTTAAGCAAATTCCTTTAACTAGAAGGAAAACAATGCCAGGTAGAAAGTTGGGAACCATGGTAACAAACTAGGCAAATATACAATAATTTTAAAATATTCAAAGTGTAGTTGCTTATTTGAAAATATTAATAGTGGACTATGATGTCTTGCCTATCTTGAGAAATGTTTGACCTAACATTTCAATGTTTGTGGCAGGTTAATAAGACAGTTCTTAGAGGAGAATTTTAATACTCAGAGAAAAAGAGAAGATTCAAATTGATATCTCAGTTTCCATGTTAAGGAGCTAGGAAAACATACATTGAAATCAAAGGGAGCAGAAAAACAAAAATGAGGAAATAAATGGAACAAACAACTAAGAAAAAAATCACTGAAAGTAAAAGTTGGTTCTCTGTGGACATCTGTAATATTGACAGTTCTGGAGAAAGACTGCTCAGCTAAGAGAGGCAACAGGAAAAATTATTAACATCATGGAGGAAAAGAGGGGACATCACTACAGACACTACAGACATGGAGAGGTAATAACAGGTCACAACTTCACAACAATGTGACAATGTGACAATGTAGATAAAGAGACAAATCTATTTAAATTACCTAAACACACTCAGGATAAAATATACACCCCAAGTTAATTTATGTCAGATATACAAAGTACACTTGTAAAGGAGAGCCTTAAAAGAAAATGTGATGCCCAATTCACTGGTAACTTCTTAAAGGTGGAATATTAACAGTATTATAAATGTTCTTCCAGGGTTGGCGAGATGGCTCAGTGGGTAAGAGCACTGACTGCTCTTCCAAAGGTCCTGAGTTCAAATCCCAGCAACCACATGGTGGCTCACAACCACCTGTAATGAGATCTGATGTCCTCTTCTGGAATGTCTGAAGACAGCTACAGTGTACTTATGTATAATAATAAATAAGTCTTTGGGCCAGAGCAAGCAGGCACTGAGCGATCAGAGTTGACCAGAGCGAGGGGGGCTGACTGGAGTGAGCAGAGGCCCTAAATTCAATTCCCAACAACCGCATGAAGGTTCACAACCATCTGTACAGCTACATTGTACTCATATACATAAAATAAATAAATAAATAAATAAATCGTTAAAAGTGTTCTTTCAGGAAAGTTAAAAGTTTATAACAATTTTTATCCTTAAGATCTGGAAAAAATAAACATTTATATAAATAAATTGTATTCGGCCTTAGACTAGAGGCCTAGAAAATACAATAAGGTGAGTGGCGTGGGAAGGAAAAAGTCCTCAGACTGAAAAGAGGAAACATTTGAAAATGACATAAGACAACCGGCCACCTTCCTGGTGAGTGCACAGGGATCCGCCAGCCCGAGAGGTTTGTGCCTCAGGCCCCAGCGGGAGCCTCCTTGGCTCCAGGACTCCTCGGAGGGCAGGCTGCACGGGTGACGGTGTGGAATGCAGAGGCCAGCCGTTTCTGGGACAAGCAAGAGCCAGAGAGCTTCTGAGGCGGCGACATCTTCGGCTCCAGACAACCGGCCACTTTCCTGGCCAAAGCAACACAGCTTCTGGGAAAGATCCTGTTTTGGGCCTTCATCTTCAGCCAGGAGGAGGTCCAAACACCAGATAACTGTGCACCTTCCCTGAAAGAGGAGAGCCTGCCTGCAGAGACTGCTCTGACCACTGAAACTCAGAGGAGAGAGCTAGTCTCCCACGTCTGCTAGTAGAGGGTAACAAAATCAACAGAGGAACAATCTCTAAACAAAGACAACTATAACAACTAACTCCAGAGATTGCCAGATGTCGAAAGGTAAACGTAAGAATCCTACTAACAGGAACCAAGACCACTCACCATCATCAGAACCCAGCACTCCCACTTCGCCCAGTCCAGGGCATCCTAACACACCTGAAAAGGTAGACCTGGATTTAAAAGCATTTCTCATGATGATGGTAGAGGACATAAAGAAGGAATTTAATAACTCACTTAAAGAAATACAGGAGAACACTGCTAAAGAGTTACAAGTCCTTAAAGAAAAACAGGAAAACACAACCAAACAGGTAGAAGTCCTTATAGAAAAACAGGAAAACACATCCAAACAGGTGATAGAAATGAACAAAACCATACTAGACCTAAAAAGGGAAGTAGACACAATAAAGAAAACCCAAAGTGAGGCAACGCTGGAGATAGAAACCCTAGGAAAGAAATCTGGAACCATAGATGCCAGCATCAGCAACAGAATACAAGAGATGGAAGAGAGAATCTCAGGTACAGAAGATTCCATAGAGAACATCGGCACAACAATCAAAGAAAATGGAAAATGCAAAAAGATCCTAACTCAAAGCATCCAGGAAATCCAGGACACAATGAGAAGACCAAACCTACGCATAATAGGAGTGGATGAGAAAGAAGATTTTCAACTCAAAGGACCAGCAAACATCTTCAACAAAATTATTGAAGAAAACTTCCCTAATCTAAAGAAAGAGATGCCCATGAACATACAAGAAGCCTACAGAACTCCAAATAGACTGGACCAGAAAAGAAATTCCTCCCGACACATAATAATCAGAACAACAAATGCACTAAATAAAGATAGAATACTAAAAGCAGTAAGGGAAAAAGGTCAAGTAACATATAAAGGCAAGCCTATCAGAATTACACCAGATTTTTTACCAGAGACTATGAAAGCCAGAAGAGCCTGGACAGATGTTATACAGACACTAAGAGAACACAAATTCCAGCCCAGACTACTATACCTAGCCAAACTCTCAATTACCATAGATGGAGAAACCAAAGTATTCCACGACAAAACTAAATTCACCCATTATCTCTTCATGAATCCAGCCCTTCAAAGGATAACAGAAAAAAACCAATACAAGGACGGGAACCATGCCCTAGAAAAAACAAGAAGATAATCCCTCAACAAAAGTAAAAGAGGACAGCCACAAGAACAGAATGCCAACTTTAACAACAAAAATAACAGGAAGCAACAATTACTTTTCCTTAATATCTCTTAATATCAATGGTCTCAACTCCCCAATAAAAAGACATAGACTAACAGACTGGCTACACAAACAAGACCCAACATTCTGCTGCTTACAGGAAACCCATCTCAGGGAAAAAGACAGACACTACCTCAGAGTGAAAGGCTGGAAAACAATTTTCCAAGCAAATGGTCTGAAGAAACAAGCTGGAGTAGCCATTTTAATATCGGATAAAATCGACTTCCAACCCAAAGTTATCAAAAAAGACAAGGAGGGACACTTCATACTCATCAAAGGTAAAATCCTCCAAGAGGAACTCACAATTCTGAATATCTACGCTCCAAATGCAAGGGCAGCCACATTGATTAAAGACACTTTAGTAAAGCTCAAAGCACAAGTTGCACCTCACACAATAATAGTGGGAGACTTCAACACACCACTTTCATCAATGGACAGATCGTGGAAACAGAAACTGAACAGGGACACAGTGAAACTAACAGAAGTGATGAAACAAATGGACTTAACAGATATCTACAGAATATTTTATCCTAAAACAAAAGGATATTCCTTCTTCTCAGCACCTCATGGTACTTTCTCCAAAATTGACCACATAATTGGTAACAAAACAAGCCTCAACAGATACAAAAATATTGAAATTGTCCCATGTATCCTATCAGACCACCATGGCCTAAGACTGATCTTCAATAACAACATAAATAACGGAAAGCCAACATTCACGTGGAAACTGAATAACACTCTTCTCAATGATACCTTGGTCAAGGAAGGAATAAAGAAAGAAATTAAAGACTTTTTAGAGTTTAATGAAAATGAAGCCACAACGTACCCAAACCTATGGGACACAATGAAAGCATTTCTAAGAGGGAAACTCATAGCTCTGAGTGCCTCCAAGAAGAAACGGGAGAGAGCACATACTAGCAGCTTGACAACACATCTAAAAGCTCTAGAAAAAAAGGAAGCAAATTCACCCAAGAGGAGTAGACGGCAGGAAATAATCAAACTCAGGGGTGAAATCAACCAAGTGGAAACAAGAAGAACAATTCAAAGAATTAACCAAATGAGGAGTTGGTTCTTTGAGAAAATCAACAAGATAGATAAACCCTTAGCTAGACTCACTAGAGGGCACAGGGAGAAAATCCTAATTAACAAAATCAGAAATGAAAAGGGAGACATAACAACAGATCCTGAAGAAATCCAAAACACCATCAGATCCTTCTACAAAAGGCTATACTCAACAAAACTGGAAAACCTGGACGAAATGGACAAATTTCTGGACAGATACCAGGTACCAAAGTTGAATCAGGATCAAGTTGACCATCTAAACAGTCCCATATCCCCTAAAGAAATAGAAGCAGTTATTAATAGTCTCCCAGCCAAAAAAAGCCCAGGACCAGACGGGTTTAGTGCAGAGTTCTATCAGACCTTCAAAGAAGATCTAATTCCAGTTCTGCACAAACTATTTCACAAAATAGAAGTAGAAGGTACTCTACCCAACTCATTTTATGAAGCCACTATTACTCTGATACCTAAACCACAGAAAGACCCAACAAAGATAGAGAACTTCAGACCAATTTCTCTTATGAATATCGATGCAAAAATCCTCAATAAAATTCTTGCTAACCGAATCCAAGAACATATTAAAGCAATCATCCATCCTGACCAAGTAGGTTTTATTCCAGGGATGCATGGATGGTTTAATATACGAAAATCCATCAATGTAATCCATTATATAAACAAACTCAAAGACAAAAACCACATGATCATCTCGTTAGATGCAGAAAAAGCATTTGACAAGATCCAACACCCATTCATGATAAAAGTTTTGGAAAGATCAGGAATTCAAGGCCCATATCTAAACATGATAAAAGCAATCTACAGCAAACCAGTAGCCAACATCAAAGTAAATGGAGAGAAGCTGGAAGCAATCCCACTAAAATCAGGGACTAGACAAGGCTGCCCACTTTCTCCCTACCTCTTCAACATAGTACTTGAAGTATTAGCCAGAGCAATTCGACAACAAAAGGAGATCAAGGGGATACAAATTGGAAAAGAGGAAGTCAAAATATCACTTTTTGCAGATGATATGACAGTATATATAAGTGACCCTAAAAATTCTACCAGAGAACTCCTAAACCTGATAAACAGCTTCGGTGAAGTAGCTGGATATAAAATAAACTCAAACAAGTCAATGGCCTTTCTCTATACAAAGAATAAACAGGCTGAGAAAGAAATTAGGGAAACAACACCCTTCTCAATAGTCACAAATAATATAAAATATCTTGGCGTGACTCTAACTAAGGAAGTGAAAGATCTGTATGATAAAAACTTCAAATCTCTGAAGAAAGAAATTAAAGAAGATCTCAGAAGATGGAAAGATCTCCCATGCTCATGGATTGGCAGGATCAACATTGTAAAAATGGCTATCTTGCCAAAAGCAATCTACAGATTCAATGCAATCCCCATCAAAATTCCAACTCAATTCTTCAACGAATTAGAAGGAGCAATTTGCAAATTCATCTGGAATAACAAAAAACCTAGGATAGCAAAAAGTCTTCTCAAGGATAAAAGAACCTCTGGTGGAATCACCATGCCTGACCTAAAGCTTTACTACAGAGCAATTGTGATAAAAACTGCATGGTACTGGTATAGAGACAGACAAGTAGACCAATGGAATAGAATTGAAGACCCAGAAATGAACCCACACACCTATGGTCACTTGATCTTCGACAAGGGAGCTAAAACCATCCAGTGGAAGAAAGACAGCATTTTCAACAATTGGTGCTGGCACAACTGGTTGTTATCGTGTAGAAGAATGCGAATCGATCCATACTTATCTCCTTGTACTAAGGTCAAATCTAAGTGGATCAAGGAACTTCACATAAAACCAGAGACACTGAAACTTATAGAGGAGAAAGTGGGGAAAAGCCTTGAAGATATGGGCACAGGGGAAAAATTCCTGAACAGAACAGCAATGGCTTGTACTGTAAGATCGAGAATTGACAAATGGGACCTAATGAAACTCCAAAGTTTCTGCAAGGCAAAAGACACCTCAATAAGACAAAAAGACCACCAACAGATTGGGAAAGGATCTTTACCTATCCTAAATCAGATAGGGTACTAATATCCAACATATATAAAGAACTCAAGAAGGTGGACTTCAGAAAATCAAATAACCCCATTAAAAAATGGGGCTCAGAACTGAACAAAGAATTCTCACCTGAGGAATACCGAATGGCAGAGAAGCACCTGAAAAAATGTTCAACATCCTTAATCATCAGGGAAATGCAAATCAAAACAACCCTGAGATTCCACCTCACACCAGTCAGAATGGCTAAGATCAAAAATTCAGGTGACAGCAGATGCTGGCGTGGATGTGGAGAAAGAGGAACACTCCTCCATTGTTGGTGGGAGTGCAGGCTTGTACAACCACTCTGGAAATCAATCTGGCGGTTCCTCAGAAAACTGGACATAGTACTACCGGAGGATCCAGCAATACCTCTCCTGGGCATATATCCAGAAGATGCCCCAACTGGTAAGAAGGACACATGCTCCACTATGTTCATAGCAGCCTTATTTATAATAGCCAGAAGCTGGAAAGAACCTAGATGCCCCTCAACAGAGGAATGGATACAGAAAATGTGGTACATCTACACAATGGAGTACTACTTAGCTATTAAAAAGAATGAATTTATGAAATTCCTAGGCAAATGGATGGACCTGGAGGGCATCATCCTGAGTGAGGTAACACATTCACAAAGAAACTCACATAATATGTACTCACTGATAAGTGGATATTAGCCCCAAACCTAGGATACCCAAGATATAAGATATAATTTTCTAAACACATGAAACTCAAGAAGAATGAAGACTGAAGTGTGGACACTATGCCCCTCCTTAGATTTGGGAACAAAACACCCATGGAAGGAGTTACAGAGACAAAGTTTGGAGCTGAGATGAAAGGATGGACCATGTAGAGACTGCCATATCCAGGGATCCACCCCATAATCAGCATCCAAACGCTGACACCATTGCATACACTAGCAAGATTTTATTGAAAGGACCCAGATGTAGCTGTCTCTTGTGAGACTATGCCGGGGCCTAGCAAACACAGAAGTGGATGCTCACAGTCAGCTAATGGATGGATCATAGGGCTCCCAGTGGAGGAGCTAGAGAAAGTAGCCAAGGAGCTAAAGGGATCTGCAACCCTATAGGTGGAACAACATTATGAACTAACCAGTACCCCGGAGCTCTTGACTCTAGCTGCATATATATCAAAAGATGGCCTAGTCGGCCATCACTGGAAAGAGAGGCCCATTGGACTTGCAAACTTTATATGCCCCAGTACAGGGGAACACCAGGGCCAAAAAGGGGGAGTGGGTGGGCAGGGGAGTGGGGGTGGGTGTATATGGGGGACTTTTGGTATAGCATTGGAAATGTAAATGAGCTAAATACCTAATAAAAATGGAAAAAAAAAAAGAAAAGAAAAGGGTAGATTAATGGAAAAAAAAATTCAGGTGACAGCAGATGCTGGCGTGGATGTGGAGAAAGAGGAACACTCCTCCATTGTTGGTGGGATTGCAGGCTTGTACAACCACTCTGGAAATCAGTCTGGCGGTTCCTCAGAAAATTGGTCATAGTACTACCGGAGGATCCAGCAATACCTCTCCTGGGCATATATCCAGAAGATGCCCCAACTGGTAAGAAGAACACATGCTCCACTATGTTCATAGCAGCCTTATTTATAATAGCCAGAAGCTGGAAAGAACCCAGATGCCCCTCAACAGAGGAATGAATACAGAAAATGTGGTACATCTACACAATGGAGTACTACTCAGCTATTAAAAATAAGGAATTTATGAAATTCCTAGGCAAATGGATGGACCTGGAGGGCATCATCCTGAGTGAGGTAACACATTCACAAAGGAACTCACACAATATGTACTCACTGATAAGTGGATATTAGCCCCAAACCTAGGATACCCAAGATATAAGATACAATTTGCTAAACACATGAAACTCAAGAAGAATGAAGACTGAAGTGTGGACACTATGCCCCTCCTTAGAATTTGGAACAAAATACCCATGGAAGGAGTTACAGAGACAAAGTTTGGAGCTGAGACGAAAGGATGGACCATGTAGAGACTGCCATATCCAGGGATCCACCCCATAATCAGCTTCCAAACGCTGACACCATTGCATACACTAGCAAGATTTTATTGAAAGGACCCAGATGTAGCTGTCTCTTGTGAGACTATGCCGGGGCCTAGCAAACACAGAAGTGGATGCTCACAGTCAGCTAATGGATGGATCACAGGGCTCCCAATGGAGGAGCTAGAGAAAGTAGCCAAGGAGCTAAAGGGATCTGCAACCCTATAGGTGGAACAACATTATGAACTAACCAGTACCCCGGAGCTCTTGACTCTAGCTGCATATATATCAAAAGATGGCCTAGTCGGCCATCACTGGAAAGAGAGGCCCATTGGACATGCAAACTTTATATGCCCCAGTACAGGGGAACGCCAGGGCCAAAAAGGGAGAGTGGGTGGGTAGGGGAGTGGGGGTGGGTGGGTATGGGGGACTTTTGGTATAGCATTGGAAATGTAAATGAGCTAAATACCTAATAAAAAATGGAAAAAAAAAAAGAAAATGACATAATTGCTTTTGTAGAAAATCTGATGGAATCTACAAGCCACTAGAAGTAAGTTTAAGTACATTACATAGTATAGGTCAATACATGAAAATTAGCTATGATGCCAGGTGTGGTAGCTCACACCTTTAATCCCAGCACTGGGGAGGCAGAGGTAGGAGTTTTTCTGTGAGTTCAAGTTCAGCCTGGTCTACACAGGGCCCCAGGACAGCCAGGACTATGTAGAGAAACCCTGTTTAAAAAGAGAAGAAAAAAAAGTTATATTTCCATAACTAATAGAGCATTCCAATATATAAGTATAAGTGAAATATAAAACATCTTGACATCAACATGCTAAATATCTGGCAAAGCATGTGAAAACGCTATATTCCTGAGAAAAACTGGAGACCTAAATACACGGTGTTGCTAGGTAAGAAGACTCAGTATTTCCAAGGTGTCAGTCCTTCCTAAGTTGATCTGTAGATTCTACACAGCCCCATGGAAAACACAGGCCGATTTTGCCGGGGTCCAGCCTCAACAGAAGTCGGGGGCTGTCAAGGACTAGGGATACCTGGTAGGCAAATAAGAAAACACACAACTGAGATTTAGTGCTGACAGGCTGGTGTATTGACATGTGAGCCCTTGAAATCGGGAGTCAGGGTGCTCATCTAGACTTGACTCAGTCTTTTATTGAAATCATGCAAGAAATTGGGTTACAAAACTCATGGTGGGGTGGGTTAATGCTTCTCTATTTCCCTGTGACATTTTCTTGTGACACAGAGTAGTACAGATTTAGAACAGAAAAAAGGAAACTGTACAATCTCAGACATGAACATTTTACAGCAAGCACAATTTTTTTTTTTTTTTTTTTTTTTATCTCCTGACCACCAATCTCCGGTGAGGTCGGGGGCAGCAGTATTGTGGTTACAAAGTCAGTATCTTCCAGACATATGTGAGACACTACGGTTTCATAAAAGGGCAAACATGAGATCATGCTGCTGACCCTGCAGTCTTTATAATTTTTGGATCCCATCTGCTTGCCTATAAAAACACCCTCACCTAATCTGTATGGAGAATTTTTAGGGAGCTGCTACCACCATCCCTAAACCCAAGGAACTTATTGCTAACTTTCTGAGAAATATCAATATATTATTCCATCCTTAATTTTATAACAAAAATATCCTATTTTTATTATACAGAATTGAGACTAAGACTGGGGAAACAGAATTACTCATTTCTGCCAATGGCTCTAGGTTACTTTCATTTCCACCTAGAGCGAGTGATTGTAACATACATTTCTCTTGAATTCATGAACGGGTCTCACTTTAGTATTATCGGCAACATCTAATTTTTGGATATCAAATGGGCTTCTACTTGATCTTGCCAGGTCACTAAATACCGGTTTAATCAAGGTAGGAAAAAAGAAAAGGAATAGTAAATGGATAAAGAAAATAGTAACTACTAAGAATAATTGCAGCAATGACATCACAAGTTGCTTGCACCAAAGAAGCAGGCCTTGGGGTCTCTCAGTACTCATACCAGGGCCCACAAGAGGCCATTGCCTCTCTTGACACATGGTACCCACTCCACTCCGCCCCGGCAGGTTTTTCTTTCTTGTCATTAGGGGTCCCAGGCATCTAAAGCTTAATGTAGGGTGTCTCCAACACAATTCTAAGTTTATTGAGGATGTTCAAGGGGGCCCACACAGCACCTGACAAGGAATAGGTACGAGAGACAGTATTATCTGATTTATTCTGTCCTTAGCATAATGAAATTCCCGAGGCAGGCTAACATAAATAAAGGAGGTTCCACTTGGTTCAAGGCTTAAGGGAGTCAGAGTCCAAGACGGAGTGAGCACCATGGACTTTGGTGATGATTTTGTTTCTGACAGAGTCCTAAGGTCACAAAGGACACTGCACAACAAGAGCCAGGAAGTGTGTGTGTGTGTGTGTGTGTGTGTGTGTGTGTGTGTGTGTGTATGTGTCTAAACGTTGGCTTCTATCTCTTCTCTTATAAAGCCATCAGAGTCAACCATAGGGGCTCCGTGCTAACAATTTTATCTGAGTGCAATTTTGAAAACCTCTTCAGACATCCACAAAGAGTAGCAGTACCTGACTCAAGAAATGTAACATCACATCAATAAAACTGTATGGTGTTGGTGATAGAAAAACCAAGGGAAGAGAAGAACATCTAAATTGAGGGAAAATGTATATATTTGTCTGTAGTCTAAGTATGAAAGTGGTTTAGAGGAAGGCAGATTACCTTTTCAAAATAGCGGCTGAACCTTTAGCTACACATGAAATCTTGATTTCTAGCCACACTCTGTTGATACTTGCTCCTGTAGGAGCTAACTAAGCACCCACACTGTCTGTGTTCATGGGGTCTCTTTGTGTACCTGGGACCAGATTTATAGCACTAGGGCTGTTTTACCTCCCATGAAGTTAGCCTCATGTCCAACCAGGAAATGGTTGGTTATCCCCAGAACAGTTGAACCACTATTATACAGTGGGCATAGATCTTGTCTGTCAGGTCTGTATTGTAGCACATAGGTCCACAGCTGGGTAATATTGTTGTTTTTGCCTGCAATAACATACATAACCTGCAATAACCTTGAACTATGAGCACTGGTCAGCAGGGAGGGGGCTCCCAGCTTAGTTCTAACCTTATTTCTTTGTGTTGATCTCTGTGTATATAGTCTTACAGTGTATATTGTGTAGTTCTGGTGGAGATCCAAGAGCAGTGATAATAGCCTCTCTCTCTCTCTCTCTCCCTCTCTCTCTCTCTCCCTCTCTCTCTCTCTCTATATATATATATTCATATTATTCATATATATATATATATTGATTTTATGAGTACATTGTTGCTGTCTTCAGATACACCAGAAGAGGGCATCAGATCCCACTATATATGGTTTTGAACCACCATGTGGTTGCTGGGAATTGAACTTAGAACCTCTGGAAGAACAGTCTGTGCTCTTAGCCACTGAGCCATCTCTCTAGCACCAATGCTAGCCTATATTGATTTGGGCTCTCTGGAGACTCCCTGGCTAACAGCTCATAGAGAGCCACCCCATACCTGGTATTAGGATGTTAACTTAATAACCTATGACAGTTGGGAGCAATGTTTCTACCTACACCATATCTCTGTATAAGATCCTTAAATAAGCCATTATTTTTAGCTTGTTTTAAAATAGTAGGCTCCTCTATGGCTTTTCCTACATTCTTAGTTTTGGTTGATACCTCTGGCCCCAGTCTTTACCTCTATAATACTGCTTTCGATTTCAGGATAGAAATTGGAGGGAGATACATAGTCCGAGCACAACAAGGCAGCTCACAGGGCTTGGGAGGACATGGGAGGAGATGGTTGGTCCTTGAGAGCCTCACTTGCATGGACTGTGGTTGATGGTCATAATGTGGACAGCTGGGGTATATTTGTTCAGCTTTGAGTTGGCTCTCCCTGGCTGTCTGGGAGTGACAAGCCCAAAGAAGCAAGCACTTTCCAAGTTTCTATTCATGGACAGTGGCCTGAAGCTAGTGATATGACTAAGGGCAGACTTGAGGAAGGGAAGAATATAAATTCCATCTCTTTAGGGGAAGAGATACAAAGAGTCTGCAGCCAATGTTTATGATTTTATGCCAGGCTGTTGAACAGAACTCAGTTTTGGAGAGCCCAGTCTAGACCTGTGAAAGTCTAGAGGACTCATGGCTCAGGGTCACACCAGGAGTGTGGCTGCAGCTTCGGTTACTCATGACCTAGGACGTTCATCTGAAGTTGCTTGGGGGAAGTTTTGGGGCCACTTTGCCAGGGTACACTGGTTCCTTTTGAGATCCTAGAGGCATGTGAAACACGAATATCTGCCATTTATAAACCACTCCTGCCTCATCTCTTAAGGCATCTCTGGGAAATCGTGTCCCTCGGTCAGGCCCTGCTCTTTCTGTAATCTATGCCTGTAGCTCTGAGTGTCACTGAACATCTCTGAGATGGACACAATCTCAAATAACTCCAAACACACCCTCCTCTGTCCAGCATCTTTCCTCTTTCTAAGACTCTTACAAGAGCAATGAAAACAAACCCAATAGCCTACCCGGACACTTTTATTTATCCATCAGATGTTATGATTGCTTATCTTCCTTTTAAACTACAATCAAGCTTCATAGTGCATTTTGTCTCATAAATTAAAAAAAAATTGTATTCGATATTTTCTTCATTTACATTTCAAATGCTATCCCAAAAGTCCCCTATACCCTCCCCCTGCCCTGCTCCCCTACCCACTCACTCCCACTTCTTGGCCCTGGCATTCCCCTGTACTGGGGCATATAAAGTTTGCTAGACCAAGGGGTCTCTCTTCCCAATGATGGCCGACTAGGCCATCTTCTGCTACATATGCAGCTAGAGACATGATCTCTGGGGGTACTGATTAGTTCATATTGTTGTTCCACATATAGGGTTGCAGACCCCTTCAGCTCTTGGATACTTTCTCTAGCTCTTACTTTGGGGGCCCTGTGTTCCATCCTATAGATGACTGTGATGCTTTGGGCAAGATAGCCATTTTTACTATATTAATCCTGCCAATCCATGAGCATCATAGATCTTTCCATCTTCTGAGATCTTCTTTAATTTCTTTCTTCAGAGATTTGAAGTTCTTGTCATACAGATCTTTCACTTCCTTAGTTAGAGTCACACAAGGTATTTTATATTACTTGTGACTATTGTGAAGGGTGTTGTTTCCCTAATTTCTTTCTCATCCTGTTTACCCTTTGTGTAGAGAAAGGCCACTGATTTGTTTGAGTTAATTTTATATCCAGCTATTGTGCTGAAGCTGTTTATCAGGTTTAGGAGGTCTCTGGTGGAATTTTTGGGGCTAATTGTATATATACTATCATATCATCTGCAAATAGAGATATTTTGACTTTTTCCTTTCCAATTTGTATCTCCTTGATGTCCTTTTGTTGTCGAATTGCTCTTGCTAGAACTTCAAGTACTATATTGAATAGGTAGGGAGAAAGTGGGCAGCCTTGTCTAGTCCCTGATTTTAGTGTGATAGCTTCCAGCTTCTCTCCATTTACTTTGATGTTAGCTACTGGTTTGCTGTAGATTGGTTTTATTATGTTTAGGTATGGCCCTTGAATTCCTGCTCTTTCCATGACTTTTATCATGAAGGGGTGTTGGATTTTGTCAAATGCTTTCTCAGATTTTAATGAGATGATCATGTGATTTTTGTCTTTGAGTTTGTTTATATAGTGGATTATGTTGATGGATTTCCATATATTAAACCATCCCTGCATCCCTGGGATGAAGCCTACTTGGTCATGATGGATGATCATTTTGATGTGTTCTTGGATTTGGTTTGCGAGGATCTTATTGAGTATTTTTGCATTGATATTCATAAGGGAAATTGGTCTGAAGTTCTCTTTCTTTGTTGGATCTTTGTGTGGTTTATGTATCAGAGTAATTGTGGCTTCATAGAATGAATTGGGTAGAGTACCTTCTGTTTCTATTTTGTGGAATAGTTTGAGGAGAGTTGGAATTAGGTCTTCTTTGAAGATCTGATAGAACTCTGCACTAAACCCATTTGGTCCTGGGCTTTTTTTGGTTGGGAGACTATTAATGACTGCTTCTATTTCTTTAGGGGAAATAGGACTGTTACAATTGTTAATCTGATCCTGATTTAACTTTGGTAACTGGTATCTGTCTAGGAAGTTGTCCATTTCATCCAGATTTTCCAGTTTTGTTGAGTACAGCCTTTTGTAGAAGGATCTGATGATGTTTTGGAATTCCTCAGGATCTCTTATGTCTCCTTTTTCATTTCTTATTTTGTTAATTAGGATAACAAAATTAACCTGTGCCTGTGCCCTCTGGTTAAGTCTGCCTAAGGGTTTATCTATCTTGTTGATTTTCTCAAAGAACCAGCTCCTGCTTTGGTTGATTCTTTGAATAGTTCTTTTTGTTTCTACTTGGTTGATTTCTGCCCTAAGTGTGATTATTTCCTGCTGTCTACTCCTCTTGGGTGAATTTTCTTCCTTTTGTTCTAGAGCTTGTAGGTGTGCTGTCAGGCTGCTAGTGTATGCTCTCTCTAGTTTCTTTTTGGAGGCACTCAGGGCTATGAGTTTTCCTCTTAGGACTGCTTTCATTGTGTCCCATAAGTTTGGGTATGTTGCAGCTTCTTTTTCACTAAACTGTAAAAAATTCTTTTATTTCTTTCTTTATTTCTTCCTTGACCCAGGTATCATTGAGTAGAATGTTGTTCAGTTTCCACGTGAATGTTGGCTTTCTATTATTTATGCTGTTATTGAAGATCAGCCTTAGTCCTGATAGGATTCATGGGATAATTTCAATATTTTTGTATCTGTGGAGGCCTGTTTTGTGGCCAATTATATGGTCAATTTTGGAGAAGGTACCATGAGGTGCTGAGAAGAAGTAATATCCTTTTTTTTTTGGATAAAATGTTCCGTAGATATCTGTTAAATCCATTTGTTTCATAACTTTGGTTAGTGTCCATGTGTCTCTGTTTGGATTCTGTTTCCAGGATCTGTCCATTGGTGAGAGTGGGGTGTTGAAGTCTCCCACTATTATTGTGTGAGGTGCAATGTTTGCTTTGAACTTTACTAAAGTGTCTTTAATAAATGTGGCTGGCCTTGCATTTGGAGCATAGATATTTAGAATTGAGAGTTTATCTTGGTGTTGAGAGCCATGCCACAAGCAATCGCCATTATAAGATGGCACTGGCTTCTGCTGTGCCTAACTAGTAAACAAGCCTTGTGCACAAGTGTGAGAGTGAACTCACACCTAGTCACTGCCCATCTCGGGGCGTAGTAATGAGGTGATGGGCGAGCAACAAATCAGGAGCTGACACGCCACATCAGGTGCTGAAACGCCATTCTGAGAGCTATATAAGCAGCACCATTTTCCGGGGGTCTGGGTCTTCCCTCCTTAAGAAGCAATAAAGCTTGCCGCAGAAGAATCTGGTTGTCCCAGTGTGTTCTTGCCGGCGAGAACGATAGCTCGGGACATCTTGGTAGATTTTACCTTTGATGAGTATGAAGTGCTCCTCCTTATCTTTTTTGATAACTTTGGATTGGAAGTCAATTTTATTCGATATTAGAATGGCTACTCCAGATTGGTTTTTTTTGGCCATTTGCTTGGAAAATTGTCTTCCAGCCTTTTATTCTGAGGTAGTGTCTGTCTTTATCCCTGAGGTGGGTTTCCTGTAAGCAGCAAAATATTGGGTCCTGTTTGTGTAGCCAGTTTATTAGTCTATGTCTTTTTATTGGGGAGTTGAGTCCATTGATGTTAAGAGAAATCAAAGAAAAGTAATTGGTGTTTCCTGTCATTTTTGTTGTTAAAGTTGGGAATCTGTTCTTGTGGCTGTCTTCTTTTAATTTTGTTAAAGGATTACTTTCTTGCTTTTTCTAGGGTGTAGTTTCCATCTTTGTGTTGGCGTTTTCCCTTTATTATCCTTTGAAGGGCTGGATTCATGTAAAGATATTGTGTGAATTTGCTTTTGTCATGGAATACTTTGGCTTCTCCATCTATGGTAATTGAGAGTTTTGTTGGGTATAGTAGCCTGGGCTGGCATTTGTGTTCTCTTAGTGTCTGTATAACATCTGTCCAGGATCTTCTGGCTTTCATAGTCTCTGGTGAGAATTCTGGAGTAATTGTAATAGGCCTGCCTTTATATGTTACTTGACCTTTTTCCCTTTCTGGTTTTAATATTCTGTCTTTATTTAGTGGATTTGTTGTTCTGATTATTATGTGTTGGGAGGAATTTCTTTTCTGTTCCAGTCTATTTGGAGTTCTGTAGGCTTCTTGTATGTTTGTGGGCATCTCCTTCTTTAGGTATGGGAAGTTTTCTTCTATAATTTTGTTGAAGATATTTGCCAGTCCTTGGAGTTGAAAATCTTCATTCTCATCTACTCCTATTATCCGTAGGTTTGGTCTTCTCATTGTGTCCTGGATTTCCTGGATGTTTTGAGTTAGGACCTTTTTGCATTTTGCATTTTCTTTGATTGTTGTATCCATGTTCCCTATGGAATCTTCTGCATCTGGGATTCTCTCTTCGATCTCTTGTATTCTGTTGCTGATACTCGTATCTATGGTTCCTGATTTCTTTCCTAGTGTTTCTATCTCCAGAGTTGTTTCCCTTTAGGTTTTCTTTATAGTTTCTACTTCCATTTTTAGATCTTGGATGGTTTTGTTCAATTCCATCGAGTGTTTGGTTGTGTTTTCCTCTAATTCTTTAAGGGATTTTTGTGTTTCTTCTACCTGTTTAGCAGTGTTTGCCTGTAGTTCTTTAAGGACTTCTACCTGTTTAGCAGTGTTCTCCTGTAATTCCTTGAGGGATTTGTGTGTTTCCTCTTTAAGGGCTTCTACTTGTTTAGCAGTATTTTCCTGTAATTCCTTGAGGGATTTTTGTGCTTCCTCTTTAAGGGCTTCTACCTGTTTATCAGTGTTCTCCTGTATTTCTTTAAGTGAGTTATTAGTGCCCTTTTTAAAATCTTCTGCCACCATCATGAGATATGATTTTAAATGCACATCTTGCTTTCCAGGTGTTTTGGGTTATCCAGGACTCGTTGTGGTGGGTGTACTGGGTTCTGATTATGCCCAGTGTTCTTGGTTTCTGTTAGTAAGATTTTTACATTTGCCTTTCGCCATCTGGAAATCTCTGGTGTTAATGCTCAAGCTGTCCCTGGTTGGAGCTTGATCCTCCTGTGATTCTGTTAGCCTCTGTCAGCACTCCTGGGAGTCCAACTCTCACCTGAGTTCCAATGGTTAGAGCACTCTCTGCAGGCAAGCTCTCCTCTTGCAGGGCAGGTGTCCAGCAGTCTGGAGCTCTGATCCACCTCCTGAGTTCTGGGGTCAGAACCCTCCCCGTAGGCAGACTCTCCTCTGGCAAGGAAGGTGCCCAGGGCTCTGGGTCACAGCTCTGCCTCCTGGTTAAGGATGAAGGCCAGACAGGGACCCTGACCAAGAAGCTCTGTTGCTTCCATCGCCCATGTGCTCTCAGGTGATCAGGAGGTCCTGGGTGTGCCTAGGGGTCCTGTGGCGTGGAGAGTCCTTTGGTGTCCTAGATGCCCTCGGCCGGGTTCTGGCAGAAGATGATGGGGTTGGCCCGACCTGAATGGATCCCAGCCTCTGGTCGGGCGGGGTTCCTTTGTCCCTGTTTCTGCCAGCACAAGACCCTCCGAGATTCTTTGGAGCTGATGTTGTGTTCAACTCACCTATAATCCCGAGGTGATCCCGAGGTCCTGCGGCATGGAGAGCACTCTGGAGCCCTTAGCAGCCTCCGCTGGGCTCAGAAGGAAGATGGCGGGGGTGGCTAATCCCCCGACCATCTCATAAAATTTATCAGCATGAAATGACTTGTCTTTGCTTCTTCAGAAATATCAGGTTCTTGAACTCCACAACAGAACAGCTTTTCTCTGTGAGGGGTGGGGAACAGTCATGGGATTAAACAGGAACATTTGCTAGTGAAGCTGGATAACTAGTCACTCACAATTAAATTCTTTAATATGGGAAACTTCTATTTCGTATTTTAAAGAAAAATACAAAGGGATGTGTAGTTCTGCCCCCTCCTGCCCCGTTCCCCTTGTTAAATATCAGTGTATGCGTGTACCCTCTTCAGAGGTCATTCTGAACCCCGATCATTCTCATGGGCTGCTGACGTGTGAAGGGTTGATCGCAAGCCGCCAGGAACAATTCTGTGGACCCCCTGTTTCCGGAGGCATTTGTCTACACAGAGGGATGTCAGCCCTTTCTAATTCTGCATTATCTCAGTAGTGAGAGGTGAGGAGTAAGTAGGGGAAAAAAAAAAACCAAAAGAATGTGGTAGTGTGTACGGAATTACGTTTTTGTGTCAGTAGAGCCATGTGTTCGTTTAGGGTGCTGTCAATGTGTGCTTTTCTTCTCTTTGGAGAGAGTTGAACGGTGTCCCAGTGAGCACAGTACCAGAGGGAGCTCAGTGTATAAGCTGCCATTCAGAACACTACACTGGGCCTGTGTGGGTTGTGGGTGGCATGTGAATAGAGCAGCTGTCCCCAGCTGGCCAACGACAATCTATTGATTGATGTCAGAGCCATAGCTGGCTATGCATCACCCTAATCTGCAGTGTCGCCATCAGCCTCCTTCCAGATCATCCCCCACTTCCTCCATCCTTTCTTTACTCTCCTTACCGTACCATCCTGACCTCCCCCCATTTTTCTTCCCTCTCCCATGTAAAGATCCTCTCAGAGAAAGGTCCTCAAGGAGGTGTTTTGAAACTCCTCCTGTGCGGCTTATGGCTGTTATCTTCCTTATAATCCAGAATCTGATTGTTTCCATCAAAGGCAAGAGGGCACACACACACAAACAGACAGACAGACACACATAGAGAGACACACAGACACATACAGACAGGCACATAGATACACACAGACACATAGACACACCCAGACATACACATACAAGCACATAGACACACAGTTATACGCACAGAGATGCACAGACAGGCACACCCATGCACACATGAATAAATAAACGTAATCAAACCTTGGTTAGCATACACAGTGCTGCGGTTTGAATGTGGAGTGTCTCCCCCAGCTGCTGGTGTCTGCGCACTTGGTTTCCAGCTGCTGTTTGGGAAGGCTGTGGAACCTTTAAGAGGTGAAGCCTTGCTGGAGGAAATGAGCCATTGAGAACAGCTCCACAGCCTGGCAGCAGTGTGTTTACTCTCTGCTGGGGAGAACAGCCACAGAGCAAACAGATGCAATGTGACCCAGCCAGCCTCCTGCTCCCTCCGCGCTGCCTTTCCTGTCTGACTGGATATCCCTCTTAACTGTAAGCCCGGATAAGACCTTTCTCCCTTGGGTTGCATTTGTCAGGGTGTTTTTTATCAGAACAACAAGTAAGAATCACAGTCTTAGGTTTGTTTTTCTTCCCTTGTCTCTGCCACCTTCCATCTCCTTTGGTCAGTTTCACCTGTCACAGCCTCTTCTCTGCTTTCCTGCGCATAGTTCCAATCACCCTCCCCACTTGGTCAAACTAGCTTCTTTCTCTCCTTACTAGTTTCACGTCTATGCCCCCCACTTATATAGAGAGCACATAGACATTATAAGCTAGCATCTGTGTGTGAGCGAGAACAGTCTGAGTCCATCACTGCCCTGTTGCTGTGAAGAGACACTGTGACCAAGGCACTCTAAAAGAGAAAGCATTGATTGGGGCTGGCTTATCGCATCAGAAGTTTAGTCTGTTGTCATTATTGTGGGGAGCATGGTGGCATGAAGACAGCATGGTGCTGGAGAAGTGGTAGAGAGCTACATCTGCAGGCTGTCGTAACCCCTGGATTACTGAGGCTAACTCTCTGTGGATAATTGTCCTGTTTCTTAAAAGTCTCACCAAGAGACTTCAGTGTTGTGTACAGACAGTTTGCTTCTGTGCTTTCCCCCACAGAAGCTCCCATCTTCCCTCCAGCCACGATACACAGACAGCTGGTTTCTGTGCTGAGTCCTCCTGCAGCAAGCCCTGGGCTCCCTCCCCCTCTGTGCAACACCCCCCTCCCCAGCTCTACCCACAAAACTCCCCCTTAATGGAGACATCCTGGGGAGCCAAACACCAGCTTGAGACATCCTCCTCACCTCTGCAAAGCTAGCACTCTTCCTGATTAACAGTGGAACTCTCCAAACGCCTGTCCTTGAGACCTAAAGACATAACAAACTCTAAGGAGATTAGGGCCCCCCAGTTTAAATCATGGAGAAAAGGTAATCAGAGGTCACAGACAGCCATAACATTAGACCCTGATAAACAGACACCTATTAACCCCCTCCCACCTTCAGTTCTGTCCCACCAAATGATTACAGCCCTCTACTCCCCTTTTCTGTGAACATTCAGGGGATTCCTAACTCTACTGTATATAAACCTGGTGCTTTCTGGACTCGGGCATTGCTTGCCAGCATTCACCCCGTGAGTGTGGAGCATGTGATCCGAGTTTGAACTTGAAACAATAAAAGACTCTTTTGCAAATTGCAGCGGACTTCACAATTCTCAGGCTCCTCTGGGTTTCCTGTGGACTCATGGCATAACTCAGGCAGACAGAGGGAAGGGGAGGGGGAGGGGAGGGGAAGAGGGTCAGTGAGGAGGAGGGTAAGGGAGAGGGAGAGATAGAGATAGAGAGAGGTATGCTGGGCCTTGGTGTGGGATTTTTAACCTCAAAGTTCACCCGCAGCAATTTCCTCCAGTGAGTCTCTATTTGCCAATCCTTCTTTAGCAGTGCCCCTCCCTGATGCCTAAGCATTCAAGCACATGGTCCTATGGGGGCCATTCCTACTCAAACTGCTGCAGTTTGAATTATTGTAGTCGAAGAGGACTTCCTTGTGCCTCAAGAACACTCTAACCAAAACAACTTCTTCAGCCATTCATTCATTCTGTGAAGCCTGGCTCAGAAGACAGCACACGTTCTGCAAGGGCTGCTTCATGCACACGTTCTGTGAGGGCTGCCTCATGGTCCCAGCACCGTCCCCACAAGACTCAGCTTGCATTTGTATTAAATGTTTCACTTCTGGTTGGCATTTCAAAGGACTGCAGTGAAGAAGGGCCCTGCTCTGGGGGTGGCGGCTGGAGACAGACTAGTCTACCTCATGGAGAGGACTTGGTTTTGAGTTCAGTCTACCTTACACAGTCTTCAAAACTCCTGATGCTGGTGGAGAGAGGTCAGGCCACTCACCCCAGAACATTTAAATTGAAGAATAACCGTAACCTCTTCCCACTAGGCTTATTTAACGTTTAGATTTACCACAACTGGGTAAAACTAAAATAGGAAGGCTGTTGCCTTCACAGAATTCATTTAAAAATCACAATTAAATAGTGCATCAGATACTCTGGTTGTGAGGGCTACACATCCCCCCTCCCGCCCCCTTCCCTTCTCCTTCTTGCTCTGGCCTCTCTTCAGACCCCATCCATTCCAGGCCCTGCTCGCTCCAGCCCATAGGTATTTAATATCTCTATCTATCTATCTATCTATCTATCTATCTATCTATCTATCTATCTATCTATCTATCTATCTATCTATCTATCTATCATCTATCTATCTATCTATCTATCTATCTATCTATCTATCTATCTATCTATCTATCTCTCATTATGGATGGTTGTGAGCCAAGTAGTCAGTGCTCTTAACCACTGAGCCATCTCACCAGTCTGAGCTACACATTTCTTTTACAAAGTTGTGTTCCAGGGATGAGGAGATGGCTCTGTGAGAAGGAGGAGACCCTGAGGTTAGATCTCTAGCCTGTATGCAAAAGCAGCTGGGCCTGGTTGAATGGGGTCTGCAAGCCCAGCACTGAAGGGGCAGAGACAGGAGGGTCCTGTAGCTGCTTGTATTTTTATGTTAATTTGGGTCCTCCAAACTGATAACTCAAGTGTCTGCACTCTGACACTCAGGGACCCTGAACCCAGTTGGTTCTGCTTGGTAAATAAAGATGCTGACAGCCAATGGCTGGGCAGGGCGGGGCAGACAGAGGTGGGACTTTTAGGATTCTCCTGCTAGGGACAAAGAGAAAAGGAGAGAAGAATGAAACCTGCCATGATGAGAGGAGAGGAGAGACACCACTCCTGAGAAGGTGTGGGATAGAGAGCACGGCCACCGTGTAGGAGCTGGGGGAGAGCGGCCCCCAAGAGATCTGCCCGACTGGGTCTGGGGCAGCAAAGATGGAATATAGAGTTTAGTAAGTGACAATAACTCAGGAATATCGGAGGGAGGTGGATTAGCCATGTGGAGTTTAGGAAGTGGCCCAGCCATTGAGCTGTTTTGGGCTTATCAAAATACAAAGGCTGTGTGTATGTGTCTTTCATTCGGGAACCCAGAACATTGGAGCAGGTAGCGAGGAATGCTGTCGCTGAGGTCAATTTGAGTATTTGATTGGGTACTGCTATAGGGCCCCAGGGACTTGCTGGCTGCAGGTTGAGTAGAGATCTTATCTCAAGGTAGACAGCCACAGACAAGGACACCTGAACTTGTCCTCTGGGTTCTGTGTGCATAAGGGTATGGACTCCTTCATGGGCACATTACCCCCTTCCCCAAGGAACTTGCGCTATTGTACAGAGATGACGAACACACCCACCCTTTAACACAAACTCAATTTAGAGGAATCAAATGGTCACCAGGACAAAACTGAAAATCTTTACTGTTTTTCTTTGTGATCCAGAGTTGACAGTCAGGTTGGCAGTGGGAGACCTGCTAGGGTGGAACTCCGTCACTCAGACCAAAGGGGCCCGAGAGTGCCCCCTGCAGGCCCGTGTTGGAACAGAATCCCCAGTCAGAGGAGAACCTTCATGACTTCAGGAGAGCGTCACTGTCATGGGTGGGAGCCAGAGGGGACCTCACCTCTTTCTGTCTCTTTGTTCTCTTTCTCATGAGGAAACCGCAGTGAAAGATGGCCGTGGTGCGGTGGGCCTTCGCCTACCACCGAGTCTGCCACCATCTTAAGCTTGTACTTCTTGGCTTCTGAAACTATGGGCTATGAATTTGTGTTCTTTATAGTGAACCCAGCCTCAGGTCTTTTTGTTGTAGCAACATTCATGGATTAAAGTAGTTGGTCACTGTTCATTAAGACTCACAGCTTTACTGGTGAAGACAGAGATATAAACGTAGCAGAAGCTATGGCAGGGGAAGAGTAGGGGACTGATGCAGCCAAGCAGGCGTGGCTGAGACTTGCTTCTCAGAACTTGTGTTTAACCCGAGGAGGAGTGGGAAGTAACTGAACACGTGAAGGAGCGCAGGAACACCCAAGACAGAAAATCTTGGACAAGGGAAGACAGGAGGTGTGAAAGCAGTGACTGTCACAGTAGGCAGGGTCTCAGGGGACCCTGACTAGCAATAACACCAAGCCAGAGACGTTTTGCATGAAAAGTCTTGCCATCAGATGATCATTCCTGCCGAGGTCTGTCAGTCTGGATGCTGTCCTGAAGGTATTATAGTGGACATCTTGGGAAGAGAAACTGAAGACAGTGACCTAGGCAAGGCACACTCTGAGCCTGAACTGAATGGAGGAGAGGGATGGAAATGGAAGGATGGGCCAAGGAGATCCCTGGGAAGCAAGCCATGGATAAATGTCTCTAGCTTTGTGTGCAGGAACAGCCAAGGATCAGCCTTAGCTTGGACATGGTATTCTTGTACTGTCATGCAGTGGCCATTGGTTACAGTGGGCCCCTACAAAGTTCATGTTGGACTACAATGGCCACTACAGTGGTACTGACAAATCTGCCTCATATATTGAACTACCAAGAACTATATTTAAACATAATATCATTAGGAGTGCATTACAGTGGGACCCTGATCTGCCTGAATTTGTGCTTTCTTTTTAAAACTCTATTTCTAGACAGCTTCAACGTGAGCCTGTATGCATCTTCCAGTTCTGAGACTGGAGGCACAGTGTAGTATGGGGCTCGGTGTGGAATTGTTTCATAACAAAATTAAAGGGAAGTAGGTATTAGACTATTTTTCCTGGAACATCAAAGTAATGTGTTAATTTAAGGGAAAAAAAAGTGACTCACAGTGACCTTGTATAATATTTAGCTTTTGAAATGCCACATAGAACATTTATCTGTTTTTTAACCTTACTGGGAATTGGTTGTATCCAGTGAGGAGAAAAGACTTCCAGCTGGGATAACTATCCTATAATTAGTGATGCATCTTTAAAAAGGAAAACCAGAAATTACTGGAGACAGTGATGTAAAAATCTCTACATTTCTACAATATGTGTGCTGCTAACATGACAGGCTAAGCCCTACATATATATATATCAGTGAACACACACACACACACACACAGCCTAGTTTCTTTTGTTGGGGTGTTAGAACAATCTACTCTTCTCCCTGCTGATCTCAGTAGAACTCACTGCAAAGCACATCTTCACTTTAAAATTCTTGTCCGAAGCACATGAAGGCTTTGCCATGGTGCTAGGACCCGAGGGAAGAGAACAGTAAGGATTCTCTTCTGCTAATCTTAGAGGCACACCTGCTGACTCTCACCCTTCCCTTCACCGAGGCAGCTCAGTCCATCTTCCTTGGTGCTCCTAAGACATCCAGCTTCGATCACTGCCTCGTACTCAAAGGATGGTTTTGAACGCTGTTCTCCCCCTGAGGTTGCCAGCAGATGTATTAGTGGTTTTCACACTGTACTCAACACAATTGGTTAGGGAGACTGAAAAAGAAAATGGCTGACAAATGGGTCTCTGTATGGATCTGATCTTCTGAGAACCAAACGCTCACACAGGACTGGTCGACTAGGCAACTAACTGGGGGACATGTCTGTGAAGGACAGGAGAAAGAGCAAGGCAGCAGGAGGGCCTTCAGATCACTGCCAGGTCTGTCCCTGGGAGTGAAAGCAGAAGGAAGAGAAGGAAGGGCCGGTAGGGTGCTCTTCCGTGGATCAGAAACTGTGGGGCAAGAGTGGAGTTGGGGATGGGGGCTTGCATCCAGTAAGGAACCAGCACTGGCTTTACCTGGTGCTCAGCACACTCAGGACTTGTGTGTGTGAGCACCACTGAATGCTGGGAACGCCTGAGCCCACAAAGATGAGTTGGTCACCCTATTTCACCCTCCGAACAAACACAAACACCAGGTAGAATTTAAGCAGTGACAACTGGGGCTCTCAGACCCCTGCAGTTACCCCCGCCCCGTCCTTTATAAAACACATTATACATATTTATAGTACAGGATGCTCGAATTTTCATGCAAGTATATATTGTACATTGAGCATACTCTGCCCCAATATGTACCACCTTTCCCTTTCTTTCTCTCTTTCTCTCCTTCCTTCCTTCCTTCCTTCCTTCCTTCCTTCCTTCCTTCCTCCCTCCCTCCCTCCCTCCTTTCGTTTTTCCTTCCTTCCCTTTCTTCCTTCCTCTTCTCTTCCTTCCTTCCTTCCTTCCTTCCTTCCTTCCTTCCTTCCTTCCTTCCTTCCTTTCTTTTTCTTTCTTTCTTTCTTTCTTTCTTTCTTTCTTTCTTTCTTTCTTTCTTTCTTTCTTCCTTCCTTCCTTCCTTCCTTCCTTCCTCTCTCTCTCTCTCTCTCTCTCTCTCTCTCTCTCTCTCTCTCTCTCTCTCTCTCTTTCTTTCTTTGAGACAGGGTTTCTCTGTGTAGCCCTGGCTGTCCTGGAACTCACTCTGTAGATCAGGCTGGCCTCGAACTCAGAAATCCGCCTGCCTCTGCCTCCCGAGTGCTGGGATTAAAGGTGTGCGCCACCACCTTTCCCTTTCATCCCTCCCTTTTTTGCTACAGTCTTGCTATATAGTATAGGTTAACCTGAAACTCACAATCCTACAGCCTTTGTAGGAGTCCTGGGATGACACTCGAGTGTTAGTCTGTCTGGTCCTGGTAGGTGTTTCTGAGGGAGAGCTCAGTGACTCCCTTCATAGTTGCCACCATCCTGGTGGGTCCTCTTGACACTGTCCAGTCCCAGCTGGATAGCTGCCAGATCAGCTCAGTTCTCAGTCATCTCTCCCTTCATCTCCAAATCCAACAAGTGTGGGGCATAGCTCTCGCTTCTTACCCAGGTGGGGGTGATAGGTTTATGTTGGTGAACAAGAAGAACAGAGATGAAGTGCTCTGTGGGGGAAGAGGAAAGAGATGGAGGGGGCACAAAGGGCTGGGCTGGAGGACTGGGTGGGTTTTCTGGGTTGAATGATGTTGGAGCAGGGCTAGTGCCCTGGAGGTCCAGGTCAGAAGGACTTAAACTGCCTGTGGTCACAGAACAATGGCTACCAGTGACCAAGAGACAGAAACAAGGAGCCTAGATCTTTATTCCGAATCATGTCTTTGGTGCAGATCAGGGTCTATGCTGTCAGAGTGGCTCAGCTTTCTAACTATGTAATGACAATGAAGGAGCATAGGGTGCTTGGCATATGGATCAGATAATCTCATCATTGTGACCAAACACCCTGCAAAAGCAAAATAAAGGAGAAAGGCTCTACAGTGGCTCACAGTGTGAGGGGAGACTATCCGTTATGGCAGGAGGTACAGTGTCTGGTGGTTTCACATTGACAGGGGCATAAAGTGGCTTGCTTGTGTCTTGGTACACTGGAAGGCAGAGTGAGACTAGGGCTGAAAGTAGAATTGGGCAATAACCCTCCAGGCCTACCTCCCAGTGACCCACTCCTCCATCTACATCCTGCCTCCTCAAGGTTCTACAACCTTCCAAAATAGCACCCCAGCTGGGGACCCAATGTGTAAACACAGAAGCCCACTGGGAGTATTTTATATCTCTGCCAGAGCAGATGTCCACCCTTCTAACAACTTGGCTATGGTGAAATAACTCATATCATAGACTCTCAGAACTCATACGTGAACTTCTGCCTCTCAGAGGTTCCCAAGATGTTAGAATGCCAAACAGAATGGAAAACGCAGAAAACTTAGCACGAAGGTACTACTGAGATATATGTAGGGATTTCTTTACCATCTGGCTAGAGCTGTCTTCTTCAGAGGGCTGTGAGGCAGATCTCTCTACGCCAGATCTCTCCTTTTGGCTTTTCCATGGTTACTGCTTCCTCCCCCTGGCTTGTACCCGGGCATCTTCCCCCCAACCCCCGTTGTGTCTTTGCATCATCTTTCTTGTGTGTTGGATGGTTCCTTGCGGTTGGATGCAGAAACAACTGGTACCAACTCTTGCATCCGGGAAATCTCCCTTTTGTATATGGACAATCTGACTTACTGAATTAGAGCCTACACTCATCTTAGTCAAGTGTATTAAAAATGGTTTGTGTTTCTAAACAAACTGACATGCATTTCAGGGGCAAGGATTTCAATATATGAACTTGGGGTGCAGGAACATGATTCTCTTCAAAGAAAACTCCTAAAAGTGCAAACCAGATGACAGTACCAACCTACGGTGAAATTAATTCATATTACAGACCCTTGGATTACTGAACGCTGGCCTTTTGGCCGTGGAATTAATTCCTACCCATGGAATTAAACTATCTTAGCTTATTTGTGATTTTGTAAGCAAACACCATGAAGATAAGAACTGGTGCAAGCTGCTCTCATGTAGAATCAGTGGGATATAGCTGAACTCTATGGTTGGTGATGATAGTGACGGAGGTTTCAATCTGGGGCAATCTGAGACTTTCACAGGGAGATCTGTCTCAGAAAAGGAGAACAAATTTATACTCCTCTCTTCTCAGGCCTCATTAGCGGGAATGTCACCCAGCTAACTCGAGTCTCTTCTCTTTGTGAAATAGGTATTTGCTTTGAACATGAAGTGTGGATTAAAAGTACTCTGGGCCATCAGATGAGTCAGGCACACAGGTTGGCTCCAGGGATGTCTCTGGCTCTTTTTGATGCTACAGGTTCTTCTGAGAACTGGCTTTCAAGCATGCTGCTTTCTGGACACAGCTGACCCCGCCCTTGAGTCCTTTGACTGAAGCAGTTTATAGAGAGTCTTCCCATGGTAGAACTAAGGTCGTGATGATGACGCCTCATGATTAAGGTTGTCATTTTTGTCCCTTTCTTCTAGAAAGAGTAGCTGGTGGCAGCATTCCCATCTCATCCAGTTTTTCCCAGGGGGGGGGGGGCAAATATCTGTGATATAATCAAAGGGATCCAAGAATAGCAAAGAGTCTGATAACAACATCTGGGAATCACACAAGGAATGTGACACGGTGACCTTGAAACGGGTTCACCCAGTTCAGAGGCATCCTTCGTGGAGAGTTACTATAATAGTCATTCCTGCTGCTCACAAATGAGTTTGCAGCATACAGAACACTTGCAAATATGCAGGCCCATTTCCTCTCTCAGCACTGCCACGAGGAGGCCAGAAAAGAGAGGCCTCTCTGTTGGCCACTGGGGAACCGGAATTTCATGAGAAAAATAAAGTGTCTAATGTCATATTTGCAGGGGTGGGTGGAGACAGGTCTTCTGTATTCTGACCTTGAGCCAGGCAGGGCATGTATCAATCAGGACATTTATAGGGACCAGGTATGGGATCTTTGGCAGAGAAAGGCTCAGAGCCATTATTAGCTGCCCCAAGTTCTCTGCTTTTGGATGCATGGAGGTTACTCTCCACCCGTGAAGAGGATGCCAAAGCTGTTTTCTTCCAGGGAGAATAAGTATCCCTGCCAGTCCAAGACCATAGTGAGAATCCATGGTTACAAGTGTGGAATAGCTCAAGAACATTGTGTTCAGTGAATTAGAGTCAGAAAGGTACATATCACATGTTCCCTCTTATAGGTGGAAGCTAAATTGACATGAATTTTTAATGTAAAAGAGGATGACTGGAGGCTGGGTGGGTTGGGGGAATACATCATGGCTACAGAAATACAATTGCATAGGAGAGAGATGTCCTCGTGTTTTTCAGCAGTGTGGGATGACTCCATCTTACAATAGCTTATTGTATATTTTATGAATGACCCGCAGAAAGGAGCTCAAAGGCTCCCACCCACAGGAATAATGAGCAGACAGAAAAGTAAATTGTCCTGATTTGCATACATATATTCATGAATAGTTACCACATGGTACTCCACGGGTGTTACAATTACAGAGCTTGGATTCTAAGCCAGCTTTTCTGGAACTGAAATTTGACCTCGTATTCATGGCTGGTTTGACCTCTCTGGGCTTCCTCAACTATAAAAATAAAAGCACACTAAGACTTTATAAGTTTCTAAGAGAATATATTAGTATTTGCAAAGGACCAGGGGCATTGCTTCACATATGCAACATGTTGCATAGAAGTATGTGTGTGTGTGTGTGTGTGTATGTGTGTGTGTGTGTGTATGTGTGTGTGAGTGAGAGAGAGTATGTGTGTGTGGGTGTGCCTGTGTGTGCACATGTGTGTATGTGTGCAGTCCGTCTGTACTGGGCTCATGTGGTGCCTCTGGCTTAAGGCAAAGAGCAGAGGTATCTTGCTGTGATTACTTGGCCAAGTCTCACCCCTGGGTTGCAGCACCCCAATTTGGGCTTCTCTGAGACTAGGGCTTAACTGTTGTCAGGGTTCCACAGACTTACCCATCAGGGGATCCCCTCACCTCCACGTTCCCCTACTTCTGGGTTCATCCTCATGTTAATAGAACACATTATCTAGGAGCTTCCTAGGAAGGGTGCATGGGGTAAGATTTGGAGGCATCGTGATTATGGAAATCCTCTTCAGCTCTCACATTAACCGATACTGAGCTGATGAAGCCGTCTAAGTTAGAAAGCACGTGCATACTTACCTTCACCGTTTGAAGGAAGGCATGGCGTCCTTGTCTTCCTGACTTGAGCCTTGCTGTGGCGGCATCAACAGCCGCCTGGCCGCCTGATTCCTGATCACGTGACGCCTGCGTGTGTACTGCGAGCATCTGTTCTTCACACGTGCTGAAGGTTCTCACTGAGGTGACCTTTGGCAGCTCTAGTTTAATCAATTGCTATGGGGAGGGATGAGTCCTTGCAACTTGAAACCCCTCCATCTTCAGCTCTGATTTTTAAAAAAGACGTTGGGCGGCAGACGCTCTGCGTCTGCAGCTGCCCACAGCCAGACATTTTCTTGCAATATTTCACTGATAATTTCCTTTCTATCCATTTCTCCAGTTTGGAATGCCTTTTTATTTGAGATTAAACTGTTACACTGGTCTACACATCCTTAACTCCCTTTATGATTTCCACACCACTCAGATTTTCTCAGTGTTATCTCACAACACTTAATCTGAGGATCATGTTTGTAAATATCTAAGAATCATTTTCATTTCTTTATGAATCTTCGTCCTCCTCCTCTTCTTTCTCCTCTTCCTTTTCTTCTTTCTCTTCCTCTCCCTCCTCCTGCTCCTCTTTTTTCAAATAGCCCCTGTCATTGTTTTTATATACAAACCTTTCTTATCTCTCCAAGGAGACGAAAGCTACTTTAAGTTTCCCTTTCTCTGTGAATGGTATATGGAAATATCACAGCTAATACTTTTTAGAATCTGGCTTCAAACTCTGGCAGTTTGACATCAGAGCCAGCTCGTTTGACTGTTCCACTAAAATGCCCTTGTGTAAACAAACACTGGATGCTGGCCAGCCCCAGTAGCTGACTGGACACCAACGTTGTATTTTTTTTTCCATTCCGAAACCTCACCAAAATTAAATGAGAGGATTAAAAATAAAACAAAGAGAAATTCACAAGAGAGAATAAGATGGGTAATAATAGCAAAAATATAGGAAATTGGTCTTTTACAAGAAATCAGTTAGATAATGCACGCAGAAAGCTTAGCACGGCCCATGCAGATGTGTAATACTCTGCATCATGTTACTATTTCTCAGTTTATGTTCATATTCTCATCTATTCTTCAGACTTAATTTATGAAACAAATATAAGTAGATACACTTTCCAGGGAGAAAACTGAGGATTAAAAAGACTTTATCACACCCTTTTAAAATAATGAAATAAATTATAATTAGATAACATAAAAACTAGAACAGCAAAACTGATCAAAACAAACAAGTAGCAGGAAATGAGCCCAAGGGAAGACACAAGCAACAGAGGTCCACCCTTTCCCACACTCAGGAATCCCATAAACATACTAATGCAGAAGCCATAATATACGTACAAAGGACCTAGTGCAGACCCACGCAGGCCCTGTGCCTGCTGCCTCAGGCTCTATGAGGTCATGTGAGCTTTGCTCGTGTGGATTTGTAGGTCTTGATGTCTTGCTGTCCTCCATCCCCTCCGACTCTAACGCTCATTGCCTCCTCTTCCTCAGCGTTCCCTGAGCTCTGAAGGGTTCATTGGAGATACCCTGCTTAAGGTTGAGTTTTCCAAGGTCTCTTACTCTCTGCATAATGTCTGGCTGTGGGTCTCTGCATCTGTGCCCATATGCTGCAGGAGGAGGATTCTCTGATGATATGAGTATAATAGAATGCTATTAGGAGTTATTTTTATTGCATTTAACTTTATTTATTTATTTTTTTTTTATGGATCGGTAGTATTTTGTCTTACCTTGGGTCCCTGGGCTATCTACTCTCAGGTTCTTGGTCACCCAAGCAAGATGATTCCATCTCATGTAGTGGCCTTAAGTCAAATGAGATATTGGTTGGTTACTGCCTCAGGCTTTATGCCGCAATTACACTAGCTTGTCTTGCAGGAAGGACACCATTGTAGATCAGAGGGTTCATGCTTTGCTTGGTGTTTACATCTCTTTTGGTAGCATGCAGATTATCTTTCTGTACTAAAGGTGCTAGGACACAGGGGTGAAGGCTCTATGTAGGCACCAGCTCACCTGCTCTGTGTTCAATGAGTTGTTATCTTCAGCCATGGGGTCTTTCTGTAAATTTGTTAAGGGCAACCTATAGTCTTGGCAACAGCCTACATTGTTTGGGAATTCCTATGGGATCTCTTTGGCCAACAACTCAACTAGATGTACCCTCGTTCCAGTACTAGGGAGCTTGCTTTATTTATTTATTTATTTATTTATTTATTTATTTATTTATATTAAGACATCCTTAAAATTCGATATGTTCTTCATTTACATTTCAAATACTATCCCCAAAGCCCCCTATACACTCCCCCCCTGCCCTGCTCCCCAACCCACCCACTCCTGCTCCCTGGCCCTGGCATTTCCCTGTACTGGGGCATATGATCTTCCCAATACCAAGGGCCTCTCCTCCCATTGATGGCCGACTAGGCCATCCTCTGCTACAAATGCAGCTAGAGACACGAGCTCTGGGAGTACTGGTTAGTTCATATCGTTGTTCCTCCTATAGGGTTGCAGACCCCCTTAGGTCCTTGGGTACTTTCTCTAGCTCCTTCATTAGGGGCCCTGTGTTCCATCCAACAGATGACTGTGAGCATCCCCTTCTGTATTTGCCAGGCACTGGAATAGCCTCACAAGAGAGAGCTATGTCAGGGTCCTGTCAGCAAAATCTTGCTGGCATATGCAATAGATCTGGGTTTGGTGGTTGTATATGGGATGGATCCCCAGGTGGGACAGTCTCTGGATGGTCTTTTCTTCCGTCTCAGCACCGAACTTTGTCTCTGTAACTCCTTCCATGGGTATTTTGTTCCCCATTCTAAGAAGGAGCAAAGTATTCACACTTTGGTCTTCGTTCTTCTTGAGTTTCATGTGTTTTGCAAATTGTATCTTGGATATTCTAAGTTTCTGGGCTAATATCCACTTATCAGTGAGTGCATATCATGTGTGTTCTTTTGTGATTGAGTTACATCACTCAGGATGATATCCTCCAGATCCATCCATTTGCCCAAGAATTTCATGAATTCATTGTTTTTAATAGCTGAGTAGTACTCCATTGTGTAAATGTATCACATTTTCTGTATCCATTCCTCTGTTGAGGGGCATCTGGGTTCTTTCCAGCTTCTGGCTATTATAAATAAGGCTGCTATGAACATAGTAGAGCATGTGTCCTTATTACCATTTGGAACATTTTCTGGGTATATGCCCAGGAGAGGAATTGCTGGATTTTCCGGTAGTACTGTCCAGTTTTCTGAGGAACTGCCAGACTGATTTCCAGAGTGGTTGTACCAGCTTGCAATCCCACCAACAATGGAGGAGTGTCCCTCTTTCTCCATAGCCTCACCAGCATCTGCTGTCGCCTGAGTTTTTGATTCTAGCCATTCTGACTGGTGTGAGGTGGAATCTCAGGGTTGTTTTTATTTGCATTTCCCTGATGATTAAGGATGTTGAACATTTTTTCAGGTGCTTCTCAGCCATTTGGTATTCCTTAGGGTGAGAATTCTTTGGTTAGCTTTGTACCCCATTTTTAATAGGGATATTTGATTTTTCTGGAGTCCATCTTCTTGAGTTCTTTATATATTTTGGATATTGTCCCCTATCTGATGGGGAGCTTTATTTGGTGACAAAAACTGTGTAGTAAGGGCTTATCTTAGTTATTGTTTCTATTGCTGTGAAGAAACACCATGACTACAGCAGCTCTTATAGAGGAAAACATTTAATTGGGGCTGGCTTACTATTCAAGGATTTAGTCCATTTTCATCATGGTGGAAATCATGGCAGTGTGTAGGCAGCTGAAGAAGGAGCTGAGAGTTCTACATCTAAACTGACAGGCAGGAGGATGTGGCACATCTCCTCCATCAAAGTCACACCTCCTCCAACAAGGCCACACTTCTTAATAATGCCACTCCCTAAGGACCAAGTTTTCAAACACATGAGTCCATGGGGCCATTCCTATTCAAACCACCACAGGGCTCCATCTCCTCCACTATTTGGTGATTTTATTTAGGTATTCTTCATGTATGTATGTATGTATGTATGTATTTATGAATGAATGTATACTTGTATGTACATATACATTAAAATATATTTTAGGAAGCTTCTACTATAATAGGTTTCCATACTATACCTAAAATGACGTTTAATTATAGCAGTCCCAACCCAAAATCCCTCCCTCAATCCATTCTCTCTTCCCCTTTCCCACCTGTTCCTCCAAGTCCAAGCCCTCTTCTGTCTATATTCATCTATTCTATTCCCTTCCTAATGAGATCTGTCTGTCCTCCCTAGTTCCTTATTTTGTACATAACCTCTGTGGTTCTCGATTGGTTATCACTGACTTAACAGCTAATATCTACACATAAGCAAATACATACCATCTTTTCCTTTCTGGGTTACCTTACAGAGGATGATTTTTTTTTCCCCTAGCTCCATTTACCTGAAAATTTCATGATTTTATTTATTTTTTAACAACTGAGTAATACTCTATATTTTCTTCATTCTTCTGTTGAGGGACATTTAGGCTGGCTGTTTCCATTTTCTCGCTATTATGAACAAAGCAGCAATGAACATGGCTGAACAAATATCTCTGTGGTAGAATGAAGCATGCTTTGGCTATATGTCTGTGAGTGGTATAGCTGGACCTGGAGGTAGATTGATTTCCATCCTCTTGAGGAACTGCCATACTGATTTCCACAGTGGCTGTACATGTTTGCACTCCTACCGGCAAGGGATGAGTGTTCCCCTTGCTCTGCATCCTTGCCAGCATGAACTATCTACATGTTCTATTGATCTTGACTATTTTGGCAGGAGTAAGATGAAATCTTAAAGTAGTTTTGATTTGCATTTTCTGCTGATGATTTGATCAGCACCATTTGTTGAAGATGCTATCTTTTTTTCTTTTTAACATTGTATATTTTTGGCTTCTGTATTAAAAATCAGGTGTGGATTTATATCTGGGTCTTCAGTTTGATTCCACTAATTTTATTGCTATAGCTCTGTGGTACAATTTGAAATTGGGGATAGTGATACCTCTAGTAGTTCTTTTATTATTTAGAATTGTTTTTTTTTTCTTTAAATTTCTTCCTCCCTCCCTCCCTCCCTCCCTCCCTCCCTCCCTCCCTCCCTCCCTCCCTCCTTTCTTTCTTTCTTTCTTTCTTTCTTTCTTTGTTTCTTTCTTTCAACTCCATATTTTATTCCCCCCCCATGCCCACCCTCTGACTGTTCCGCATCCCATACCTCCTCTCCATGCCCCTGTCTCCACGTGGATGTTCCCCACCCCCACCCCACCTGACCTCTAAACTCCCTGGGGCCTCCAGTCTCTTGAGGGTTAGGTGCATCATCTCTGAATGAACACAGACTCAGGAGTCCTCTGCTGTATGTGTGTTGGGGGCCTCATATCAGCTGGTTTATGCTGCCTGTTTGGTGGTCCAGTGTTTGAGAGATCTCAAGGGTTCAGATTAATTGAGACTGCTGGTCCTCCTACAGGGTTTCCCTTCTCCTCACATTCTTTCAGCCTTTCCCTAATTCAACAACAGGGGTCCATTGGTTGGGTGCAAATATATGCATCTGACTCTTTCAGCTGCTTGTTGGGTCTTCTGGGGTGCAGTCATGCTAGGTCCCTTTTTGTGAGCTCTCCATAACCTCAGTAATAGTGTCAGACCTTGGGACTTCCCCTTGAGCTGGATCCCACTTTCGGCCTGTCGCTGGACATTCTTTTCCTTAGGCTCCTCTCCATTTCCATCTCTGTAATTCTTTCAGACAGGAATAATTTTGTGGGTCAGAGTTGTGACTGTGGGATGCCCCCCTCCCTCATTTGCTATCCTGTCTTCCTGCTGGAGGTGGGCTCTATAAGTTCCTTCTCCCTGCTGTCTGGCATTTCATCTAAGGTCCCTCCTTTTGAGTTCTGAGAGTCTCTCACCTCCCAGGTCTCTGGTGCATTCTGGAGGGTCCCCCTCTCCCCCACCGCCTATCTCCCAAGGTTGCCTGTTTCCATTCTTTCTGCTGGCCCTCAGGGCTTCAGTCCTTTTCCCTCACCCAATACCAGATCAGGTTCCCCTCTCTCCCCAATCGACCCTCGCCCCACTGTTCACTTTCTCTCCTAGGTCCCTCCACCCCTCCCCACTTTGATTGCTTTCTTCTCCCTTCCAAGTGGGACGGAGGCATCCTCTCTTGGGCACTTCAGCTTGTTGAAGTTTTGAGTTCTGTGGACTGTATCTTGGGTAGTCTGTACTTTTTTGCGGGGGGGGGGGGGATCTACTTATTAGTGAGTACATACCATGCATGTCCTTTTGGGTTTGAATTACTTCACTCAGGATGATATTTTCTAGTTCCATCCATTTGCCTGCAAAACTCAGGATTTCCTCGTTCTTAATAGCGGAGTAGTATTCCATTGTGTAAATGAACCACATTTTCTGTATCCATTCTTCTGTCAAGAGACATCCGGGTTGTTTCCAGCCCCTGATTATCACAAATAGGGCTGCTATGAACATAGTGGAACACATGCCCCTGTAACATGGTGGGGCATCTTTTGGGTATATTCCCAAGAGAGGTATTTCTGAGTCTTCAGGCAGATCTAGTTCCAATTTTTTGAGGAACCTCCATTGGTGCTGGTCTAACTGGCTGTCTGAATGTAGAAAAATGAAAATAGACCCATATTTGTCACCTTGCACAAAGCTCAGGTCCAAGTGGATCAAGAGCCTCAACATAAAACCAGATACACTGAATCTAATAGAAGAGAAAGTAGGAAAGAGCCTTGAACTTATTGGCACAGGAGGAAATTTTCTAAACAGAACTCCAATGGCTCAAGCTCTAAGATCAAAAATTGATAAATGGGACCTCATGAAACTGGGAAGCTTCTGTAAGGCAAAGGACATAGCCAATAAGACAAATCGGCACCCTACAGATTGGGAAAAAAATCTTCACTAACCCCACATCCAATAGAGACCTAATACCCAAAATATATAAAGAACTCAAGAAGCTAATCACCAAAACCCCAGACAACCCAATCAAAAAATGGGGTATAGAACTAAACCAAGATCTCACAACTGAGGAATTTTGAATGGCTGAGAAGCACCTAAAGAAGTGTTCAATGTCCTTAGTGATCAGAGAAATGTAAATCAAAACTACCCTGAGATTCCACCTTATACCAAAGATCAAGTATCCATAAGTATGTGGTTTTATTTCTGGGTCTTCAATTCTATTCCATTGATCAACCTGTCTGTCTCTGTACCAACACCATGTAGTTTTTTTTTTCCACTATTGCTCTGTAGTAAAGCTTGAGGTTGGGGATGGTGATTCCCCCAGCAGTTCTTTTATTGTTAAAAATTGTTTTTGGTGTTCTGGGTTTTTTGCCTTTCCAGATGAATTTGAGAATTGCTCTTTCCATGTCTTTGAAGAATTGTTTTGGGATTTTGATGGGGATTGCATTGAATCTATAGATTTTCTTTGGCAGGATGGCCATTTTTACTATGTCAATTCTGACAAGTCGTGAGCATGGGAAATCTCTCCATTTTCTGAGATCTTCTTCAATTTCTTTCTTGAGAGACTTGAAATTATTGTTATACAGGTCTTTCACTTGTTTGGTTAGAGTTACCCTGAGATATTTTATATTATATGTGGCTATTGTGAAGGGAGTTGTTTCCCTAATTTCTTTTCTTTTCTTTTCTTTTTTTTTTTTTTTTTTTAAAGGCTTGTTTTATTTTAGTGACTGATCCAAGTGAGGCCACAGCCAGGCCACTATGTACAGACATGAGGGAAGCTTTATTTCTTGGTCTCCTCCTCCTTGGACAGAATCTTGATGATCTCTTCCTTCTTGGCCTGGAGGCGCTCCTCCCGGCACTTTCGTGCTTCCTTGGTCTTAGACCTGCAAGCCTCAGCCTGGTCAGCCAGGAGCTTCTTGTGGGCCTTGTCTGCCTTCAGTTTGTGGATGTGCTCCATGAGGATCCGCTTGCTTTGAATACCTTCCCTTTGACCTTCAGGTACAGACTGTGATACATATGGCGGTCAATCTTCTTAGATTCCCTGTATCTCATGAGAAGCCGGCGCAGGATCCTCATCCTTCTCATCCAGGTCACCTTCTCGGGCATCCGAGCATTGGCAGTACCCTTCCTCTCCCCTATGCCCATATGCCTGCCCTTCCATTGGGCCAGGATGTTTTTTTCTGGCAATGAGCCCGGGAATGGACAGTCACAGGCTTTCAGATGATCAGCCCATCTTTGATCAGCTTCCTGATCTGCTGACGGGAGTTGGCATTGGTGATTTCATTGGTCTCATTGGGATCCAACTAGACCTTCTTTTTCCCACAGCAGAGGACACTAGAGGCAAGCCTCTTCTGTAGCCTGAGTCTACTCATGGCTGAGGACGCAGCAGTGAAAGGCATTTCCCTAATTTCTTTCTCAGCCTGTTTGTCATTTGCATAAAGGAAGGCTACTGATTTACTTGAATTAATTTATATCTGGTTACTTTGCTGAAGTTATTTATCAGCTGGAGAAGTTCTTTGGTAGAATTATTGGGGTGTCTTATGTATACTCTCATATTATCTGCAAATTGTGATACCTTTAATTCTTCTTTGCCAATTTGTATCCCCTTGATCTCTTTTTGTTGTCTTTCTGTTCTAGCTAGCACTTTGAGTACTATATTGAATAGATATGGGGGGAGTGGATATCCTTGTCTTGTCCCTAATTTCAGTGGGATCGCTTCAAGTATGTCTCCATTTAATTTGATATTGGCCGTTGGTTCATCATTGGATGGAGGTCAAGGCATCAGGATCTTGATCCAGCAAGTCATGCCCACAGTAAAGAGCATGCTTTGCATGCATTCTTGCCAGGTCAGCTCTCTCTTTTCCTTCCATAGCCCAGGACCCAAACCCAGGGACCAGCACCACACACATTTAGGCTGAAGCTTCCCATATCAATGAATGGAATCAAGACATCACAGATGTGCCCGTAGACCAGCTTGATCTAGATAGTCCCTTCCTCAGACTGTCTGCCTAGGCAACGATAAGTGTGTCAAGTTGATGATAAAATCAACTGTTTCAGGGATCCTGAGGAGCCCTTGGTGCAGGCCTTCAAGACACATTATGGGTGATGGTGTTTACTAGTTAGTTACAATCAAAGCAAAATTAACAAACAATATTAGCGGAGCATCAAGAAAAGGAATGCAAACTCACTAAAAAGAATGACTGAAACCAAACAAGGCATTAGACTAAGATGTCACAGACAAAGCACATTTGGACTTGATTTTGAGATTGGACCGGAGGTGGTTGCTCTCTTTGAAGAACTATAAAGCGAAGACCTGAAAGGAAGAACATTTCATGGTCTATGCAAGTCTCATCTGGCATTCAGTACTGTTCATTTGATCTTCTGCTCTGTCTATGTCAGGGCTGAACAGTTTAAATGTCCTTAAGTTCATTCATTGGTAGGTATTATTTCACAAGTAAACAGTAATATTACTAAGGATAGAGATCATTTCCTTTTCATCTTATTTCTTTCATACCACACAGAATCACACCATATCAACATATTTGTATTCCTCCTAAATCAATTAGTCCCACACTGCCAGTTTATGTTAAGTTCTCAGCAAATACTTGTTCGATGCAAGACTGTTTTGCTGCTCAGATGAACACATTTTAATGTGGGAAAAACTCAAGGGTAAGAGGAAAGCCATAATCAGGAAAACACTAGAACTGTTTAAAAAACTGTAATAACATTAAGATTGCCAAATCATTTGAACTTAGCTAGGAGTTTTAATTTACCTTTTTGGTGCATGAGTCTAGAAATGAGACAGAAAACAAAGCTCTTGTATCATCAAACAGGAATTTGTATTTAATACCAATTTCAAAACTGAGCTACTCAAAAAGTGGTTAGCTTCTGCCACAAGTACTTTCAAGAAGATGTCTGAACTTGGTAGTTCTAAGAGAGAATAGTGATGGAGTTACATCATATGTGTCTGAATTGGCTCCAGGACTCCCCAGACCACAGGGCTCATTGCTTCCTGTCCTTTAAGTAACAACCTTAATGGGCTCTGTTATAGGGTAGGTGGACTTGTTGAATCATCAAGCTGTCCACTTGACTGCTGAAGAGTTTCCTTCCTCAGAATTGGGATCCAAACAGAGAAAATAGCATATTAGATTCTTATCCACCTTCCGACTAAAAGCTCAGATTTTATAATAACACTCTTTTACAACACGTAAGAACAATTTGTCACACCTTTTACCTGCTTGACCATCTTCCTGTGTAGTACAGAGAGTCCAAGCCTGATCACGTTCCATAAAATTGAAGGGGGTTGTTTTTGTTGTTTTTAGTTGATTTTTAGCAGGGATGAGATCCTGGAGGGTGCTCTTCTCTGTCTGGAGAAATGCTGAGCAAATCTTTATGCTTCGGAGGCCTCCTGAGAATAACAGAGTCCAGGGCAATCATATGAAACCTCATAAAGTGTATGTCTTGGCAGAACAATTTAATTTCTCAGGGACATTATGGCAAGACAGATCGATAGAGAGGAAGCCAAGTTTATAGTCTGTCCAAACTTTGCAAAGATGTGTTTTGCAAACTGTGCTTATAAAAACCATTTATCAGGAGATGGAAAGCAGGTGGCTTCAGGGCACCCAAGTGGGGCATTGATGAGATGGTGCACGGCTCTTCACTGAGCTCTGGCTCTGCTTCTGTGTGGGATGTGTTGTCACTTCCAGGACACTGTGGGAGGGTTGGGGTGTGAAACAGGTTTCTGTAAAGCCAAGGGTGTCTTCATCATCAGGGAGGAAGAACAGTGATGCCTGACACTTGTCACAATTCCTCACACTTGAGATGTACACGTTGTGGATTTTTACATTGAGGTCCTGATGTCAACCCCTTCTTCCAAACCTCCTAACACCATGGTTATTATTTTGATTAGGTCTTGGCATTTGGGCGAGGCCATTTTGCCTCTGACAACTTTCGTAGTACCAAAAGCCCAGCACCGGCTCTAAAATTTTGCTCTGCCCCTTTTGCCCGACTTCACTATCTCCTGTAATATTTCCATAAGGACAACATTGCGTGAATTGAATGGCCTGGTTTACCTTCTTTGGTGTTGGCTGTATTTCCTCAAGAATCACAGTATTTCTTTTCAACTATTCCTCACATCTCTTGAGCATTATCTTGCACAAAGAAGGTGATCAGGAACCTGTGGTTGAGATACTTTCTGGATTCCTGATGGAAGGATCATCCTACGTCCTTATTCAAGCCAGGACAAGTGGTGTCCATGAGGCACTGTACCTGGGACAATGCTTGCTAGCATACGCTGGTCCACTGTCAGGGAAGTTGTTTAGAGATGGAGGAAAATAGCAATAAATGAGGTTCAAGGAAGCTGGAGTCAGGGATACAGTTGGGTAAGGGCTACACAGGTGAGCATTTCAGAAGATGAAGTGAAGCTGACAGGGGAAGGAGGAAGGGATGGTGTGTGTAAGGTGAGAGCCTCTGCTGCTCAGGTGTTTGTCAGTGGTAGTAGCCAGGGCGTTCCCAGTGTGTGTTGTTGGCTTTGCTGCTGGCTGACACTGGAGTGATGTAAGATCTTAAAAAGCTACCACAGGGACAAAGCATCCATTTCTCAGGAAGAGAGGGGAACAGAGAAGATTCTCCCTTAGCTTAAGCTCCTCTGCTTTCAGGCAAACAATGAACTCATACTGGGTGGGGTCTCTGCTAAGCCCTTCCTGACCTCGGAAGAGAACCAAGTTTGCCCCACTTTGCAAAAATTTCCACCTCTATTCTACATCAATGAAAGAGCCCCTTCACTTGTTTGTACAGGGAAACAGCTGTGATTTAGAATAGGCAGTGTCACCTGGGCGTTCAGCGTGGCTACCCGGGGACTCAGAGTGCTTGCTGCTTTGCTCCTTGCTGTTTCCAGGAAAAATCCACTTGCTGTCTATTGATGTCACAACTATATATATGCCTGTTGCTAAGGTCTCTGTGACTTTTGTCCATGAAGATGGCGAGAATGGTCTTGACGGTAAAGAGCCTCACACTGACGTTGCTTAGCAACCAGAACACATTTTTCCCCCCTAATTTGTTGCTTTTTAAAAAAATTATACGTTGTGTTAAATTAATCTGGATCTGAGGCACAGGGCTCCTGTCTGTGTTTCTTGGAGTCTTTCTTAGGGTCCAGATTTTGGACCCCAGTACTGGGTACAACCTGACCCCCATTTATCTGTTTTTGTTTTCATCTGAGTGCTTTTTGCTTAAGATTTGGTTTGGCGGTGCCTATCCTGACTCTTCTGTGTGTGATAGATAACATACGGCCCTGGTGTGTTAGTCAAGACTGCTTAGGTTATAGTCCTAGCTTTACTATGAACCTGCATAGGCTATTAGTGAGGATAAGCTAAGCTATGCTGAAGGAGTAACGGATCTTCACAAAACAGAGTTAGTGTCTTGCTTATATAAAGCCTGACATGTGCAGTCTTCATAGAGTGTTAGCATCTCAATATGGTGGGGGGAGGGGGAGAGAGAGAGGGGGAGAAAGAGAGAGAGAGAGAGAGAGAGAGAGAGAGAGAGAGAGAGAGAAGAGAGAGAGAAGAGGGAAGAAGGGAGGAAGGAAGGGAGGGAGGGAGGGAGAGAGAATGGGGAGGAAGGGAGAGTAGATTGAGGGAGGCAGGCAGGGAAGGAGGGAGACAGGGAGAGGGAGGGAGTAGAGATAGAGAGAGATAGATTCAGCTTCATTTTATCTGGGAATTAATCTGTTGCATGAGAGGGTGGGAAGTAGGTGGTCATGTGACAGGAGCAGGGCATTGGAAAATAAAGGACACAGGAGACTTTTGGGGTAGCCAGTGAGCAGCAGCCACTTGTTTGCCACTTGTGGCATTTTTGACCTTCCATCAGGTGTCCAGTGACCCAGACAGACTGGGTAATTCGAAGGGTAGCTTTAAACTTGTTAAGAGTTCAAACTTCTCCTCTAGTGTAGTTTTGTTCCTAAAGACAGCCAAGTATCGCACTCACCCACTCACTTTGTCCCAATGAAGACTCATTCCTGTCACTATAACAATTATTCCTCGGGTTGTGGACTCTTTAACAGCGACATGATCAGCAAGAGAGAATGTTACCCACTCTTTTCCCAGAGAGGGAAATCAAGTAACTGTAAAAAGACAAACGTTTCCAGTCTTAGGAATGATATCTGCTTTGTCACAACTTCACAGGCGATTAAATGAATGAATGACATGCGTCTGCGTGGCAGTCATCAAACACAGCTATTCACCGGCACCTGGACTGCAGACTGTCTCTGTTCCAATGTATCTGCATGAATATGCACACAAATGCACGTAGCCTTACACATAACTCACACATATACATGTCTTCATAGAGTCTGTGCTGATTCAACTCCATGGTTATGCCCATGGAGTTTGCATGAGTTGAATACTTACCAGGCCAAGCCAATTCAAGTCATTACATACAAGGAAGCTTAGATGCAATCTCACATTCCGAGAGCTTAGAGTTTTGCTTCGTAGTTAGTTCTTCTTCGGAAGGCTGACTGAGGTTGCAGGTGGGTAAACACTCATAACCGAGAGACCTTTTTATTTTTATTTTTTCTGTTGTTGGTGTTGGATTTGTGCAGAATCTCTCTGTTTAATGCCTCTGAATGATGTCCAAATGGAAGGAGTTGCTTTATGTCCAGCACGAGTCATGTCTGGTGAAGTGGGCACTGTGAATTCCAGAGGTGGTGTAGTTAGAATAAATTTACAGGAGTAGAAAGCCAAGGTTGGAAGGAAGCTGCCTTCAGAATAAGCTGAGTGACAACAGGCACACGGCGACCTCCGTATATTGCATAGCAGGGACCTCTGTGCACGGCAGCGCTCTCTGCTTCTGTTGCCCGTTTGGATGTGGAAGACCGGCTCTAATGTTTGTCTTTACAGCTTTGTTTTGTGGGGACTGGTATATTTGCCGTCTGGAGCCAATTGCTTGTCCAGTTTTAACTGTATATCATTGGCATCAAATACTCGGGTTGACAAATACTCACTGAATATTTTGTTCATTCTACATTGTGGAAGTTGGTGTGGCCACAGGGGCTGATGGAAGGGAACACTGCAGAGGTACCCGGAATGGTAAACTTCCAGGCAACAGAAGGAGCAACAAACGGATGTGGTACCCAGGAATACTTTTTTGAAAAAAAAAATAGAGTAAGACTGGCATCTGAACTGGGTCTGGTGGCATCAGCATGCCCGTCATCCCAGGAACCAGTCACCCTCAGTGGTTGAGGCAGGGGGATTGTGTTATCAAGGTTGTCTGAGAAACAGAGGAAGCTCAAGGCCAGCCCGAGTGGCTTATGAGATGCTGTTTCAAAATAAAAGAAAGAAAGATAGATGGTTAAATGGGGCTGAATGGGTGAACGGCAGAAATACCCCGGGGTCCAACACAGCTGAACAGTGACGTTTGGCTTTTAAAAGTTCTTTTTTTTTCCTGTCTTATGGTTCATTAGAATGGTTCCAATACAATTAGTGAAACTTTGGATTAAAACCAAATCTTGCCAAATAGGATGGAAACTAGAAATTAAGATTCCTCTCTTATGGGGACCATGGACATGGCCAGACAGGGTTGAGTGAAGGTAGAGAGACTGGACTTGTCCCTCTCCTCGCTGTTGAAAAAGAATCACTGACAGGCAATTTAAGAAAGGTTTGTTCCGGCTTACAGTTTGAGGGTCTCTGTTCCATCTTGGCGGGGAAGGCATGGAGACAAGAGTGAGGCTGGCTGGTCACACTGCATCAGCGGTCAGGAGACCGAGAGAACGCAGGAAGTACGTATGAGCTGTAAAACCTTATGACCCGCCCCCATGACCCACCCTCCAGCAAGGCTCCACCCCCTAACGGTTCTGCAACCTTCCCAAGAAGTGCAACCAGCTGGGGTTTGAGCATTCAAATACTCAAGCCCACGGGGGTAACTTTTCAGGTTCAAACCACTACAGGAAAGGAGGCGCTGGGCAGGGCAGAGGGGGAAGAGTGGGACCTGGAGAAGGGTTGGTGAAGCATGATGGTAGGAATGAGAAGGTGTGAGAATCCAGTTAGAGATCAGACTGTGGAGCTCTGCATTGCCCAAGTGGCTAGGAGATCAGAATACACAGTAGCTGAGTGGTCTGTGGACACAAGGCATGGTTGCACGGTATTCCAACCCAAGTTTCCTGCATACCACAGTGTCATGGTGGCTCTGCCCAAAGTTCATGAAAACCCAACACAAGTCTATAAATACTCTGTTGGGAAGGCAAATGTGTTAATATTAGCTGAGAGCCGCATCTGAGGCTGGCTCTTTGTACTGCCAAAGACAGCATGAGAAAGAGGTACAGAATTTTTCCAATAAAACTCACTCACCTGTTGGTCTGTGAGAGATTCTCAGGATAGGTTTAGGCGTGGTGATAGGAGCTTTCAGGTAAGACCGAGTCTCCAGAGCCTTTTATTCAGGTGTTGTGGGGGAATTTGCTACAGACATAAGTGGGTTTCAACTAGAAATGTATATTTGTTTCCAATTCCACCTTTCCTATGCTGGGGCCTTGTGTAATAACAATTCCGTGGTGATGTTATAGAATGGAATCAAAACCTTGGCACGAACACTAGGTTTTCTGAAACTGAGATACTAACTTATTTTGGAACCGTGACTTTTTTGGGGGGTTACATTTTGCTTCATTTTGTTCATACACATTTTGGGATGACTGCCCAGAAACAAACAGATGAAGAAACAAATGAGAACATTTACAAATCAGCTCCTCCTGAGACATTGACTTTGGCCAGGCTGGCTAATTGTATGGGTTATGATGAGAATTCCTCTAATTCTTGGCCCCAAAGCACATTTTGTCACACATGATTTATTGGAGTGTTTGGACTCTTTAATAACCCCCGCATCGGAAATTGCTGTGTTTGGCAATGTGCTGCTTAAGTTTAAATTAGGAATTTGTTTCTATCAGCTTGATCAAGGGTTGGAGGAAGTCCTATAATTTGTCTTCTGAAAAATAACACAAACTATGTTTCTCTGGAGATGAATCTTTCAACTCAGTGTCTGTGGGGGGTCTACTACGTGCAAGGAATTTTTCCAGTGCTGAGGGAGGACTGGAGATGTTGGCTTTGTTTTTAAGGGAGTCGCTCAAGATCATGCCCAGCAAATGATAACCAGCCCATGAGGCAGTTAACATGAGAAGTTAGATGAGTCAGAGACGTAGGAGGTATTCACTGACCTTAGGAGAGATGAGAAAAAAATGTTGAGGGAGGTGGAGAGAGAGAGAGAGAGAGAGAGAGAGAGAGAGAGAGAGACAGAGAGAGAGACAGAGAGAGACAGAGAGAGACAGAGAGAGAGACAGACAGAGACAGAGAGACAGAGACAGAGAGACAGAGAGACTGAGAGAGACAGAGACACAAACAGAGAGAGTGCTATTAGACACTGTTGAGTTAGAAAGTGCTCATTAAAACATCCTTTCCATTTTCACAGCTTTATTGAGTTAGAGCTGGCACCAGTTAGAAATATATATTGAAAGTGTAAAGTACAGACTATTTTGGCCTATGTGCATACCCATCGATTTATCACCAAGATCAGAGGAACAAGCAAGCCCAGCACCCCAACATCTCCTCACTCCTGTTTGTAATGGTCTCACCACACTCCTGCCTGCAGAGAGTCACCCGTTCCCCTGGGTTCCTCTGCACTTGCTGGACATTTTTCTCTGCTGTCTTTTACACGGGACAATTATTTTGAAGTTCCTCCAAGTTACTACCCGTACCAATAGCTCATTCTTTTAAAGTTGTTGAATAGTAAGCATTATCTTGATGTATCACACTGTCTTATTGTTATACCTGCTGGTGGTTAGTTGGTTGTTTTCAGTAAACGGTTGGTGGACTCATGCTCCAGAGGCTTTGATTGATGAGCAGTAGCTGTGGTGGTTTGAATAGGAATGGCCCCCATAGATTCCTGTATTTGAATGCTTGGCTATAGGGTGTGGCACTCTGAGGAGATGTGACCTTGTTGGAGGAATACATCACTGTGAGGGTGAGTTTTGAGTTCTTCTATGCTCAAGCTACACCCAATCGCCTGTGGATCAAGATGTCGAATTCTCAGCTCCTTCTCCAGCAGCAAGTTCGGACATTTCCAAGCTTCCTACCATGATGATAATGGACAAAACCTCTGAAACTGTAATCCAGTTCCGTTTAAATGTTTCCTTATTTATTTATTCTTTGGGCTAGAATAATTCAACCTAAAGTACAAGCGACAATACTTATTGATATTGAATGAGGACTTGGGTCAGCAGAATCTTAGGTGTTGCTAGGGGTGTCATTAATTACAACACCCCTAGGAAGCTGTTTATCATGTTTATATTATTAATGAACTAATTTTAAGTGTTTAAGATTTTAAGTGTGTGTGTGTGTGTGTGTGTGTGTGTGTGTGTGTGTGTGTAGGGGTTGATGGGTGGGTAGATGTGTATATGCCAAAGTGTTCATGTGGAGGTGAGAGTGTGGCTCTCAGGAGTTGGTGGCCCTGTGTGGGTCCTCAGGATCAAACTCAGACTGTCAGGGTTGGTGGCAGGTGTCTTTACCCAGGCCCCATTTAAACTGTTACTAACTCGGGTAAAAGGCCACACTGGTGGCCATGTATGTGTCCAGATGCAGCTCATGTTCATGCCATGATGATAGGTGCATGAGGGCTTTTATACATACCCTGTTTGTAAGGGTGAAAACCAGACGTCTATAGAGGATGCTCTAGTAGTGTTCCCGGCTTTGTGTTTGTTACATGAGGTAGGGTTTGGATTGTGGAGAGAGCAGACATCTACCTTTATTCTGTAGCTGATCTCAGCCAGATCTTTTCATCTGCCTGCAGTGGTCCCTAATGTTAATGGGTGGAGGCTTTGGGTCCCATTTCCCAGTACATATAGCTAATTATAAATAGAAAATCACATCTCAAAAACTATGGGTATGGCTGTCATCACAACAGGGATCAAATATCTAGAAAATCACTAAAGCTTTTGACAGCTGTGGATTTTGGTATATGCTCTGAAATAGCTTTTTATGTTTTGGCTTATATATTAAAAACCATGGTGTCTTCTTTTTCTTCCAGAATGCTGTTTTTTTTTCACAGTTTGTGCCTTTTGTCCAATATTAATCTGACACAAAGTTGAAGGCATAGCTCCACTTCCTTCTTTGACCTTTAAATCTTCATCCTTTGAGCGTCTCAATTTTCAGGCTTTCTGAGATACTTTGTTTTAATGCGTTTGAGTTGAGTTTTGCTTTGGATTCCAATGTCAAACGTTTTTCTTTTAACAAAAGGTGAATTGTCCCGTTTACACGTTTTAGTATGACAGGCATCTTTAGTTTCCATACTAGTAGTTTAGGTCTGTCTCACAAACTTTGAATGTATGGTGCTCAACTTTTCAATGTAATTAAATAAACAAATCAGTTAAACATCGTGTGTTACTAGCGATGGAGCTGGGTTCATGAACCCACACTCCTGGGCCTCACGCCTGCTAGGCAAGAGTTCACAAACTGAGCTGGAGTATCCCCAGCCCAGGGCCTAGCTTTTGCCCAGTCAAAATTTCACTTTCTCTTGTAAATATGCGTTTTCCCTGTGAATTACTTATGTCTGTGTTGACATCCACACACTCTCAGACTTTCTGGGTATTTATTAGACATTATAAGGTCCTCAAAATCGATCTCTACCAACACTGTGTTTGTTTTCAAATCTAGGAACATGTGCTGCCTCTTGCCTTCTTTCTTCTTTCCTGTTTTTCAACTTCTGTGCTGTCAGAATATCAGCGGTCGGCATTTATTCTGCCGTTGTTCTCCCTGCACAGGGTTCTCCCTGTTCTCACAGGTTTTGCTGCTTCAGTCAGCCATCTTGTGGTTTGTTAGCCTCCACCTCCACCCTACCGCACACCCCTTACACACACACACACACACACACACACACACACACACACACACACACCTCCGATGCAGCACCCGGAGAAGGCCGGTTTGGGTGGCTACTTTCCCAGAATTCACTGCGCGTCACAGGCTGCAGACATTGTCTTTCTGTTTGTCAGTCTATAAGATTATTTGTGCTCATTCCTTTTCCTAAAAGTGTTATGATGTTCTTGTGCTTCTCAGAATCGATCGTTGCTATGGGATGTCTGAATTAGTTGGATTTATTTCCGTTGAAAATTATTTACCTGGCTTGCAAAGTTTTATTTTCTTATTTTGGAAATTCAGTAAGTTGGGGTGTACAATAATACTGAACACAGTAGGTCAGTTTTTCCTGGGATATGATGTCCATTTATCATGTAAATTCAACATGTCTATTATTTGGGGAAATTGTTAGCTTTATTTTTTTTTCTTTGCATCGTTTTGATATGTTTCAGATGTCCCCAATTTTCTTTTGTTTTTGTTTGTTTTTTGAGACAGAGTTTCTTTGTGCAGCCTGGCTGTCCTGAAACTTGCTCTGTAGACTAGGTTAGTCTGCAGTTCACAGAGATCTACCTGCCTCTGCCTCCAAGTTCTGGGACTAAAGGCATGTGCCAGGCAATGTCTCAAATTCTGTGTCCAGTTTCCCCCTTAGCCATCATTGTCTCTGGTGGCCTAGCCAGCATCTCTCTGACCTTATGCAGCTCCCATACTTAATTGGCAAATTTGTGGTGTCCTACTTCCTGAGACGAGCTGGCTGACCTTCATTCAATCCCTGTGTTTTTATACCAAATTGTTTGGGAGGAGCAAATCGGCTCATTAGAACTTTCAAAAATTGCCTGTGAGAGTTTGCTCACTGTTCGAATCTGCTTTTGGGTGGTGAGTGTTTAGTGGAGGCTGTTTTTCTTCTTCCCTCTTCCTACCATGGGATACTGTGACTACTTCCTGAGACAGTTCCTTTTGATCCTCTGATTAGTTACATTTGAGGGAAGTGTACTTTTCTGGGATCAGCAATCTTTGGAAGTTATTGTTGGGAAGAGCCTGGGACTGGACCTTTCCTGATGACCCCTGATTCTTACTGGCCAGTCTTTCAGTCTTTGCCCCTTCCCAGCTCATGGAGATGGTCCATGGGGAACCCAGAGTAGAGTTTTTGTTTGCTGGTTGCTACAGTAACAAGCTGTAAGCGCCCTGGTCTCTGTGTGTTCTCATGACCAGCATTAGCTTTAGAGCAACTTAGTGCCCTCAGCTCCACTGTTGCAAACAAGCACTTTTCCTTCACTCTGCTCACCAGGGTGTTTCTTATCATCAAGAAATATGTTTTGGCCTTTATCCCAAGAATGAAGGCCACAGTATCATCTGCTCCCCTTTCTACTACAGGTAACCCCACTTGCTCTCTGCTTTTTGTCAGACTGTCTACCTGGTTAGCAGTGTGGGGGCATTCTCCTGACTGATTCACTTAAAAAAAATGAAGGTTTTGCTAAAAGAATATTATCCTTCTCCTGGCCTTCAAATGATTCTCAAGAAAGATATTTTGACTTTAAAACCACCAACCCTTTTTTTCATTTTTTAAAAAATATTTTTATTAGGTATTTTCCTCATTTACATTTCCAATGCTATCCCAAAAGTCCCCCATACTCCCCCCCACTCCCCTACCCACCCACTCCCACTTTTTGGCCCTGGCGTTCCCTGTACTGGGGCATATAAAGTTTGCAAGTCCAATGGGCCTCTCTTTCCAGTGATGGCCGACTAGGCCATCTTTTGATGCATATGCAGCTAGAGTCAAGAGCTCTGGGGTACTGGTTAGTTCATAATGTTGTTCCACCTATAGGGTTGCAGATCCCTTTAGCTCCTTGGGTACTTTCTCTAGCTCCTCCATTGGGGCCTCTGTGATCTATCCAATAGCTGACTGTGAGCATCCACTTCTGTGTTTGCTAGGCCCAGGCATAGTCTCACAAGAGACAGCTATATCTGGGTCCTTTCAGGAAAATCTTGCTAGTGTATGCAATGGTGTCAGCGTTTGGAGGCTGATTATGGGATGGATCCCTGGATATGGCAGTCTCTAGATGGTCCATCCTTTCGTCACAGCTCCAAACTTTGTCTCTGTAACTCCTTCCATGGGTGTTTTGTTCCCAATTCTAAGAAGGGGCAAAGTGTCCACATTACCTGGCACATGCCTTTAGTCCCAGAACTTGGAGGCAGAGGCAGGTAGAGCTCTGTGAACTGCAGACTAACCTGATCTACAGAGCAAGTTTCAGGACAGCCAGGCTTCACAAAGAAACTCTGTCTCAAAAAACAAACAAAAACAAAAGAAAATTGGGGACATCTGAAACATATCAAAATGATGCAAAGAAAAAAAAACAATAAAGCTAACAATTTCCCCAAATAATAGACATGTTGAATTTACATGATAAATGGACATCATATCCCAGGAAAAACTGACCTACTGTGTTCAGTATTACTGCACACCCCAATTTACTGAATTTCCAAAATAAGAAAATAAAGCTTTGCAAACCAGGTAAATAATTTTCAACGGAAATATATCCAACTAATTCGGACATCCCATAGCAACGATCAACATTGAGAATTTAAATGTATGAGGTCTGTGGAGGTCAACCCTTTTGAATAATTTTTTCAAATTAATTTTTTGAGAGTTGTATATGCTATATTCATGACCTAGTATCAAAATAGCCTCTAAATTTGTATCTCTAAGTATGATCATATTCACCCTCCCCTAATTCCTCTCCCTAACTCCTCTCATATCCACACAACCTTTCTACCCTCCCCACCCCATGCATGAGTGTGGTCAGTGCTCCTGCCGTAACCAGAAGACACTGGTTTGTTCTGGTTCTCTCTGGCCTCAGGCTCCTGCAGTACTTCTACCCCTCTTCTGAGATAGTCCCTGAGCCTTGGTAGGGCTTGTGCACTGACAAACACGCCTCATTTGTGGCTGAGCACTCTAGCATTCTATACTTCGACCAGATGTGGAAGTATAACCTCTGCCCACTGCACAAAGAGGAACTCCGGGAGCTGTGCTAATCTGTAGGTAGAGAGAGGTACAAACTCTGTGGGTAGAGAGATACATATTCAGCAGGTAATTTGATACTATGTTGTTTAGCTGAGTAACAGTAGCAGGGGCTGCCATGGAGCCTGCTAGCTCTCCCATCATGAGTTGTTCTTCAGAATTGCTCTACCCTGAATCCTTTTCTGTCATAGAGCAGACCTTAAATCCACTCAGAAAGCAGATGGTCACCATAACATTCACGACAGGAGTGCACCCATGGGTGTTCATTGTTGGACCAGTCATTATTGTAGCTCACAGCTGTATCAGAGTGTTGAGACTCCTCTACCTCTCAGAAGCCTGCAGAGCACTTTTCAGGACCACGAGAGCCAGTCAGCACAGAGGAAAGTTCCTTGAAACCATCATCCTTAAACTAGAAGTTCAACACAGGAATTTAAAGCAGGTGGGCTATTTGTATTGTGAGGAATTCATCACCCGTTTTGATGATAAAGCCACTTTCAAAGACAACATAGTGACCAATATCTCAGTCTTACTTAGAAAAAAAAAGGACATCAAAATAACTATTGTAGATGAGTTCTTAAACAAAACAAGAACTTCCAGGCTATATCAAAGTGTGCATGAAATGTCTCCTAAGAATGTATTTTAAATGTCCTTAATCATAACAGAAAGGGTATGGCTCCAGATGGGAGGGAAGGTGGGGAGGAACTTGGAGGAGCAGGGGGAGAGGAAACTGTAATCAGAATATATTACATGATAAAAAAAACTATCTTTAATAACAAATCTAAATATTTACTTACCATTTGGATTTAAAAATGCATGAAATACGTTATATAGTAGAAAGCTAATAACATATGGAAGGACTTCTGCGAGTTGAACTAAACTGAAGGCAGTTTGATGTGAGTGGGTTTTGCCTTGCCTTACTGAATCAACCTCCACAGACCTCATACATTAAAATTGTCAATGTTGATTTATAGCTTGAAAGCTGGCTGATTAACTGAGACATTCATGGTAACTTTTAATGAAAGGGTAGCTTCTCATGAAGAGTTGCCTATTTGATTAAACCATTGTTAGAGAGAAAATAAGATTGGTCCTGAGTCATTTGAAATGTAGAATGTAGCTCTGTGGAAGCAATACTTTCTTTGGCTAAAGAGATCTTACTAAAGTTTGCTTTTTGGACTTTAAAAAGAGGAAACTACTGTAGGAATTTTCGTCCTGAGGTGCTCTGACTCTTGCAGATGTTTTAGGGCGTTCTCTTTTCTTCAACCTTCAAAGGAGAAAAAATATTTTGCTTAAACCCCCCCCCCCCCACTAGTATGCCATTAAAATGACTCTCTGCAGTTGATTTGCATGCTGGTCTCACTTGGAGATGCCCTTGCTTACCATGAGAATACATGCAGAGCAAACGAGTGGACAAAGCAGGCCCCATGCCTGTCTTCCCGTGTTTGCTCACAGACGTGTCCGTATATTCTCTTCTTCTCTCCCCTCAGCATTGTGCCAGCTGAACTTAGTGATAGAACTTGATAAGGAGGATTTAGTGCAGTCTCAGGGCTTGAGACAATGAGAATGAAAAACTACTAGAGACTGGTGGGTACGGTTCATTACATGCATTCTACAAAGCATAAAAAGTGGAGGCAGGGAATTGCACCTGGAGTGTGTGCCTGTGCATGTGTGTGCATGCATGTGGCTGCATGTGTAAGTATGTGTGTTTCTATAGATGTATGTGCATGTGTGTGTATCTGTAGGTGTGCACGTGTGTGAGCATGCATGTGTACATGTGTATGCATGTGTGTGAGTGTGTGTTTCTGTAGAAGTGTGTGCATGTATGTGTGTAATCTGTAGGTGTGCATGTGTGTATGCACATGTGTGCATGTGTCTGTTTGTATGTGTGTGAATGTATCTGTAGGTGTGTGTATGTACATTCATGTGAGCGTGTCTGTAGGTCTGTATGCAAGTATGTATCTGTAGGTATGCATATGTGTGTGCATGTGTATGAGAATGTGTGTATCTGTCTGTATCTGTAGTTGTGCCTGTGTGTGAGTATTTATATTTGTGTGTGAGAATATGAGTGTGTGAGTATGTATGTTTGTGTTTGTGTGTGTATCTGTGGGTGTGGGTATGTTTGTATGTATGCATTTGTGTGTGTGTATATGTGTGTATCTGTGTGTGTGCATGTGTGTGTGTGTATGTATCAGTATGTGTATTGTGGAGGTGTATGTGTGTGTATATGGAAGCTAGAGTTGCCACTGGGTGTCACTTCTTTTTTTAACCTGTTTCATGAGACAGGGTTTTTGGTTCAGACTTAGGACTTAGTAAATACTCTAGAGAGGATGGCCAGCAACCCCAAGGGGCTGCATGTCTCTTCCTTCCTCTTCTCTCAAAGTTCTTCATTATTAGAATTCTTCCACCTTGAATTTTTCATCAGTAAACAGTTGAGAGACTGGATCATTCTGTGCAGAGGATAGCTGGGAATTGGCTGATTTTAATGAACAATCACAATGTCTCACTTAAGAGCAGTTGACTTCTTCAGAGAACTTATTTTAGCACACCATGCCATAAAACAGTTATAAGGATAAATTAGTATATATGGTTTGTTCCTGGAACACTTTGTCCATAGTGGGAATGATCTGTGAAAAGACTTTATTTTCTCCTTCCTGCTTCTGTATTTCAACCATGATGCATTCGAGCTCCCTCCTCCATCTCTCAGCCATGCTTCAAGCTGGTCCCACTGTCTTTCTGGTCACTTTTAGGCTTTGCTTACATATATTAAGGACTCCAGAATATTTTACTTATCAAAATTATTGATCTTGGCTGGATATGGTGGTGTTTATGCCTTTAATCCCAACAGTCAGGAGACAGAGGCAGGAGGATCTCTGTGAGTTCCAGGATATCCAGGGTTACATAGAGAGACTCTGTCTCAAAAGAAATATTGATTTTAATTAGTTTACATATTCAAACCCAATTTTCTCTTACTCAATGCAAAAAAATCTGATTCTTCATTTTAGCTTGGTTTTTAACACCTACTAGAAGCTTATTATGGGGAAAAGGAAGTGAGGGTGTATTTGGTTCATTTATTTCTTGCTGTGGTTTGAGTGCTGAGTCTCCCTCAAATGTGTGTGTTGAACTCTTCGCCACCAAGGATGGTATTAAGAGTCAGGCCTTGCCGAGCGGTGGTGGTGCACTCCTTTAATCCCAGCACTTGGAAGGCAGAGGCAGGCAGATTTCCGAGTTCGAGGCCAGCCTGGTCTACAAAGTGAGTTCCAGGACAGCCAGATCTTTACAGAGAAACCCGGTCTCAAAAATAATAATAATAATAAACCCGGTCTCAAAAAACAAATAATAATAATAATAATAATAATAATAATAATAATAAAAAGAGTCAGGCCTTTGGGATGTTATATTACAGGGCTCTCCACTCATGAATAGCACTTAGACCCATATAAAAGAGGCCTGCTCCACTGTAAGAGTTAGAGGTTTGACCTCTGGTGTTTGCCCATCACTGTCTTCCACATTCACTGTCCACCTCTAACAGTGTTGGAAGAAAGGATGGGGAGAGGCCAGTAAGCTCTTATGGATCTTGTGCTGATGTCACTTTGTCCTGTCTGGGAGCTTTGTGTATGCAGATGCTGACTCTTGCACTCGTGAAGTGTCTGGGTGGCTCTCCTGTTGAGACTACCAGCGAGAGACCTCTTGTCCCTTTCTTCATATGAAGATGCTAGGATACAGTGTCAAGTAAGGCTTCACCAGAAGTGTCAACTGAACCCACTGTGCCTTTTTAACTTTGAGCTTTCTTGCCCTTAGAACCGTGAGCAACACATTTCTGCTGCACATGAACCACCGAGCTTATTGTAGTCTGTTTGCAGCATTCTGAAAGAACTAAGATACTCTCTTCTCTCTACTTCCTCTGTACCTCCTTATACCACCTTCAGGCTTAAGACCAGAGGAGGGAGACTGGTACAAAGGGCAGAGTCTCCCGGGAGACTATCTTGATGACTGAACAAGGACAGAAGGCTTCAGAAGTCATGCCCACTGTGAAATAGAGCTTCCCGGACAGTCATGGAAGGTAGTTGGGTGCAGTTGAGGGGCTCCATCTGTAGTGACCTGCTCAACAGGGCCAGGTAGTTCTAATAAGAGAGAATCCTGAAGACTACTTATTATAACTGGAAGATAAGGATAATTTGATTTCATGGGGCTGTGTCAGAGGATCAGAGACAGATAGTGGTCAGTAGGCAGTCTCTACTGAGGAGAGCCACCTAGACCCTTCAAAAGTGTGGAGTCAGCACCTGGGCACACACCTCTCCTGGACACCAGCCTGAAGTAACATTGGCACAAGATGAGGCAAAACGATGTCTTCTAGACACGAGGAACCACTGCGCTCATGGCCAGACAGCAGCTGTTGTTGCCTGCATGCATCCTGCACTGGGCAGCCTGTCAGCACTCTAGCATGGAGAGGGATGGGGCTAAGCAGGGTTCCCTCTTAGCTGAGGAGATATTGACAGGTGACAGCTTCTTAGAGCTGGACAGCCAGTTTCCTTTGGATGGTCCCTGTTAGGGTTTCCAGCCATGCTCTGATTTATGGCCCCGCACACACACATGTACAAATCAATGGACTTAAAAAGAAAAGTAGGACACAGAGTTGGGAATGAGACATGGGAAGGAAATGGAGGGTAAATGTGAGAGAAATACGTTGTATGCCTGTATAAAATTCTCAGAGAATAAATAAAGATATTACTGAATGGTAGATCTTCTCTTCTCTCCCCTTCCTCTCTTCCAACATCATATGTGAATGGAGAGCACCTCTCGAAAGCAGCTCTCTGATTGAGCCAGCCCTTGGAGGTTGTAGGAAGGGAAGGCTTCAGAGACTGAAGCCTTGTTTAACACCAGTGACACAGGCACGGAATCCTAGATATTCTAGAGGCAGAAAGAAGGGATCCCAAGTTCAAGGCTTTCCTGGGCTATAGTGAGTTCAAAGTCAGTTTGGATACTTAGTAAGTAAGAACTTGTTCTTCCATTTGTCCCCAAATTAAAACGCAAAGAAACAAGTGGGTTGGGTTTTTGAAACAAAGTTGCTTGTTTCCTCTGAGTAGAGCTTATTAAAACAAACAAACAGTTGGCAGAAAGTAATTGCTCAGTAAATGTTACATATAATTGTTGACATTTTCAATGTTATCTTCACCGTGGTTCTTATATGTTCCCACCCTGTGCTGAACAGTTCATGGACAAGGCAGGATGAAGACACAATGGACTTTATATGTGGCTAGAGCCCTTTACCAGGGTGTAGACAAACATCAGGGGTCCCATTTTCTGTCTGATTGGAGACACTCCATTGAGATGGAATGTGGTTTCAGAACTGACTTCCTCTTGGTTAAACTGAAATAATTAGGGGAAATGAAGAGGTTCAGGTATATTATTAACCAGACTCCTAGGTTGTGGGGGAGGGGAGCAGAGAAGAATCATAGAGGAGGATGTTTGACTTTCAAGCTTCATGAGATGTTCATAAGTGGATGGAAAGAAGGGGAGGGTTCCTGGTGAACTGCCCCTCCCCACACTGTGGGGACCCTAGAGAAAAGCATCATTCATCCATGGAAAATATTTTGCTGCCTCTAAGAGATGTGCTTGTTTTAAACTGGATGTGACTCCAGGAGAAAAATTATCAAAGCCAAATGAAAGTGGATAGCAGATTTCATGGGCGTTAGCTCTGGATAGTAGATCATACGTGAATTAGTCTTGGATAATGGATCACATGTGAGTTAGCCTTGGATAGTGGATCACATGCGAATTAGCACTGGATAGCAGATTGCATGGGGGTTAGCCCTGGTAGTGGGTCTCATGGGAATTAGCCCTGGATAGTAGATCCCATGGGAGTTAGTTAGCCCTGGTTAGTGGATCACATGGGGGTTAGCCCTGGATAGCAGATCATGGGAGTTAGCACCCTTTATGAATATTACTATTTGCTGATAGTTGTGTTGCTGCTAAAACATATTTTGTCTTAGAACAGTTCTTGACTCCCAGGATTGCTGGAAGATAGTACAGAGATCCGTGTCCCTTGCATCTAGTCTCCATCCTTACTGATGCCTCCGTGTTTATGTGGCTCCCTTGGTAGAGGTAATGAGGCAGGGGTGATACATGGTTGTTTCCTAACACCCACACTAATTCTATTCTTTTTCCTTTCCTCATCAGAGTGCTTTTCCCATCCCAGGATTGCATCTAGGACACCCTGTTACATGTAGAAGTGAGTCTCCTTAGGCTTTTACTGGTTGTGACAACTTCTTGTTTTGTATGACATTGGCATCTTTGAATATTAAAAAATACCAAGACCAACCAGCCAGCCAACCAATAGGGAGTCAGGAACAACATCCTGAGAATATTCCTCCTTCTGGAGCTAAGGTTGTGGTGAGCCTCATGGGGTATGGAGCTAAGGCTGTGGTGAGCCTCATGGGGTATGGAGCTAAGGCTGTGGTGAGCCTCATGGGGTATGGAGCTAAGGCTGTGGTGAGCCTCATGGGGTATAGAGCTAAGGCTGTGGTGAGCCTCATGGGGTATGGAGCTAAGGTTGTGGTGAGCCTCATGGGGTATGGAGGTGAGCCTGAAGAAGGGCTTGGTGGGCCCTATGGAAAATGCTTCTTGAAGATCAGGATTAAGACAAAGTTGTTGAAGGTTTTGTGGGTGGGTTGCTGCCCTTATCTGTCTACTGCACCCAAAATGTGTCCTGCCTACTAGAAGTGCATGGACAAGAACGGGGCAGAGAGTGAGGGAAGAGCCAACCAATGACTGGCCCATTGTGAGACCTATCACATGGGCAAGGACCATTAATCCCTGACACTATTAATGATACTCGTTATGCTTGCAGATAGGAGCCTAGCATACTGTCCTCTGGGAGGCTCCACCCAACAGCTGATGGGAACACATGTAGAGTCCACAGCCAAACATTAGACGGGGATCAGGAGTCTTGTGGAAGAGTTGGGTGAAGGATTGAGGGACCCGAAGTGATAAGGACTCTACAAGAAGACCAATAGAGTCAGCCAACCTTGACCTCTGGGGGCTCCCAGAGACTGAAACACCAACCAAAGAGCAAGTATGGACTACACCTAGGCCCCCTGCACATCTATAGCAGGTGTTCAGCTTGGTCTTTATGCAAATTCCCCAACAACTGAAGCAGGGGCTGTCCTTGACTCTGTTGCCTGCCTGTGGATCCTGTTCTCCTAACAGGGATGCCTTGCCTGGCCTACGTGGGAGAGGATGTGTCTAATCCTGCAGAGACTTGATCTGCCAGAGTAGGGTAGTACCCACAGGGGTCTTCCTCTTCTCAGTGGAGAAGGGGAGGGAGAATTGTGGGGGCTATGAGAGGTGGTGTCTGGGAGAAGAGGGGGCTGCAATTGGGATGTAAAGTGAATAAATAAATTAGTGATAAAAAAAGGCGACAGAGTTGTGCCTGTCAATAGAACACCAGTGTCTTTGGCTGGTTGTTCCTAGGTGACCTGATGAGGGTGATGGTCAACCCACGTCAGATATTTTGGGGTTCTCATTGCAAGCCATCCCACTCCACAAGTTTTAGTTGAATTATTGTACAGTCTTCTTTTTCTTAGGAAGACCAAGACTGTAGAGAGATGAGTGAACTAAAAAAAATGATGACTTAAATCTGAAACCTTCCTTTTTTTTTTTTTTTTACATGGCACATAAAACTAATGTCACATTCAGACTTTGTCACTTGTGTACCTTATTCTTGTCTGCCTCTCCTGTTCCTTACTTTCTTTGTGCCCGGTTGTTTGACTATCCAGCTGAACCCGACGTGACACACTTCATCTGTAGCAAGTCCTTGGCTTCTCGACCCTCATTAATCATCCTGAACATTCCTTTATAGAGTTTTCCAAGATGCCTCATCAAAAAAAAAATGTTGTTTAAGAATATCATACAGGGCCGGGCGTGGGGGCGCACACCTTTAGTCCCAGCACTCGGGAGGCAGAGCAGGCGGATTTCTGAGTTCAAGGCCAGCCTGGTCTACAAAGTGAGTTTCAGGACAGCCAGGGCTATACAGAGAAACCCTGTCTTGAAAAACCAAAAAACCAAAAAAAATAAATAAATAAATAAATAAATAAAAGAATATCACACAGGAATACAATGTGCATTTAAAAAAATCAAGCCTAGTCCCCAATCTCTCCCAACTAGTTCCCTCTGTCCCCTCCAACTTCCTGCATATCCCTGCTAAAACTTTCCCCACTCAACTTCATGTCTCCCTTCTCAACCTGCTGAGTCCACTTAATGCTTTCTGCCTGATAATGGGTTTAGGGCCATCACCTGGGGGGGCGCGGGGGGGGGACTTTATGGGTCCTTCCCTTTTCCATACTGGTACTTTGGCTGTCTTGATACTGTGCGTGTCTTGTGCATGCAGTCACAGTTGCTATAAATCCATGTGTGCATTGTCTCTGTAAGGTCAGGAAATCACTGAGCCTCTGGCTCTTATGGTCTCTTCTTGCAGTGATCCCTGATGTTTTGTGGGAGAGGTGTACAATAAATGTCCCATTTAGGGTCAAACACTCCAAAGTCTTTTATTCTCTGCACTTTGTCCAGGTAGGACTCTGTATTAATCATCATCCACTGTAAAAAAAAAAATCTCCTACGAGGAAGGTTGGGAGCTCACTAATCCATGGGTGTAATCTATCAATATTCAGGGTACAGTTTAATATTACATCCATTTTTTGAGTGATAGTAGTATGTTTCCCCTTAAGCCATATATCCCACACGGCACAGGTTCTTTGCCAAGTTAACAGTGTAGGGCATGAGTTCTTTCTTGTGGAGTGGGCTTTAAGTAAACTGGAAAGGTTTTCCTATGGCATACATGTCATGACTGTACCAATAGGTGTAGCTTGCCAGGCAAGTTGATCATAATTCAAAGAGTTCACAGCTGGCTCAGGCTGTTGATGAGTTTCTCCCCCGGTAATGTGCGTAGCACCTTCTGGTGCTGTGAAAGTTAGACAGTAGCGATGAAGCTTCCATCTCAGGAACAGCTCGAATGCTGCATGTCTTAGAACTCTAGCACACAGCGTCTTCTGCCATCGGCTCTTACCATCCGTTTCTGGAAGATGACCAAGAACAATGGAGTGATGGGGCATTATTATGTGAGTATCTCTTACCATGCTAAGAGCCTAGACAGTCTCTTGGACCCACATAACTGAGTTAATGATAATCCGCAAGGTCACCGAAGACTTAACACAGTCATCCGGCAGAGTACTCAGCCTGTTGGTTTAGCCTTTGCGAGAACAATGTCACAACCAACATTGCTTTCCCTGGATTTCTCGTGTAATAAACTTTTTGACACCCTAAGCTAATATATAGCTGTAATCTTAAATTGTGTACTCCTCCCTGCCCCTGACTCAGAGAGCACTGTGTGTTGAATGTGACAAATGGAGTGGAAAGGAACCTTATACAATAAATGCCTGCTGGAAACACTGGGAACAGCATATGGATATTGCTTGACTTTTGATTATTGGTTTATTTGGGTCAGTTGGAGTTAGTAACATTTCAATCCTTGTAAAACTGTTAAAAGATTTCTGAAAAGTATCCCCCCTTCTATCCCCATGTTCTGTTGTATTCAGTAAATTACAAAGCAAAAACCCTTTGTTACAGACACATACAGAAGCAGATTCACACGACAACATTCAGGCAGGCAGGCAGGCAGTTCAGACTCATAAAGCAGACAGACAGACAGACAGGCAGGCAGGCAGGCAGACAGGCAGGAGATGATGGAAGACACACAGAGAGAAGCAGAGAATTCACATCTGGGAATGCTCTTTGTAAGATTATTCCAAGGGAAAGTGTCTTAATGTGGTACTGGTGCACTTTGGTTGCTCTGAGGTTATCACTAATGGGTTTAAACTGATACACAATGGCAGTATCCTGCATTGTTTATGGAAGTCTACAGAATCATGCTGACAACCTGACGGAGGAACTTACACCCAGAGCTGGACTCTTTGTGCCCTTAACGATCAGGAAAATGCAAATGGACACTGCTTTTGAGATGTCATATTACTCCAGTCAGAATAGCTCAGATCAAGAACACGAAGGATAGGCAATGCTAGCATGGAGATGGGGAAATGGGAGCCTTACTGTAGGTCAGAGAGCAAACTGGAGCAGCCACTGTGGAAATCAGTTTCCATTGATCTCTCAAAATTTCTCCATTGATTGCTCAGTTGATTTTGAGGACCCCCCACCCCCAAAGCTAAAACTACATCTGTCATAGAATGCTGCTATAAAATTCCTGGATATATACCCAAAGGACTGTATGCATGCCTTACTATAGAATATTTGCTCATCAATGCTTTTGCTGTTCTATTTACAATAGCTGGAAAAAGAAACAGTCTAAATATACATAAACTAGTGAATGGATAATGACAACATGATACACATACACAACGAAATTTTCTTCCACTGTGAAGTACACTGAAATGATGAAGTTTGCAGACAAATAGAGCTGGATGGAGCTGGAGAGATAATCAGAGAGCCTCTGGTAATCTGAACCCCTAGAGACAAAGGGGACATGTTGTCAGTCATATGTGGACCCTAGTTTCAAACTGTTAAACTAGAATACCTATAGGAGTCAGGAAAGTAGAAAGAGGGCATGGAGTGGGGCCTTCAAGGCAGGAGCAGTATTAGCCAGGCTGTATGGAGGGTAAAGGGAATGTTTGGGTAGAGAGCACTAGGTAGGGTGGGAGCCTGGGGGGGCAGGGTAGAGATGGGGAACAGGGAGGAGTAACTATTCCTAAAAGCTTTTGAAAGAACCATATAGAAATCTACTACTGGAGAAGCTTCCTAAAACACACACACACACACACACACACACACACACACACACACACCTATAAAATGTTTAAGTAGAATTATCCTATATAGACTAATAATGTCTCTGTAAATATCATAGGCTATCTTTTTTTTTTTTTTTTTGGACAACACAGACGGGAATATTTTCTCAGGTCCCAGATCAGGACTTTGTTCACAAATGGGACTGACTCCCTCTGCAGCTGTCATTATAGAGGATATAGCAGTTGTCCATTTCTTTTCAAGCTACTGTTCATATTGGAAGAGTGCTCTAGACCAGTCTCAGAACTGCAGGAAGAGTGCAGGCTTTAAATCTGTAGCCCCTGTAAATCTGTATATGTGAAGGAGGCTAGTCCCCATAGGAAGAAGTTAGCGTCTTCAGAAAGGTCAACCCCCTTCAAGAAGCTCTCCAAATCGGAGGCTTCAGGATGCATCTTTCAGGAGGGTCTGTCTTGGGCTGTGCCAAGGATCTTCTCTCAGTGGTATCAAATGGTCTACAGTTCCTGAGGTTCACACAGTCTTAGTAGCTTTAGCTTTTCAACCCAGGGCCTTGAGTGTTTTATTCATCCGCATGAGGCAATAGAGACCAACAGGGGCCGACTGGTGGTAGCTGTCTGTTAGCAACTGTCCATCAGTATCATCTTGAACAAATGCTTTGGCATTTCTGAGCATCACTGAAAGTAGTTGGTGGGATAGGTCAGGGAGCTGGACAAGGTAGTTCCTCAATACCTGAGAATTCTGGAATATGCACCTTACTTGAATTAGTATTTTGGTAGAGATCACAGACTTGGAAGGCACTGGAAAGACTAATTGAAGAGTCCAATTTATCATTTACTTTCTTTAACCCTCAAGAAGGGCCATCTCCACTGCCTTCCTCCCCTCCCTCTGTGTGTGGATCCAAGGCCTTGGCCAGCAGCTCTTCTTGGACAGTCAGGTTTTCTCTTCATCACACGCATTCCTCGTTGCTAAATTTAGCAATCCTTTCTCCTTTACAGAAAAGGAACTATAAAAATCACTGTTATCCTCAGACTCAAATTATGCTTCGAACCAGAAAGTGTTCATATCACGCAAATGCAATGTTTCCCAAGGATTTAAATGCAAAGCAGGGTGACTCCAAGGCTACTTCATCATATTTTAATTCCACTTCATTTAGTGCTAATTTAAAACATAAACCCATGGGGCAGAGTAGAGGGGATGGCTAGGGAGCCAGAGGCACAAGCCTTCGAAAAGAGATAGCATGTCTGTGTCCCATCCATCAGCCAAGGTTCTCCCTCACTGTTCAGTGCCCAGAATCTTAGCATTTGATGGATACCTTCAAGGAGTGGGCTAAACACATCATCTCTTACCATGCCACCTGCCTTGAGGATATTGTTAACTCAGTTACAACAGACTCAGCATCCTCTGTATGCTCCTCAGATTCAATCAAGCGCACCTGTGGGACACCGGGCTTTGCGTAGGTGAGGGGCTAGTGACCATTAGACAGACCCAGTGACATCACCAGCCACACTCTCCTCATTGGCTCCTTGGTTGTTGATGCTTATTATTGGTTTCTCCCAATGCCTCATGGGTTCCAACTCTGGAGCCGCTGAGAAACTTCAGGAGTAACAAGGATGTTTTGACATGAATGAAAAACAGGGTGATGTAGGCTCAGCTGTGTTGCTGAGCCTGCTTCCTACTGCACACCAGGAGTAGATGCGAAAGGACTTGATGTAAACAGATGCTTTCCCTCAAGGGTGGAGGGTGAGGGGTGGCCTTTGGCAGGGAATAGGGTTGAGTCAGTCAAAAGGAATTCCAAAGCTCCTTGCGGTACCTTGAATCGCCAAGGACAGCATAAGGCTCCAACACCTTTCACTTCAACTCCTGTGGTATTTTCAGGATGGGAGCCAGAAAGGGAAGAGGAAAAAAAAAGCTCCAAGATGAGAGAAAGCATGGCCAGTTTGTCATAAATTGGGTCGTTCTGTGTCCTTGTTTCCAATATCCTCATGGCTCACAAGGTCTGATTAGCCGCTAGAGATCTCTAGCCTTTGAACTTGGTGCAATATTAAATTTCCATTAGGTAGAGAAGTTCCAGAGGTTCCTTTTATTTCCTCTTGGGGTCAACCCATGCTGTGATGGGTAAGGATGCAATTGGGAGTTTATTTCTACCAGCCCTGTGTTTTTTTTTTTTTTTTTTTTAATTCTTAAGAATGTTATTTCTTTACGTTATTTCCTTGTTTGCACATTTATGCCACAGCATGTGTCTGAAGGTCATAGAGCAGCTGCTGGAATTGGTTCTTTCTTCTACCATGTAGGATACAGACAGGTCATCTGGATTGGCTGCAGTCCACGTTACCTGCTGAGCCGTGTGGATGGGCCTCCCACTAGCTGTTTGAGATGGACACATCTACCAGAAACAAGAGAGACCTTCTCAAGGAACACTCTGCGGAGGGTGACAGAGCATGGTGTGATAGGAGTTCAGGTGAGCAGGGGCTCTCAACAACCTTGTCACAGACAGGCCTTGGTCCGCTGCTGTGGTTTGAATGTGAAATGTTCCTGGCAGGCTAACGCGCTTCACACTTGGTTCTGGGCTCGGACCTCAGGAACCTCAGGGAGGTTGTAGAACCTTTAGGAGGTGGGGTCCTGATAAGGGAAGTAGTCCACTGGGGGTGGGGCTTGAAGCCTTACATCAGGCTCCACTTCCGGTCCCCTCTCTTCTTCAGTACAAACAGCTGCAGTGACTTCCTCACCACCATGGACTGTCTGTATCCTCTCATATCACAAAGCAGAAATTAACCCTCCCTACTAAGCGGCTTATCAGGGATTTGGCCACAGCAGTGAGGAAAGAAGTCAGTGCTCTCCTCTTTGACCTCGGATTCATCCATAACATGTCAATTTTGAAGTGCCGTTTTTGAAGGGATCATTTTAGAGCGTCTATTAAGACTGTTTTCAACCTGTGTGAGGAGAGGCAGGAAGACAAGATGAGAAATGCAAGCTAAGGCGGCACTCATTTTGGCACGGCAGCTTGCAAAGAAACACATTTTGTACTTGGCTGCTTTGAGCAGAGACTTTACCTGCAGCTATATAAGATAAATGATCTTTCAGAACTGTGACAAACAGGAAACATGGAAACCATGAATCTGTACTCCAGGGCAAGTGTGGGGAATGACACCCTTAAGCAACCATGCTCCTGATGAACAGTGGTGGCTCCCCACCCCCCAGGAGCTGGCCCCCATTATGAGCACAGGGGCGTGGTGTAGCCAGCACTCTGCAAATCCAGACCAAACCCGCTCAGCCACCAGGAGCTCTAGGCTCATATTCAGAGAGATGAAGAAGCAGATGAGTGGTTTTAAGTGCTGTTCAACAGCATGGAGAATGATTCACTGCCGGTGACAAGGAGTGAAAGCTTGAGAGAGGAATAGAATGTCACCTGTTAGGAACGGTGGCTCCCTGTTATACAGAGCAGACTGTGCAGGCTCTCTGATAATCCTGCATACATTTTATCCTGTTAGCTTGAACATGTATTCGTCGCCTGTCCCAACTGTGGAAACCCATAAAGGGAAAGACGGTCCTGAGTCCTTATGAGTTATAAATATGTTTAACCTCACAAACCATGTTGATCATATGAGTGTGTATGGTGATCACATAAGTATGTATGATGATCATATGAGTATGTATGTTGATCATATGAGTATGATGATTATGAGTATGTATGATCATCATACATGTATGTATGATCATTATGAGTATGTATGTTGATCATATGAGTATGTATGATCATACATGTATGTATGATCATCATGAGCATGTATGTTGATAATATGAGTATATATTTTGATCATACATGTATGTATGATGATCATGAATATGTATGTTGATCATATGAGTATGTATGATGGTCATGAGTATATATGATGATCATACATGTATGTATGATGATCATATGAGAATGTATGATACACTCTGCTAGGGACCATGGAAAAGTGACAGAAAAGAAACTCTTATTCACTATATGGCCTTCCTTAGACAATCTATTCAACCCCATGTTTCAGTTTGCTCCACTGACCTTCTAGAATTGTTACACAGAGCATGTAGCAGAATTTGTGGCACCACATCCCTAATGTTAACTGTTGTTATCATTAACTATAGATCGTGTATAGCTTCTTGGGATCTTAATTTGAGATATTGTGATTTATGCTATTTCCTATGACACTGGATTTTTCACAACCTGTCATTTCCTCCAACCTATTTGACATCATATTCTCAACAGGAGGACAGCGTGCATTCTTCCTGTTTTCTATTGTTATAACAAAATACCTGAGAGTTGATAGTTTATGAATAAAGTCATAGTTTTGAAGGAAGTTCAAGATCAGGTGACTAAATGCAACAAGGACGCCATGCTATATTATAAAATGGAAGAAAACAGGAGACAGAGAGAGAGAGAGGTAGAGAGAGAGAGAGAGATTGGGAAAGAGAATGAGAGAGAGGCAGGCTGGGGGTGTACATCTTTTTATAACTCTCAGTTCTCTTTGGCATCAAATCCAGCTCAAGAGAGTAAGAACTCACTCCCGTGAAAAGCAGCCTTGTTCCACAAGAGTGGCACCAGTCCCTCCAGGATGGTAGAACTCTCATGACCCAGGCCCCCTAGATGGCCCCTCTACCTCTTAATGCTATTATATCAGGAGCTGTATTTTAACATGGGTTTTGGAGGAAACAAAATGCACTCAGGTTATGACATCAGACAACTTTAAATCAGCATCTTTTCATCTTACTAAGCTTCATCAGAAAAAGACAGAGAAGTACAGCATGTGCTCCCATGAGCCCTCCTATCTGTCAAGGAAATGAAGGAAAACAATGTGAGTTAGGGCAGTGGCTTGTCAGAGGCAGAACGATGACCCAGAAATCACTAATGAAATGCAGTGTGGATTTAGACCACCTGTGAGGGCTGTGTGGCCACTGAGTATCCTAAGCTGTCTGCATGTTGCTTCTATCCAGTCACGGAGCAGAGCTGTGTCTGAGTCTTAGACTCTATCTCTGTGCTCTCCGTCGATCTACCTACCTCAGGCATCGTAGTGTCCTTGAGATTTCCCAGCCTAAATGTCAACATCAGAATATGACTGCAGCAAAGAAGTATTTGCTACATTTCTATCAAAACTCACTCTTGTCCAGACTGTGTTCTCTTCCTAATTCCAACTTTGCCATGTGAGTATCTGTGCAAGAAACAAAGCTTAAAACCAGAGGATGGATATATACTCATGCACAAATACTTTAGGATAGATACTGAGGGGAAAATTATTGTAGTAATTTAAGGATGCTGTGGTGGTTTGAATGAAACTGGACCTCATAAGTTCACAGAGAGTGGCAATATTAGGAGGTGTGGCTTGTTGGAGGAAGTGTCTCATGGTGGGTGGGCTTTGAGGTTTCAGATGCTTCTCAGGCTAGGCCTAGTTTCTGTCTCTCTGTCTGTCTCTGTCTCTCTCTGTCTCTGTCTCTGTCTCTGTCTGTCTGTCTGTCTGTCTCTCTCTCTCTCTCTCTCTCTCTCTCTCTCTCTCTCTCTCTCTCTCTCTCACCTGCCTGCATATCCAGATATAGAACTCTCAGTTATCTCTCCATGCCACCTTCATGGCACCATGCTTCCTACGATGATGATGGTGATGGACTAAACCTCTGAACTATAATCCAGACCCAACTAAATGTTTTCCCTTATAAGAGTTTCATGGTGTCTCTTCACAGCAATAGAAACCCTAAGTAAGACAGATGCCATACACTTTACCCATTTGGTCTGGTTTTTAAAGGTGCTATAATCTTTGAAGGATCTGGAATCAAAAGGATCTTAAATAAATAAGGTCCAAAATGTTGGGCTTATATCTTTATTGTTCACTATTGTGTCCCTAGTTTTGTTCAGCTACAGGGAAAAAGCAGAATGATGCTATCTGGTTGGATAATTCAGAGAAGCCAATGGTTGTTAAACAAAAGTGTTAGTGTCACTGATAGGTATGGGGTGATGGGGTCATAGCAATGGCATTGGCTACTGACAGATTCTAAGGGAGTCAGCATCTTCAGATGTGCAGCCACTGATTAGTTCCAGTTCTACTGGCTGGCTCCATAGTCACTCAGATGGTCCTGGTGACACTCAGTGGGTCACAGAGCAATTAAACATGGGGAAAGATAAGTAGGGAGGAGAGAGGACTTAACAAGTGTGGGATAATGTAGGTGAGAATAATCAGACTGATTATATAGCTGTTGGGGTAACCTTTTCTTCCCCCATCATTGTGGAGGTATGTCTCTATATTTTCAATTGTTAATTTTGTACCTGGCAGACTGCTAAATGCAGGATATTGGTGGTGGTGTTTCTATGGCGATCCTCAGCCAAGCATATTTGTAAATGCTTGTCCTTCTATACCTGCTCGGATAGTTGTAGGTCAGACAGTCTTCTATGCTTAGAGGCAATGTAGAATTGTATCAGAGACTGTCTTGCTGCTGATTGGTTGTAATAAAGACCTCATGGCCAATAGCTGGACAGATAATGGAGGGCAAAACTTCCAAGAGAGAAGTGTGGGGCACACAGGAAGAAGAAAGCAGATGTGGGAGATTCAGATAGTGGACATGAAAGGGAACAGACAGATCTGTGTGGAACAGAGAAAGGTATAGAACTAGCCTCTTGGTGGACCATGGGCAAGACAGTTGGATTAAGTATAGAGCTGGGCTGCTGCCCAAGCAAAAGGCTCAAGCTTTAAACCACAGGTGACAACGCATGTTGGAGAGGATGCAGAGAAAGAGGAACAGACCTTCATTGCTGGTGGGATTGCAAACTGGTACAATAACTCTAGCAATCAATCTGGAGATTCCGCAGAAAATTGGAAATAGATCTACCTGAAGACATAGCAATACTACTCTTGGGAATATACCCAAAAGACGCCCCACCATGTTACAGGGGCACGTGTTCCACTATGTTCATAACAGTCTTATTTGTGACAGCCAGAAGCTGGAGACAACCCTGATGTCTCACGACAGAAGAATGGATACAGAAAATGTGGTTCATTTACATGGAATACTACTCAGCTATTAAGAACGAGGATATCCTGAGTTTTGCAGGCAAAAGGATGGAACTAGAAAATATCATCCTGAGTGAGGTAACTCAGACCCAAAAGGACATGCATGGTATGTACTCACTAATAAGTGGATGTTAGGGAAAAAAAAAAGTAAGATACCCAAGATACAGCCCCAGAACTCAAAAAGGTCAACAAGCTGAAGTGCCCAAGTGAGGATGCCTGGACGCCTCAGTCCCACTTGGGAGGGAGAAGAAAGCAATCACAAGTGGTGAAAGAGGGAGGGACAGGGGGAGGGAGGCAGAGAGGTGGGAATGATGTGAGAGGACTTAGATGAGGGAAAATATCAAAATGTACTATATGAAAATTTTTAAATAAAAATATAATAAAAATTTCCTTTTCTTTACATGTCTCTTTGCACAGTACCCACTGTTACCTACTCAAGTGTATTACTCATCCTGTGAACTCTGGCTTTCTTTCAGTCCCATCTGGCCTATATTTCATCTAAGGATTTCTATCGCTGTGATGAAACGCCGTGACCAAAAGCAACTTGGGGAGGAAAGACTTCATTTCATTTACATTCCACATTACAGTATACCATTAAAGGCAGTGAAGGCAGGAACTCAGACTGGGCAGGAACCTGGAGGCAGGAGCTGATGCAGAGACTGTGGGGGACTGTTGCTTACTGGTTTGCTCCTCATGGCTTTCTCAGTCTGCTTTCTTATAACACCCAGGACCATCTGCCCAGGGATGGCACTAGCCAGAACGGGCTGGTCCCTCCCCCATCAATCGCTAAGTAAGAAAATGCCCCACAGGCTTGCCTGCAGCCCAGGCTTATGCAGAAGTTTTCTTAATTGAGGTTCTTTGCTCTTAGATGGCCCTAGCTTGTGTCAAGTTTACATAAAACCAGCCAGTATATTTATAATTTTTCTTTAAAAGTTTAGCTTTAGGCTCTTTTAAAAAAAATACTATCTCTGTCTCTACTTAGCTCTTTGAATATAAGGAATGCAGTTATAATAATGATTTAATGTCCTGACTGGTAAATCAATGTCTCAATTCTGGTTTGGTGGAGATAGAATGGTTTTTCTTTTTATTGTGTGTTATGTTTTTCTATTTCTGCATGCCTAGCAGTTTTTTTTTTTAAATTGCATTCCAGACATTGTGAGTATTCCTTTTTATAATTCTTATAAATGTTCTTGAACTGAGTTCTGGAAAAAGTTCCTTGGAAACAGTTGAACTTTTTGGGTCTTGCTTTGATGTAGAACTCCATGCAGGCACAGCCTGTGCATTGTTGCCAAGCATTTCAGCTTCTCTCTAGCAGCTGCGGCTAGCATCCTATGTGAGTGTAGACAGTAAAAGTCCATCCATTGCCAAAGGGCCCTTGGGGTACAATGATCCCTAGCTAGGAGCAGTGGGTATAGGATTTGTCCCCTGGATAGGAGCGCTGGGCATAGGGGTATTTTTGTTTCATCACTGCGACCCCCCCCCCCCCCCGTAGCCAGTATCTGGTGAGATTCTGGAGCTTGCCTGACAAAAACAGTCCTTGTTATTGGTCCTGTTGGGAGAGTCTTCCCTCAGCATTCAGAAGAGCATTCCTCCTTGGAGTGTACTTTAGGCATCAGGATACACCCCAGAAATGCCCTTACTCTGAAAATCTATCTGCTTTTTCTTTCTAGATTTGCAACGCAGTCTTTTACACTTAGAGAGCCTGCTAGGCTTCCTGTGAGTTGTATTTCTCTGTTTGTTTGTTTGTTTGTTTTTCGAGACAGGGTTTCTCTGTATAGCCATGGCTGTCCTGGAACTCACTTTGTAGACCAGGCTGGCCTCGAACTCAGAAATCCGCCCGCCTCTGCCTTCCGAGTGCTGGGATTAAAGGCTGGGAAACTCCCAAGGTGGTAGCTTGGAAAGCAGTGCTGTTCACTTTATTAGCTCCCTGCTTGGTGAACCATAACCTCACTGGGTGATACCTACTCGTTAAACGTTTTTTTCTGTCTCTTTGGAGTTTTGATATTTGAGATGGGAGAGTTAAGGTAGTCACAATAACTTAATTTTTGCAGGAAGTAGAGCTTCCCAACAAAAAAATAATACCATAAATTATAAAAACCCAGTACATTAAAAAAGTGATAGATTTCTGCAAAATCACCCAAACACAATACTTGCAGACATTTTAATATATAGTATTTATTTCTCCTTTTTTTTTTTAAATATTGAGTTTCATTATATCCTGACCAATGCTGAATTGGTATCATTTTCAGAATCGGTTGATAAAAATGGAGGCTGTATTTTATTTTAAACTTTCATTTCTTTTTTTGAATCCTAGTTATATTCTGTTAAGAAGATGCTCAGGAACTGGAGAAGTGCCTAAGCAATGAAAAGCCCATTCTGCTCTTCCCAAGCGACAGTTTGGTCCCCAGCACATGTCAGGAGGCTCACACCCACCTGTAACTCCAGCTCCATGCATATGGCACCCTCTTCTGGCTAGGCAGGCAGGCAGGCCTCTGTCTCCTCCCCCATAGCTTTCTGGTTTTCTGTGTACATTTTATAGACTAGCCCACTCTTTGCCCACTGGCTTAAATATTTATGTGCTATAAGTTCTGCTTCTATTTAGTAGAGAATCTGGGTCTAGAATCTAGCATTCTGTTTTCCAGGTCCCATTCTCAGCTGGAGGTCTCTCTTTTGCTCTCACTCATTTCTACATTCTACAAATGTCTATTCATTCTACAAATGTCCACCTAACCCCTCTTCAGTAGCCATAGATCTCCAGCTGGGAAAGGCACGGATACCCACAGGTGTCATAAGTAGAGCTGTCTGGCTCAGACAGCTTACTGTTGGTCATTTTCTCGCAGAATTACTATAACAACGTGGCTCGTCTGACAGCTTTCATACGAGGATGCACATTCACACACAGGCACATGGCTTTCATATGAGGATTCACATTTACACCCAGGCGCACGTGCACACGTGCTATGTTGTGAGCTTATCACCCTCACTGCCTGCCGTTCTTTGCCAGTTAGAAAGCCAAGTAGGGGAAGGTGAGAAGGAAGATTTCTGGTGCACATGCAACTGTCAAAAGCTAAATATAGGTCACACCGGTGACTGAGAATCATGGCAATCCATCCCCCCTCAGCATGTTTGAGTGTCTGCCTCTCAGATCTGTTCCTTGCCTCCTGATTAACAGCCCTTCCCACCTCCTATCTTTCTCAGGATCTCTTCCTGGTGAGACTAGGTCGACTTTTTCAGAGGAATATGATGATGATCGGTGTTTTCGCAAACATCCGGACTTTTATTCCTTCTTGCGACTTCAACTCAAGAATATTTAGTGATGTGTCATGGAATATGAGCAGAAGGTTAAAGAATTACTGCGTTATTTGGCCGAGAGCTGTCACGTTCTAGAAAGCTGGCTACTGTATCAGCTTTTGGTCCTTTTGAGAGTAGAGCCCCCAGATAAGAATGATGACATGCTATTCAAGTGAGAAATGAATTTTTGTTGTCTGAAGCCACCAAAGCATAGGACACAATTCTTCTACAGCCTAGCTAATCTGACTGCTATGTATTATAATAACTGACATTATTTTCATGACAGAAGACTGAGTTATGCTGCTTGTGAAACATGAATATATTATGTATACCTGAAGCAGCATTTCTGCCACCCAAATAATCAAGTGGCGTGGTCAAGGACACTGGAAGCTGGCTGCCTCCTTTCCTGTCCAGTCAGTGGTGCTCAACAGTGCTGGTAACGGGCATTAAAAAAAAAAAAAAAAAAAAGACCAGAACGGTTGTGATGCCTCATAGGCAAAGCAACCTCAGGGCCTTTCTTAGTAAGCCTGGCTAAGAAGCAAAGCCTTCCGTCCTGGACTCCTTGCTGATGGACCCTACCTGCCCTTGGGGGTTGGAGGTGAGGTGGTGCAGAGCCAACAACACAGACTCCCGGGAGCAGGTGAGAAACAGCCAAAGTTAGCTCTCAGAGCACTGCCGCAAGCTCCTTTCATACCCTCCAGCCACCACCATTGGTCCCAAGAAAGCAGCTCTTCTAAACAGCACTTCCTGATTGGCTGGCAGTGCCTGCACCAGCAATCCTTGCTCTCCCAGGAAGTCCTCAATTCTGTCCTCCTGAAGGAGCTGCTTTTGCGACTGCATGGCCCACCCAGCGTTTACATAGAGGCAGCCCTGCCTTCCATCTGCAAGTTCAGTCTTGGCGATTGACACTTTGGGGTTAGTGAACCAAGATGTACGGATTAGTTCATACTCCGGTTTCGTGTGACTGTGGAGTTTGCCTACTTGCCCAGCAGGACCTCTGTGAATGCAGAGGGAAATAAGATCCAAGCAGGTGTTTCCTAGGCGGTGAGCACCAGGTCCCTGCGTCTTAGGTAGAGCAAGAACTGTCACATTTAATTTTGACTTCAATTAAGCTTTTATAACGTTGGGGATTTCCCCATTTCTTTCCTTGTCTGCGGCATTACGCCCAGTGGCCTTATTAGGTAATTTCTGCAGTTCTGATGGTCAAAATGGGGAGCAGGAAGTGGTAATTTCTTGATTTTCTTATGTTAATTATTTATCTCAAGAGTTTTCATAATCTGGCATCCAGATACTTTATTGTACCCCATTGATAATAGATATTGTATTATTTTTCTTTTTATTGAATATAGAATTCTTCTCATAATATATTCTGATTCCGGTTTCCCTTCCTGTAACCTCCCCCCAGTTCTTTCCCACCCTCCCTTTCATGTGGATGCCCCCTTTTCTGTCTTTCATTAGAAAACAAAGAGGCTTCAAAGGCATGATAATACAATATAACAAACTAAAGTAAAATAAGATAAAGCAACAACAACAAAAAGAACACAGCAGAACTGGACAAAACAAACAAACAGAAGGAAAAGAGTCCAAGAGAAGGCACAAGAGACAGAGACCCACTCTGTTTGCACACTCAGAAAGCCCGTAGAAGCACTAGGCTGGAAGCCTTAATATTTACTCAAAGGACTTATAGGATAATAATAATAATATATATACATACATATACATATACATATACATATACATCATATACATATACATCATATACATATACATCATATACATATACATCATATACATATACATCATATACATATACATATACATATACATGTACATGTACATGTACATATACATATACATATACATGTACATGTACATATACATATACATATACATATACATATACATATACATATACATATACATATACATACATACATACACACATATATATATACATACATATATATATATATATATATATATATATATATATATATATATGGTTTTTTTTTTAAAGGAAAAGCCGTGACATGACCCCGCGAGACAGGAGCATCCAGCCTCCACCGATGCCTTTGACTTTGTTTCCTGTTGGCCATCTGGCTGGCTGGGCATGCAGCCTACCCTTAAGAGAAGTTTGTTTCCTCACTGAGATTCCTTTGGAGAAAATTGAACTTTCATTTGTAAGCAGTTATCAGTTGGAAGTTGTTTCTGGGTTAGGGATGGGGGCATACATTCATGTCTCCTTAAGACACTGTCTGGTGCAGACTTGTGCAGACCTGTGCAGGTCCCTGTGCATGCTGACTCAGACTCTGTGAGCTCAGGTGAATTTTGATCATGTTGGCTTAGAGGGTCTTGTTTTCTCCGTGGCCTACTCCCTTCTGGCTCTCACACTCCTTTCTGCCACCTCTTCCTCCTACTCCCTTCTGGCTCTCACACTCCTTCTGCCACCTCTTCCAAGGGGTTTCCTGAGCTCTGAGGGGAGGAATTTGATGGAGATGTCCCATGTAGGGCAGGGTGTTTCCGAGTCTCACACTCTACATGATGACTGCCTGTGTTTCTCTGTATCTCAGGGTGTTCCAGAGTCTCCTACTCTCTGCCTGTGTTTCTCTGTCTCTGCTCCCATTGGCTGCAGGATGAAGTTTCTCTGATTGATGGCTGAGCAAGGGATTGATCTAAGAGTACATACAGAATGTCACTAAGAGTCATTTTATTCTAACATTTTCTTTAAAAGAACAGTAGTATTTGGTCTTTCTATGGGTCCCTTGGCTACCTAGCCTCAGTCTCTTGATCACCAAAGTAGTGTCAGCTATGGGTTCCTCTTAGTAGAGTGGGCCTTAAGTAAAATTTGATATTGGTTGGTTGCTCTCATGAGCTTTGGCCACCATTGCCCTAGCCTATCTTGTAGGTAGAACACCATTGTAGATCAAAGCTTTTGTGGTTGAGTTGGTGTTTACAATTTTCCTTTAAAGTATGGAGAGTACCTTCCTTCAAAGGCCCTTTCTGTAACTAATGAAACGATTGTGTGTGTGTGTTTTCTTTCAAGTTGTTTATATGGTGGATTGCAGTTCTCAGCTCACATCTGCTGAACCATTCCTTCATCTCTGGGATGAAGCCTAGTTGATCACGGTGTATGACTTTGTCATGTTCTTAGAGTCTGTTTGCAAGCATTTTATTGAGAGTTTTTGTGTCTATGTTCAAAAAGCAAATTTGTCTTTCTTTGTTGGAACTTTTGTGGTGTGGGTATGAAGCTAACTGTGGCCTCATTAAGTGAATTTGGCAGTGTTCCTCCTGTTTCTCTTTTGTGGAATAATCTGAGAAGTATTGGCATTAACTCTTCTTTTAAAGTTTGGTGAAATTCTGCACTAAAACTATCCGGTCTTGCAGGTTTTGTTATTATTATTATTATTATTGTTATGTATTTTAATTTTTGGTAAGGAGATTTTTTTTAATGATTACTTCTATTTCACTAGGATTTATAGGTCTTTTAAAATTACTTATCTGATCTTGATTTGATTTGGATGGATGGTATCTAATGAGGAAAATCATCCATTTCTTTTGGGCTTTTGAATTTGTTACAGTACAGGTTTTAAAGTATGTTCTTCTGATTCTCTGGATTTCCTTAGTGTCTGTTGTTTTGACCCCCTTTTCATTTTTAATTTTGTTAATTTGGATATTCTCTATTCTTGGCTTTTAATTATTTTGGATAAGGGTTTTGTTAATCTTCTTGACTTTTTCAAAGAACTGTCTCTTTGTTTCATTAATTCTTTGCATTTTTTGTTTCCATTTTGTTGATTTCAGCCCGAATTTGATGATTTCTAGCTGTTTACTTTTTTGGGCGTGGCTTCTTCTTTTTCTCTCTCTAGAGCTTTGAGGTGTGCTCTTAATTAACAGTATAAGATCTCTCTAATTCTTTTTTTTAAAAATAATGTGGGGTGGGTGGATATGGGGGACTTTTGGCATAGCATTGGAAATGTAAATGAGCTAAATACCTAATAAAAAATGGAAAAAAAAATAATGTGGGCTTTTAGTACTATGAACTTGCTTCTTTTTCATAAGTTTAAGTATGTTGTGAATTCATTTTCATTCAATTCTGGAAAGTCTTTAATTTCTTTTTTTTTATTTTTATTTTTTATTTTATTTTTTATTACATATTTTCCTCAATTACATTTCCAATGCTATCCCAAAAGTCCCCCATACCTTCTCCCCCACTTCCCTACCCACTCATTCCCATTTTTTTTGGCCCTGGCGTTCCCCTGTACTGGGGCATATACAGTTTGCATGTCCAATGGGCCTCTCTTTCCAGTGATGGCCGACTAGGCCATCTTTTGATACATATGCAGCTAGAGTCAAGAGCTCCGGGTACTGGTTAGTTCATAATGTTGTTCCACCTATAGGGTTGCAGATCCCTTTAGCTCCTTTAATTTCTTTCTTGACCCAATCTTCATTCAGAAGTGAGTTGTTCAGTTTCTATGAGTTCGTAAGATTTCTGTTCTTTTTTTAAAAATTTTAATTTTTTTTGTTTTTTGTTGATATTCTGCTTTAATCTTTTGTAGTTAGATACATGGCAGGGTGCTATTTCAGTTTTTTTGTTTCTGTTGAGAGTAACTTGTGTCTGACTATGTGGCCAGTTTTGAAGAAAGTCATGAGCTACTGAGAATAAGCTCCCTGAGGCGCTGAGAAGATATATTCTTTTGTGTTTGGGTGAAATGTTCTGCAAATAATGGTTAGTTCCACTGATGTATAATGTCGGTTAGCTCCAGCTTTTCTCTGTTTAGTGTTTGCCTGGATGGCCTATCTATTGGTGGCAGTGTGGTACCCAAGTCTTCCACTATAAGTGTGTGAGCATCAGTATACAATTCAGGGTGTTCACTTGGTAGATTTTCCTTTGATGAGTATGTAGTGTCATTACCTACTCCTTTTGATTAGTTTTGGTTTGAAGTCTATTTTGTTAGATATTAAAATGGCTACACCAGGCTGACTTTTAGATCTATTCGCTTGGATCATCTTTTCCAGCCCCTTACTCTGAAGTAATGTCTACCCTTGAGCTTGAGGTCTGCTTCTTAGATGCAGCAGAAGGATGGATCCAGTTCATAGCCATCCTGTTAGTCTGTGTTTTGTTTAATTGAGAAATTGAGAGCATTGCTATTGAGAGGTATCAATAACCATTGATTGTTGATTCCTGTTTGTTGTTGTTGTGTGTATTTCCCTTATTTTGATTTTGTTGGTCTAAGATTATTTATTCCTTGTATTTTTATGGGTGTAGTTAACCTCCTGAGGTTGGAGTTGTCCTTCTAGCTCTTTCTGTAGGGCTGCGTTTGTAATATAGATATTGTTTAAAAGTGGCTTTAACATGGAATATCTTATTTTTTCCATCTAAGGTAATAGAAAGTTTTGCTGGGTATTGTAGTCTGGACTGACATCTGCCATCTTTTAGAGATGGCAGCACATCTGTCCAGGCCCTTATAGATTTTAGAGTCTCCATTGAGATACATCATGCATAATTCTGATAGGCCTGCTCTCCGATACTACTTGGTTTGCTGAGGTTTGTCCTCCATAGATTCATGTGTTTGAATGTTTGGCCCCTAGGAAGTGACACTATTAGGAGGTGTGTCCTCGTTGGAATAGGTGTGGCTTTGTTGGAGGAAATGTGTGTCACTATGGAGGTTGGCTTTGAAATCCTATGATCAAGCTCCACTAGTATGAAAGAGACCCTGATGCTGCCTGCCTGCTAGAGCTAGTCTCTTCCTGCTAGAGCTAGTCTCTTCCTGGTTGCCTTTGAATCAAGATGTTGAACTCTTGAATCCTCCAGCACCATGTCTGCCAATATCCTGCCACGCTGCCACATCATGATGATAACAGACTGACCCTCTGAATTATATAAGCCAGCCCCAATTAAATGCTTGCCTTTATAAGAGTTGCCTTGGTCATGATGTCTCTTCACAGCAATAAAACCCAAACTAAGACACTTGACCACTGTTTCGTGCAGCTTTTAATATGCTTTATTTGTTCTGTAATTAAGTGATCATTATGTATCCAGGGGAATTTCAATTCTGTTCTGTTCTATTTGGTGTTCTGTATGCCTCTTATACTTTGATATACATGTCCTTCTTTAGGTTAGGAAATTTTTCTTCTATGATTTGTTGAAAATATTTTCTGTACCTTCGACCTGGGTTTCTTTCCTTCTATTCTTATCACTTTTAGATTTGGTCTTTTTACAGTGTCCCAGATTTCCTGGATGTTTTGTGCCAGAATCATTTTTAGATTTATTATTTTCCTTGACAGTGGTATCCGTTGCTTCTATCATATCTTCAATACGGAGATTCTCTCTCCCATTTCTTCTATTCTGTTGCTTGCCTCTGAGGTTCCTGCTCAGGTTCCTAAGCTTTTCATTTCCAGAGTTCCCTCAGTTTGTGCTTTAATGATTCTATTTTCACTTTTAGGCCTTGAACTATTTTATTAGTTTCTTTACATGGTTTGTTGGTGTTTTCATAGATTTCTTTAAGGGATTTATCTGTTTACTCTTTAAAGACCTTTGTTATATATTCATAAAGGATAAATATTCTAAGATCTTTGTCTTGTGCTTCAATAAGGCTGCAATACTCAGGCCCTGTTGTGGTAGTGATGCTGGGCTTTAGAAGAGACATATTGTCCTGGATGTTAATGTGTTTTACACTGATGTCTAGGCTTTTGGGCATGGCACTTTTATAGTTCTGGATGCTGATATCTGGTCTTGTCTTTGTTGGGTTTGTATTTTGTTTCTTGGTTTCTGTTGCCGTTTCTGGTTCTTGGGAAAGTGTGATGGCTGTGTCACCTGGTAGGAAATTCTTCTGGAATCCTGGTAGGTGTGGCCCCTGGGGGTTTGCAGGTAAAATGTGCTTCTAAGTATTGGTATCTGGAATTTAGGAATGGTCATGGTCTAAGAGGAAGGTGACTGAGAGGGTCCACAGGAGACGAGAAAGCAAGTTGTTCCTCTAGGTCTGCTTAGTCACTCGAAATGGGGTCAGACAATGAGAAGAAGGCAGAGCAGAAGATCTGCCACAGAACTGGGCATGGAAATGGGGAATTAGACTTGAAAGAAAGGAAGGAGAGATGGAGATATGTAGTTAGCCTACCTACTTCTCTGGCTGGAGTAGCCTGCAGGTCCCTAGAGAATATCCCCTGTAACTGGGGACTGAGATAAAGCAATGAGTGAGGGGAAGATAAAGCAATGAGTTAGGAAAGGAAGATCTTTGGGATCTACTGGAGACAGGGGAAGGGGAGGCTGCAGTGGGCGGTCTGGCACAGAACTGGGCATAGGACTAGAGGTTGGGTTTGGAAGAGCAGAGGGAGAGGTGAAATCTGCAGTCAGCTTCCCTGCCTTCCTGGCTAAAGTCAGATCGTACCTTGTGCTTCTGGACTTTTCTCTTTCTTGTTTATATATTTTGCCATCAACCTGTCATAGCTCTCGTTAAGCATCATTGATAGGCACTAATTGGGCAGAAGGTTGAGGTAAGTCAGTCAGCAGACTGAATTAGTCTGTTTCTAACAAATCACATTTTACATACAAGTGTCAAGCCAAACTCAATTTTTATCAAGTCCCTAGAGAAGTGTTCCAAGTAGAAATTGCTCTGAGCTTCTGTCCTGAAGAGATTAAACTCATAACTAATAGCTCTATTTGCATACAAACAATTAGTGCAGTCTTTATAAATGGTCGCTCTCTTGAAGCGTTTGTTTTGGCGGGGGCTCCTGCAGTCAGATGCTGTCCAATCAGTTGCTTAGCAGAACCTCTGCATGTCCACCCTGAATCCCGGTCTAACCTATGCTGAAACAGTACAAAGACTGATCAGTGTGCTCTGAAGAAATAAGACATTATTGAATGTAGCTGGGTGATTTTGAAATAGTAATCAAGATTTAAATCAAATTCCAAATGGCTCATTTCCTCCCGGAGAATAGCAGGAGAGTAGAAATCTCAAATCGATTAGGAAGTTTTGTCATTCACAGAATTTGTTGAAAACAGAAATGAAATTGAAGAAAATTTAGAAAACAATATTTCTCATGCACTTAGGGTGTGAGCTGGGATCCACTTTTCTAATCATGTCTTCCTGTCATTATTTGGAGTATTCTTCATGTAGAATATTGTGTGAGGGGCATCCTATTAGGATTCACTGTAGCCAGCAAGTGGCTAGAATTGAATTTTCTACTTGCCCATGGTTATCATCTCAATGACACCCCTAGACTGTCCTTTCTGTCTGGTAAATGACACACATTCTTCATCTCAGGCCAGATACCACTCTTACCGTTCACATTGTGCGGTGGGAAAGACATGCCCTCTCAGATCCCATAATCTGATGTATAGAAGGAATATCTCTAAAAGAACGGGCAAGGTGCATGGTAATAACAAGGATATTGGAGCTTGTATCACACAGATATCCAAGACAAGGGGGTGGTTGGTTCCTGAGATCTGGGGCTAGTAGCTGTGATGAATGGGGAGCCACAAAACAGGACCTGAGATCCTCGTTGCTAGCACACAGTGACTCATGAGGAAGCTGAGACCTTCATGATCAGTCCACAGTGACTCGTGAGGAGGCTGAAATCTTCACAGCTAGCCCACAGAGATTCGTGAATATGCTAAGATTTTCATGGCTAGCTCACAGTGATTCATGAGGAAGGCACTGAACCATTAATATCATTGCCTTACTCTGCACTGTAACCCTCCTACCTCCTCTCTCTCTTCAGGAGTTCCCTTATCAACCAGACCCAGCTGGACGTCTGAGCTGGGCAAGGGAGCCAGCTACCGCAGTTCAAAAGGCCAATGTGTTAGATCTCTATTGCAAGGTAACAAAGGATGAAAATTTATGAGCTTACAATGACTAACATCATAGTACCCTTTCTATGGAACAGAAATTCAGATGTCTGAATTTCTGCTTTGGTCAGTTTATAGGTTGCATTTGAAGGAGTCATCTGAGGATGTATTCTCCTAAAAGGATGGAATTTAATAAGATTGTTTCCTCACATGGATTCCAGCTGGAGACTTCAGTCTTACTCTGCTTTCTATTGTTGGAATAAATACTATGGCCAAAAGCTACTTAGGGAGAAAAGGGATCATTTCCCTACAGCTTCAGACCATAATGAAGAGATGCCAGCACAGGAAATAGAAGCAGGAACCTGGAGGCAGGAACTGAAGCAGAGGCCACGGAGGAATGCTGCTTACTGGCTTGTTCCCAATGGCTTATTCAGCATGCTTTTATTTTATATATTTTTTATTTTTTAAATTCTATTTATTTATTTATTTATTTATTTATTTATTATTAGGTATTTTCCTCAATTACATTTCCAATGCTATCCCAAAAGTTCCCCATACCCCCCCACTCCCCTACCCACCCATTCCCACTTTTTGGCCCTGGCATTCCCCTGTACTGGGGCATATAAAGTTTGCATGTCCAATGGGCCTCTCTTTCCAGTGATGGCCGACTAGGCCATCTTTTGATACATATGCAGCTAGAGACAAGAGCTCCAGGGTACTGGTTAGTTCATAATGTTGTTCTACCTATAGGGTTGCAGATCCCTTTAGCTCCTTGGGTACTTTCTCTAGCTCCTCCATTTGGGGCCCTGAGATCCATCCAATAGCTGACTGTGAGCATCCACTTATGTGTTTGTCAGCATGCTTTTATAATACATCCTAGGGCCACCTTCCCAGTCGTGGCACCATTTATAGTGAGTGGGATCCTTCCAAATCAATCACTAATTCTTCAAATGCTCACTAATGTTCTGCTCCATGTGTCTACTCTGTGGTCCCCATGAGATTGCACGTTCCCATACCACAGTGCTCAGCGCTCTCTGTGTTGACCTGGGAGACATTGACAAGGTTGAGGAAATACAGGCAGGCCAGCTTCCAAACACTGGAATTCAATGACTATGTGGAGCATAATCTGCCAATTTGGCTATTAAAAAAATTAACTTCACTGGGGAGCAGATTCCTCTTAGAGGAATATGAATGCTAATTTGGAGTTGGTAATCAGCATAATATTGTCCATCATGTAGAAAACAGCTACAAAACTAAAGGTTTGGATGTTAGAAACTTACACAAATATACTTAAAGTTATAACACTTGGCAGGTTTTGGGTTTCTCTAAGAATTATAGACATAAAAATAAGCATAACTTTGACAGTGATTATATACGTGTATGGAAGGACACAGAACCCAGCACATACATGTAGTGAAATTTTCCCCTAATTGATTGATTGGATAATAAAGATGACAAGAAACCAATCACTGGGCAAGGAGGATGTGGACCTTTCTGGTCCAAGAGAGGAAGAGGTAACCAGGAGAAAGGACGGAGAGGTGGGAGTGAAGCAGACAAGATGTAGGCCTGAGACTGTGAGATGTGGTCGTGGAATCCACCAGTATCCACCACCGGAAGACTTCTAACATAGAATGGTTGATGAATTTAGGATGATAGATTCTGCACCCAGTGATTCTGTTATCTGTTGATGTAAACTAAGATTGTCTGGTGTTTTCCATTCTGAGGTAATTCAGGTTGGCCAGAGGGAAAGAACTTAGCCAAGGCAGAATTTGGTCAGGCTTTGGGATGGGAAGGTTGGGTAAGAACTGAGCTCCAGGGGAAAGGTAGCAAGGGGAGCGTGGGCTGGCAAGAGCACACCCACATCTGGCTGAGGGGACCAAGAGTATCTTGGAGCTCTGGAAAGGCAGAGCCAACATTGGTGAGAGGCTTTGACTAGGGGAAACATGCAGTCTCAGGCTGTGTGCCAGGCTGGGAACCGACCAAGACACTGCCCGGTGCCTAGCCGGTGACTGTGTGGATTTATTTTTTTAATCATTACATGCACCATACACATCTATTTGATTCTCCTCAAATGTTTATGTTGGAATAAGGGAAGAGTCTTTGAGAAATAATTAGGTCATGGGGATTCCATCCTGGTTGGGGTTAATTATAAACAGAGGCCAGCAACCATTTTCTGAGGATAGATGTCTATAACTGGACAAGGAACTGCACATGAACTTGACCATGCTGGCACCCTGATCCTGGACTTGAACATCAAGAACTGAGAAAAGAATGTCCCAGATTTACAAATCACTTAGTCTGTGAGACTGTTATAGCAGCTTGAACCAAGGCAATTCAACTGTAAAATCATGCTGGAAGGGTATTTTTTGTTTTTGTTTTTAAGATTATTAAATAAATCAGTCCTTTCATAACCCTACTCATGCGTGTGTTGTATTTATTCTGGTTTTTCTCTTTTCCCACCGTCCCCTGTTTCTATTATACCCCTACCTCAACCTGCTCCGTTCACAGGCTTATTTTTGATTTCGTTATGTGACTCATTAAGGTTAGCCAGAGCCATCTGTGTAACCACTGGATTAGGAGTACCCATTAGAACCTGGTGAGGTCACCTTAAGTACACAGCTGAAGACATGATTTCCCTTTTCCTGCGCAGTGAGGGGTAGGACACCCAGAGATCTTCTTCCATCCACACATGGCTATGGATGAACCCATTCTTATGCATATCCAGAGGATACAGCTGTAGTCATTGAGCGATTTTTGATTACGAGGGGTCTGTGTTGCCCAGAAGATGGTATTTAGTGGCCATTCTCTCTGTCCTTTACAGCTGTAACTTGTCACACCCCCCTCCCTCACCCACATTATTCTCTCCACGGGCCATAGAAAGGTTGACATAAAGGCTTTGTTTAAGGCTGAACACTCAAGCACCATTGTTCTTGGTATCACACGCATTCACGAACCTCTGCATTTGCCACAGTTCACTTGTAAAGAGACTTCTCTGATTAAGGATCCAGTAGCGTTTGTTTATGCTTGTAAATTTACATATTTAGAGGACAGTTTAACAAAATGCCAATTTAGCTAAACAATAGCATTAAGTTCCTCCGTAGGGCCTGTGACTTCCCCCACCATGGAGTTTTGATTAGGTTCATAGTACCAAGTATAGATTTCCTCCTATGAAAGAGTTACCTCCATAGTGGTCATACATGTCCCATTTTTCCTGGTAGGCTGGTACTGTAGTTTGAAGGGTTCATATCCAGGTAGCACAGTTGATGCTCCCCCCCCCCCCCGCCAGCCTGCATTGCAGCTTCCCACACTATGAAAGCTAGTTGGCAGATAAGGAGATTCTAGCACTGTTACAGTTTGATTTCTCTGCATCATGCAACCAGGATGTGTCTTTAGCAACAGAATTATCTAGCTCCAGTAGGTAAGCAAGAACATGCAGAGTTTTAGAGGCCTCTAGGGTCTCCTTTTCCTTGTTTTTTAAAAAGTAAATAACATGACCCAGTTCTGGTGTTCCAAATAGCGGTAATAACTACTGAGTACTGTTGCTAAGACATTGTTGGATGGAGCTGAGCAACACAGGTGTGAACATAGTGGACAAGCATGTTTCCTATGATTGTTTGACATTACATGTCAAGAGAGATGTCTTTGTGTTTGCAATGTTGTCTATGAAAAGAACAGTAAAGGGGATGGGCACTGTGCAGTTAGGTTATGGGAATCTACCTGAGACAGACATTTCCATCCATACCAATCTGTTCCTGTTTGAGTTTGACATTGACTGTCTTAAGGGTTTAGGTAGCACAGAGAAAACAACCATGAGTCTGTGGACATAAACTGTGTACAACTTCCTTTCAGAAGGCTCGTTCTGTACACATGTGTGCTGTTCTTTTCTATTTATTCTTACAGTGCTTGGGATCAAAGGCACATATTTTTCTTGACAGCATTTATGGTAGCTGCGTTCTGCAGTGATGGCTGCTATTATCTCTGCTTCCCCCACTCTGTTCACAAAGAGTATGCTCAACAGGGCTAGCGTTTGTAGAGGAATGTGCTGGCAACCTCCAGGTGCACACAGTTGTGCCAGGGTCCTTTACATTTCTGGTGGCTGCTCAGCTTTCTTCCCCAGTTAATTTCAACATCTAAAATGAAACAAAACAAAACATCTTGTTTGTAGAAGGAGGTGATCATGATATGGCTGTCCCATATTCTTAAATACTGCAGTGATAAAGATACCTGAGCAATTGCACAGGAGCCCACCTTCCTGGCTACAGAAACAGTCCTGCTCTGTGGAGGCTGCTTTCCCCAAGTTTGCCAGTGGGGGCATGGAGTTGTTGAGAAGCCAAATGCATTGGCTATGAGCTGTGGCCAAAAGTCTGGTACTGTTAGCTGCCTAGCATCTAAAGACTGGGGGGGGGGGAGGGGTGTGTGCTATGGTGAGTTTTGTTTCCTCTTCCCAGAGGGTTCACAAGAAGGTGAGTGTCAAGTAGCCCTGCTTGCTGAGTCCAGCCGCTTGTCCAGGCTACCCAGAGAGCCTTGGGTCTTGTCTACTTTGATTCTCCAATAGATCACTTCTAACTCTCCCTCACAATGTTCCCCTATGCCTTTTATACTGCATAGTGAGAACAGCTCCTCACACCAGACTCATGGCAGGGCTTCTGTGGATGTCCTGGGTCTATGGAAGAATTGTAGACAGACTCTTCTTTGAGGCTTCCGAGACCTCTCTGCTCTGCTCATATAAGAATCATCTTCTTAGCTATTAAAGATGCACACAGGCTCTGTTTGTTTGTTTTTTTATTTTTCGTTTTGTTTAGTTTTGCTTGCAAAGGGGTAACTCGAAGGGGCAGCCTTCAGAGAAACTGTGCTAATGGACTCAATGGCCTGGCATGATCAATGAGGTATGAGAAACCTTTGTCGAGTTTCAGTACTCCATTAGACCAAGTGAGCTCCTCAATGCTAAGGCTGAATTTATTTCCATATTCCCAGTGCCCACCAGAGAAGCTCTCCAGGTATATTTGAAAATAAACAAAAATCCTGGAGACAAAAATCCTGAGTTGAGGCCCAATTAGAATCCTTCTTTTCTCCTTTTCCCACCATGTTTCTGTTGCCATCCTTGGCAATTTCAAGGCTGTTTATCAAGGATACTTCCCCTGCCTGCCCTTTACCTCTGTCCTGTCTCCATGTTCTCATGTCACCTTAGTTCAGCACAGAGGGATCAGGAGAGCTTTTAAGCAGTTCCCCTGGCCCTAGGTCTGTGCCAATTAGGCTCCTGGAATCATCTTTTACCACGGGCTTCAATACACAGAACCTTTTAAAACATGCCTTTCTTGCAAGGTACTATGGTGGCTTCATAGAAGGGCATGGTCCCAGTTTCCCTAATCCCCATCTCCTACAGCTTGCTTAAATGGACTGTAAACTTCGACCTGCCATAGTTGTCAACCTCTCTGCTTCTCACACTGTTGCGGCTGCTACAGGGGAAGCCAACTATCTTTTGGGGAGGTTCCTCTCTTTTCTTCTTAGAAAGTTCTCATTCTTTGATATTCAACATCATGTCCCTTTGCTGTGACATCTCAACTTTACCCAAGCAGAGTTAGCCACTCTCTTCTTTGGAGATGAAATGGATGTAGAAGAATTTTGCTCAGGGTCTGGGTTTGTCACAGGAGATGACTCTGATTTATTTATTTATCTATTTATTCTCTCAACAGCTGGACTGGGTGATCCTGCATTGTCTATTTTAATAAGTGCATTGTTTCATAAGGTGCCTGGGGTGTGGACTCAGCACTGAACGGATGAGCATAAACCCACTGCCAGGTCATTAAAATGATAACTCTGTTCAGCATCAGAGTTTACGTGCTGTTGGTTTATAGGATGACATTGGGCATGGAGGTTTTTGTTATGTGACAATGTCTGTAGCATATTCTGAGACCATACTTCCCCTGCTTTATATATAGACATATAGGCATGTATACAAGTTCTCAGATGGTTCCTGCATGCATTTTTCTTGCATGAATTTTGAACTCAGAGCTGACTTGTAACTTCTTTCTTTCCTTCCTTCCTTTCTCCCTTCCTTCCTTTCTCCCTTCCTTCCTTTCTCCCTCCCTCCCTCCCTTCCTCCCTCCCTCCCTCCCTCCCTCCCTCCCTCCCTCCCTCCCTCCCTCCCTCCCCTTCCTTCCTTCCTTCCTTCCTTCCTTCCTTCCTTCCTTCCTTCCTTCCTTCCTTCCTTCCTTCTTTCCTCCCTCCTCCTCCCTCCTTCCCTCTCTTCCTTTCCCATTCTTCTCATGTATATGTGTATATTGTATATGTGCATGTGTAGATGCATGTTCACATGTATGTGTGCATGCTGTGAAAGCCAGAGGTTGATGTTGGGATTCTTCTCAATAGCTCTTTCACTTTATTCCTTGAGGCAGTACTTCTCAGTCAAACCCAGAGCTCACTAATATGGCCAACCTTAATAGCTAGCTTTGTCCATTCTCTACTCCCAAAAGCTAGAATTTTAGTTGAGTCAAAATGCTGGCCTGGATTCCTATGGAGATTTTAACTCTTGCTTGCCTGGCAAATACTTGCACCACTGCACCATCTCCTCAGCCTGTTTTTCTTTTTTTGAGATAGGGTCTTACTCTTAGTCAAGGCTAGCCTAGAATTCACTACATAAACCAGGCACAAATTCACATCAGTTCTTCTGCCTCATCTTCTCAAGTTCAGGGCTTACTGGTATGCACCACGATCCGCTCTTTACATAGTTATGTCTGATGATTAAAATAGCATTGAACATAAAAGATTCTTTGGGGATAGAAAGTATTTGACTAATCTTTGAGGGTTTCATTTGCAAAACTAAAAATTTTAACCCTTTCAAAAAGGAATACTTGTTTGCAAGAGTCACTCATTAACAAATTCAAAGGAAAGCCATGTTTCCACAGGAGCTTAGTGAGCTCAGGGCCACACCTCGGGGACATCTGCCATGTTGTCTGCCGCTCGGGGTGCATGCTCAAAGTTTTGTTTTCCTTCTTCTAGTAAGACAGAGGTAAAAAGTTGTAAGGGCCACAGCCACCTCACTTTTACTTTTGCTTGGAGTGAAACAGGAGTTGTGGAGCTGGAGGCAAGGGGTCCCCTAGGCATCCAAAGTCCTGTTTCCTGCTTGTGCGGCCTGCTTGTCTGTCATACCCCCTGGTCCCAACCCCTATAAGGCCTCAATTTACGAAACAGCAGGATATCTTAGGTAGCAAACAGTCCTGAACAGCCTTAAAAAACAGCAAGCAACTAGGTAACCAAGGAAGCTGCATTAGTCATTTAGTAACTGTTGTCCTGTTGGCCAGAAACTTCCCTTTGTGGCTCTATGGAGGCTGTAGATACATTGTTCCCTGCTATATCAAGAACCAAGGGGCCAAGACCTTTCCTTACATGAGCACCAGTGATGGGTTTGCATCCTCAAAAGCACTTTATTGCAATATCATTTATGTTGCCGTTTTGGGCTCCACCGCTTTGTGGACTTTTCCAAGCATGGGGGAGGGAATACCCTAAAAGGGAGAGATCCAGCTATTGTGAATTGGGAGAGGATCTCTTTACCTGGTATCTGTGTCCCCACCTTATAAACACTCATAAAACTTCAAGATCCACACTGACTGCAGAACCCACTGAGGGCTACCTTTGGGGGAGCCTACTCAAATCTTTTGCTTAAGCCATCTGTGCCTTCTTGCTGAGTCCTCTCCTTCCAGAAGACAGGAGCCAACTGAGAGACACTCCTAACCTACCCATTAGTTCCAGCTTCCCTCACAGCTGCCCCCAACCCCCACTCCCACCCTGCTGTTCTGGCATCTACCTTCCTGCCCATCTGTGCACCTCCCTCCTCTACTGTTTTGGTGTCTGCCTTTCTGCCCATCTGTAGGAGAACATTTCTTTCAAGGATTCCCAGAATTTCAGCAAAAATTTGGGAGTTAGGTATGAGAGGCACTAGCTCCCCTGGCCAGGAAGGAAACAGGGTTATTTTTGGCTCGCCTTCTCTACTGTGCTGTCTCATCTTTCCTGGGTTTGTTTCTCTGTCTGTCTTAGTCTTTTTATATTCTGAGTTGTGGATGGACCCAAGCTAATGCAGGGTAAGGACATGTTGGTGTTGACACTTCCTGTCTCACTTTCCTCCCTGTCTCCCTTCTGATTAAGGGTCAGTCCTCTTCCCTGGTGTTTCTGCCTTCTAGCTAGAGAGGTGGGTTCCACAGCGGCTGTCTTCCTGCCATTCTCCTCTCACAATAAGAGCAAGAGGCGCCTTCAGCTGAGCCCCTGCCTCCCCACACTGCACTGCTCCAGCTCTCTGGACTGCGCTCACAAGTCAAGTGGAGGCAAGTGGTTGAGCCTTCTGAGAACCTCTTCAAAATCCTGTGAGAGCGGAGTTGGAGATCTTTGTATCCAGGCACAGCATAGGTGGCAGTTGTGACCTGGGTGCTGCTTTATTTTTTGTAAAATTTCTCTGAAGACGAGTTTAGGGGTATGCATACCTACAATCCCAGCATTTGGGATGCTAAGGTAGGAGGTTCACAAAAACAAGGCCAGCCTGGGCTACATAGCAAGACCCCATCTCAAAACAAAACCTCAAACCACAACCAAAACACCCACCAAATTTCTATTTCTTGAGGTGTGCTGTGTGCAGAACATGTTACATACACCATATCATTTCATCCTTTAGAAGTTAGCCCAACAGAGTAGCTCAGGCTGCCTTCATTAAAGGCAAAGAAATGAAACAGCAAGGTTAACTATGTTGCCAGAAGTAACACAGCAGTCAACAGAGTTTAAATCCATGGTAAACGTGGTGATCTTTGAGAACCACTGATTTGGGTTTTAATTTTGTTAATAGTTAAATTATAAGCACTTCTGTGACAAGGAAACCTTTGCTTACAACTGGAAAGACGTCAGGTCTGGGAGCTGGTGGGGATGTAAGTCAGATGGACTTCTTGGGTCCCAGACGTTGTTAGTTAAGTAGAATAAGCTGACTGTCTCACATCTCATACTGAAGATGTGAAGAGCTGTTGAGAAAGATGCCATATGTGTCCCATTCAATCTCAGCATGACAAACTTCCTCTTCTATTTGGGCCGTATCAGCAGATACTTTTAGGCTGTTTCTCCTCTACTATAAACATAAAATCCACTTTCCCGTCAATTACTTCATATCCCCTGTTTTTTCCTAAGCCATACAGAGGTCCAAGGGACCATCTGTTACCAGCAATATCCTTTTACCTAAGCACTCAGCATGAGGCTCAGCCACGCCCTGCAGTGTCAGTAGGTGGCAGTCTGGCTTCGCACTCACTGTGCCCAGGATGCAGTGGGATTCTGGAAACCATGTGCCATTGAAATTCCCACTACTCTTCTTTTTCAGAACTTTTGAAATCTAAAAGCAACACATTCTCCAAATTCCAAAACATAAATGCTGTGTCTAGTCATTTAAAGAAACCCTTGGTTTCTGTTCGGTGAACTTTCGGGCAGAATCTCCAGAGCCTTGGATCTGTACCAATTGTGCTCCACAGCTAATTGTGTGTTGGCCATAATAAGGTTGCTTGGGTCTGCTGGATACCTGCTCAAACCTGCATCTGGACCAGGTCTCCAAAATGGGCCTCTTTCTCTTACCTTCCTAGCAGCTCTGGCCTCCTGCTCAGAGAATCGATACAGCTATGCCCTGTGTTCTAGTGAGTCTTAATCACCCAAGATCACACCACTGTGAT